>NW_008343842.1:2554322-2561778 GCF_000622305.1 Nannospalax galili | reverse complement strand
ATTGAAGATGGGAGAGGGTAGAGGGAGGAGGCTGAGAGGGGTTGACAGAGGGGGGCCAGATTCAGTCACAATATTGCAGGAGGTGAGAATCCAAGCTGGAGGGTCAGCAGATTCCCAGGAGCTCTTCCTGCCTCTAGTCAGCAATTGAAGATGGGAGAGGGTAGAGGGAGGAGGCTGAGAGGGGTTGACAGAGGAGTGGCCCCACCCACCCAGGGGCCAGATTCAGTCACAATATTGCAGGAGGTGAGAATCTAAGCTGGAGGGTCAGCAGATTCCCAGGAGCTCTTCCTGCCTCTAGTCAGAAAGGTCCCAAAGCCCCCAGGTGTCCCCCAAGGTCAGAAGGCAGGACCCCACCATCCAGGTACTCCTTTATGGAGCAGTTAGTGGAAGCTGGAGTTGGAGTTACTGATAGCTGAGAGCTGTCCAATGATGTGGATGCTGGGAATTGAACTCATGTCTTCTGAAAGAGCAGCAACTGAGCCATCTCTTTGGCCCAGAGAATGGGTTGTTTTGTTTTTTGAGACAGGTCTCCCTGCATCCCCAGCTGGCCTGGAAATTGCTATGTAGACCAGGCTGGTCTTGAACTCACAGAGATCTGCCTGCCTCTGCCTCCCAAGTGCTGGGATTAAAGGCGTGCGCCACCACACCCAGCATGAGTGTTTTTTTTTAAAAAATATTTTATTATCTTTATTTTATGTGTATGAGTGTATTGCCTGCATGTATGTAAGTGCACCTGTGTCGTGCAATGCTCACAGAGGTCAGAGAGGGTGTCACTGGTCTTGAACTCACAGAGATCTGCCTGCCTCTGCCTCCCAAGTGCTGGGATTAAAGGCGTGCGCCACCACACCCAGCATGAGTGTTTTTTTTTAAAAAATATTTTATTATCTTTATTTTATGTGTATGAGTGTATTGCCTGCATGTATGTAAGCGCACCTGTGTCGTGCAATGCTCACAGAGGTCAGAGAGGGTGTCGGATTCCCTGGAACTGGAGTTACGAATGGTGCTAGCCGCCGTGTGGGAGCTGGGAACTGAGCCCAGGTCCTCTGCAAGAGCAGTCAGTGCTTTTAACTGCTGAGCCATCATCTTACAAGCCCCTCAGGGAGTGATTTTTGAGACAGGGTCTCAAAAGAGAGAGTGAAACAGAGACCCACAGGAGATGGGGTGAACAATGTGAGAAGGTGCCCTGGGCAGAGGGGACCCTTCACAGGGCAGAGGCCCGAGCAGGTGGATGTGCTAAGACTGTGACAGGCGGGCTAGGTTCTGTCAGCCATGGCAGGATGGGGAGCTGGGATGGGGTGCTCTGTGTTCAGTGGCTCATTGTCCTCCCATTTCTCTATCCCCAGGTCCAGGGCACCATGGAGAGTGCAAAGGGAATATCCCGAAAAGGCCGGAAGCTGGCCTCCAGCCGCAGGAGACAGACAAGAGAGCCGGCCGATGGCCAGGATGCCTCAGCGGCCCCAGTTCCCGAGTCCTGGTCCCCTCAGGCTGATGCAGAACTTCAGGACTTCTTCCAGAACTGTGGTGCTAAGGAGAGGGGCTTTGTCACTCGAGAGGACCTGGTGGTGAGCTTGAGGTCCCCATCACACCCCTGAATCCCTTTTCTACAGTCTCTTGAGTTTTCCTATTCTACCAAGGTGGGGCTGGTCTGTCCTTTCCCCTCTGACATCCAAAAATTGCTCTCAGAAAATACTAAGAATTTGTTTACACAAACATGTAGATGATGGTAAGATTTTATATATCATTCCATTCTGGAAACATTGACATTTTAACAAAGAAGATGTTATTCCAGAGAAGTAACACACAAATAGTACTTATGTGACTGGTTTTTGTTTTATTTGTAATTTTTAAAAACTGGTATGTATATGTGTGTGTCTGCTTGAGCATATGCCACGTGTGTGGGTACCTGCAGAGGCCAGACGAGGGCATTGGATACCCTGGAGCTGTAGATACAAGTGGTTGTGATCTGTCCAATGATGTGGGTGCTGGGACTTGAATTCAGGTCCTCTGGAAGAGAAGCAAGTGCTCTTTACAGCTAAGCCAGCTCTTCAACCCAATGAGTGGGGTTTTGTTTTGCTGTTTTGTTTTTTGAGGCAGGGTCTTTCTGTAACCCCGCTGGCCTGGAATTTGCTATATAGACTAGACTGGCCTCGACCTCACAGAGATCTGCCTGCCTCTGCCTCCTCTGCTGGGATTAAAGGTGTGCACCACCACACCAGACTCTGTGAGTGGCTCTGGAGACAAGGTCCCACTATATTGTTCAGGCTGGCCTCAAACATTTAATTCTCCTGCCTCAGCCTAAGTGCTGGGATTATAGGTATGCACCACTGTAACTCATTTTAGGTGTTTTGAGTGGGGAATTTCATCTTGGGGAGCAATCAAAACTCTGGAACCAAATTAGGTTGATGGCTGTAAACTTGAATAAAACTCAAGGGTGGCCAGGGTTGTGGGGTCCAATAAGAGGCCTTAGGCTATGGTCCAGACCAGGCTAGCCACATTTTCTTTGTTTTTTTTTTCTTTCTTGTGTGAGTTGCTCATGTCTCACTGGGCCTGAAGCCTCTTCTGGGCAATGCTCCAGGATTCATTTTGTCCTTTGTTTTTCAAGAATGACAGCTGGGCATGGTGGTGCACGCCTTTAATCCCAGCACTTGGGAGGCAGAGACAGGGGGATCTTTGTGAGTTTGAGACCAGCCTGGTCTACATAGTGAGCTCCAGGCCAGCTGGGGCTACAGGGAGACCCTGTCTCAAAAAGACCAAAAAAATATATATATATTTATTTACTTATTTTGTAAGCGTGGGTACTCACATGGAGGTTAGAGGACAGCTTTTGGGAGTTGGTTCTCTCCTACCACCATGCTTTGAGGCAGGGTCTCTCTTATTTCTGCTACTGTGCTGTATGTGAGCTTCTGGTCAATTCTCCTGCCTCCACGTCCTGTCCTCCCTAGGGATGTTGGAATTACAGATGCGTGCCACTAAATCCAGCTTTTTCTTCCCTCCCCTTTTTTTTTTGGTTTTTTTGAGGCAGGGTCTCCCTGTAGCCCCAGCTGTCCTGGAACTCACTATGTAGACCAGGCTGGACTTGAACTCACAGAGATCCGCCTGCCTCTGCCTCCCAAGTGCTGGGATTAATGGCGTGCTCCACCATGTCCAGCACCTCCTTTTTTTTAGACATAATCTTATTATGTAGGCCTGGCTGACCTGGAACTTGCTATGTAAACCAGACTGGCCTCAAATTCACAGAGATCCACCTGCCTCTGCTTCCCAAGTGCTGGGATTAAGGGCATGGACCATCATTGCTTGGCAACATCCAGTTTTTTTTTTTACATGGCTTCTGGAGATCAAACTCAGGTCTTCAGACTTGCTCTGTGTTACATGCAGGATTGTCTGAGAAGATGTAACAAACACATCTTCTCAACCCAGGAAGGGAACTCATAACAGACCAAGGTCCAGCTTAGTAACCAGTGAGTTTTTAACTGGGGTTACAGGAGTACGGGGTGGGGGGAGTTAGGCAAGGAGTTGTTTACTGTTTCTGTAAAACTGGAGAGGGACCCTAGAGAATCTTGCAAGTTTCCACTTTCCCAGACTGGGGTTTGTTTACCTTATGAGCTCCCCACCTTCAGAGGGAATGTTTCAATTAGAAGGAAGTAACTGCTAATCAACCCAAAGCAAGAGCTTTGATTCACTCCATCAGCTCCCCAGCTGAGTCTAGGATTTTTAAACATTTTGTTTCATTTGTTTATTTTTTTTGAGACAAGGTCTCCCTGTAGCCTCAGCTACTACATGGACCAGGCTGGCCTTGCTCTTACAGAGATCTACCTGTCTCTGCCTTCTGAGTGCTGGGATTAAAGGCATGTGCCACCACATCAGGTTAAACTTTTTATTTTGAATTATGTGTTTGTGTATCTGTGTGTGGGTATGTGCATGTGACCACGCTTGCCTGCTGAGACCAGAGGTATCAGGAACTGAAGTTACAGGTAGTAGTGAGCCATCCAAAGTGGTTGCTGGGAATTGAACTTGGGTCCTCTGGAAGAACAACAAGTTTATTTAATTGCTGAGCCATCTCTCAAGCCTCAATATTTTTTTTTAAATCCTAGACTTGGGTTAGAGAGATGGCACAGCAGTTAAGAGCACTGGCTACTCTTGCAGAGGACCCAGGTTCAGTTCCCAACACCCACATGGCAACTAACAACCATCCATAACTCTAGTTCCAGGGAATCTGATACTGTCTTCTGGCTTCCGCAGGCATTGCACATATGGGTGCATTTACATATATGCAGGCAAAATACTCATACACATAAAAACAAAACCAAAAAATAGGTGTGGTGACACAGACCTGTGAGTCTAGCATTTGAGAGGATCAGGAGTTTAAGGCCAGCCTTAGCCAAGAAGAGCATTCAAGGACAGCCTAGGCTAAATGAGACCTTATCTCAAAACAAACAAGCAAACAACAAATTCCAACCAAACAAAAATATATACAGTATCAACTATCTCCCCAGTATACACTCACAGCTGCCTTCCCTGCAGACATTCCATCAGAGCCTTGTGATCATTTCTCCTGCCCCCCCCCCCGTGTGTATGTGTGTGTGTGTGTGTGTGTGTGTGTGTGTGTATGTGTACAAGAGAGTTGTGGAGGTCAGAGGACACTGTGAGCCAGTTCTCTCCTTCCACCAGGTGGGTCTCAGGAATTGAATTCAGGTCTTCAGGGTTGGTGGCAAGCACCTTTACCCACTGAGTCATCTCACCAGCCTTTGATCACTTCTGTCCGGCTGGCTCTTAGGGAATCTGTCTGCAATAGAGATCTTGGCAAATACTCAGTCCTCTAGGCCAATGTGAAGGTCACCCAAGGCCAGTCTAGAAACCTGTACTCCAGTAAAGAAAAACCTGGGACAGTCCTTTTTCTCTAGACTTGGACTTACTTTTCATGGTTGAAGACACAAGCTGGGGCCTGCAGCTCGCAGCAGGGCCTCTAGGCATGGCAGGGAGCCTGTCTAGTGAGCCGTTGGAAATGCTGTGGGTATCTCTTATAGCAGCTGACAAGATGAAGTGGAACTACCACTCTTTCATTTTAGTTTTTTGAGACTCATTCTCATGTAGTCCAGGCTGGCCTTGAACTCACTATGTGGCTGAGGCTGGCCTTGACTTTTTGAACCTCTTGCCTCCCCCTCCCAGAGTACTGGGGTGTCAGGTGTTGCCATCCAGTTTTTGTGGTGCTGGGGATTGAATTCAGGGCTTCACACACGTCAACTAAATACCAACTGCACAACATCCCCAGCTCAACCTTTTTATCATTATTATTTATTATTATTATTATTGAGATATTTTTTTAATTTTATGTGTATGAGTGTATTCCTGCATGTAGGTAGGTGCACCCCTGTTGTGCAGTACCCCCGGAAGTCAGAAGAGGGCATCAGATTCCCTGGAACTGGATTTAGGACAGTTGTTAGCTGCCATGTGGGTGCTGGGAATCAAATCTGTAAGAGCAACTGGTGCTCTTAAACACTGAGCCATCTCTCCAGCCCATTATTATTATTATTATTATTATTATCATCATCATTATCATTATTACTGAGAGAGAGAGAGAGAGAGAGAGAGAGAGAGAGAATTTGAGTGCCACAGTGAGCATGTGGAGATCAGAAGACAATTTTCAGGAGTTGGAGTTGATTTTCTTTCCCCTGAGGTTTCTGGGTTGGAACTCAGGTTGGCAAGCTCTGTTAGCTGCTGAGCCATGTCGCTGGCCCCACTTTTTTTTTGTCTGTTTAAGACAGGGCTTCCCTTTAGTCCCAGCAACTTCCCTTGGAACTTGCTATGTAGACCAGTTTGATTTCAAACTCATAGATCTGCCTGCCCCTGCCTACTAAGTACTGGGATCAAAGGTGTTAGCCCCCATGCCCTAGCCTCTCAAGTGCTAGGATTATAGGTATGTGTCACCATGCCTAGCAAAAATAAAAATGAGAGAGAGGGTGTGAGATCGAGGCCAGTCTGGTCTACATATTGAGTCCCTGGCCAGCTGGGGCTACAGGGAGACCCTGTTTCAAAAAACCAAAAAATGTCAGGCATGGTGGCACACACCTTTAATCCCAGAACTCCAGAGGCAGAGGCAGATGGTTCTCTGTGAATCTGAGGTCAGCCTGATCTACATAGAGAGTTCCAGACCAACCAGGACTACAGAGTGAGACCCTGTCTCAAAAAATCCAAAAAAAAAAAAAAATCCTCAAAACCAAACAAAAGTATGTTACCTTATTAGTAGTTGATCACCTACTTAATAAAAATGACCAGAAAATAAAATATTTTGACATTATAAACATTGGAGTAGGTAATGATTAAGACAGAAATTAGCTCTTTCATAAATAGGTGCCTCAGTTTTTGTGTGTTTAAAGATTAAAAGGACAGCGAGATGGCTCAGTGGATACAGGAGCCTGGTGACCTAAGTTCGATCTCCAGAACCCATGTAAAGGTAGAGGGAGTGGTGGGCTGGTGGTGCATGCCTGTAATCCCAGCATTTGAGGGGATGGAAGCAGGAGGATCAGAAGTTCAAGGTCATCTTTGGCTACTTAGTGAATTTGAGGTCAGTTTGGGCCACAAGAGATCCTGTCTTAAAAAAAAAAAAAAAGCAAAAATGACAATAACCACAAAACCCCTAGACTCTGTTACCTTTAGGATTCCCACTGAGAGCTAAGAGCAGAAGCCACAGTTGCTGAGGAGAACCTGCTTGGAGCTGTACTGAGTACTTGGCTTTGTGGATGAGTGCTCAGTACTGGGCCGGCTCTTAGGATAATTAAAAGAAAGTTTTCTAAAAGGTAAAATCGTGACCCATAGGCAAATACAAAAGAAACTCATGTCAAAGTTTTATTATTATTATTAATGTGATGTGAGTATGCTATCACTGAGCCATATCTGAGGCCCTTGGAGATTCAAGTTAACTCATTAATTAGCACTATGAATGGTCCAAAGAACATTTTGAAAAGCTGTGCAATTTAACAGAGACATTAGAATCAGATTGCTGAGTTGGATTTTTTTTTTAAAGCTGGTAAAAGTCCAACAGGTTATAAATCTTTGGAGTTATCTGTCCCATCAGACGGAAGTTATTTATATCACTCTTGGACAGAGGCTGCAAGTTAACATGTGACTCTCTCATCTGGATTTTTCAGTCAGTTCTGTGTGATGAATCGCCTACATCCTATAGTCTAGAACAAGGTTTCTTTACATTTTCTCTACTTTGACTCCTTTTCACTGAGAAAATTTTACCTGAGCTGGGTATATAAAATAGGTATACAAATCAAATATATATTGATAATCAATCATAAAAAATAATTTAGGGGGCTGGAGAGCTGGTTCAGCAGTTAAGAGCACTGACTGCTCTAGCAGAAGACCCAGGTTCGATTCCCAGCACCCACATGGCGGCTATGAACTGTCCTTAACTCCAGTTCCAGGGGAATCTGAAGCCCTCTTCTGACCTCTG
>NW_008343842.1:2553663-2553972 GCF_000622305.1 Nannospalax galili | reverse complement strand
TTTGGGGGCCAGCCATCCTACCCTACTTGGTGAACTTGAGGCCAGTAAGAGACCCTTACCCCCTGCAAAAAGAAGGTGAATAGCATATTAGAATTGATTTTGGAGGTTGTCCTTCACACATACACAGATGTACACTTACACACACACACACACACACACACACACACACACTCCATTTCTTTGGTATCTATTCTAGTTTGTTTTTCCATTGCTGTGACAAAACACTCCACTACCACCTTGGGGAGGAAAGGGTTTATTTGTCTTACATCTCCCAGGTCACAGTTCATCAAGGAGCCCAAGGTAGGAACT
>NW_008343842.1:2529180-2553606 GCF_000622305.1 Nannospalax galili | reverse complement strand
TTCAACAATCAAGAAAATGCCTCACAGACATGGCCACAGGCCAGTCCAATGGAGGCAGTTCCCCAATTGAGGCTCCCTCTACCCAGGTGTGTCAAGTTGGCAACTAAAGCCATCCAGCATAATACCCATGCAATTTTATAATTTATTAAAGATGAAAGAAAATTTATATACCAGTATGTTTTTACATAAAGAATTAATTGGCTGAATCTTTGCTACTGCAGGATGTAGACCATCTTCAACATTTTTCAGAGTTGATCTATGTTTTGATTTTATTGTTATGGCTAAGAGTGCTGCTATGCATAAATAAACACTGTAGCCGGGTGTGGTGGCACAGGCCTTTAATCCCAACACTTGGGAGGCAGAGGAAGGCAGATCTTTGTGAGTTCGAGGCCAGCCTGGTCTACATAGTAAGTTTCAGGACAGCTGGGGCTACAAGGAGACCCTGCCTCAAAAAGACAAAACAACAACAACAAAAACAAATAAACACTACAAAATGACAGAAGTATGCTCAGGGCCACTCCAGAAGTTGCTGGAAATTCTGTCCTAATCTCAAACCATTTAGAAAATCATTTGACAATTTTCTTGATTTATTTATTTTTATTTTACATGTATGAGTGTTTTGTCTTTATGTATCTAAGTGCACCCATGTGTGCAGTGCCTCTGGAGGCCAGAAGAGGGGGGAATCAGAGCCCCTGAAACTGGAGTTACAGATGGCTGTTAGCCTCAGTGTGGATGCTGAGAATCAAACCCAGGTCCTCTGCAAGAGCAGTCAGTGCTCTTAACTACTGAGCCATTTCTCTAGCCCTTTAAAAAAAAAAAAGATTTATTTTTAATTATGTGTATGCATGTGTGTCTGTGTGTGGTTTTGTGCATGTCCCAGCTGAGGCTAGAAGGTGTCATATCCCCTGGAGCTAGAGTTACAAGTGACTGTGAGTTGCCCTATGTGGGTGCTGGGAACTGATGTGGGCCCTTTGCAAGAGCAGTAAGTGCTCTTAATTTACTGAGCCATCTCTCTAGCCGGAAACAGCATTTTTTAAAAACTAAACAGTCTAACATGATGCAATCCAAAGATGAACTACCTGCTGAGGAATGATGGGGGGCGGAATTAAAAGTCTCTATGTTTCCTAATTAAACCATCATGATTTTGTAACAGCAGAAAACTTTCTATGTACAGTCAAAACACCACAATTCATGACTGTGCTGGTTAGTATTTGTCAACACAAACTAGAGTCACCTGGGAAGAGGGACCTTCAACTGAGGAATTTCATCATAATGGCCTGTGGTCTGTGTGACATTTTTGATATAAAAGGGCCCACCCCACTGTGAGTGGTGCCATCTCTGGGCAGGTGGGCCTGGGCTGTATACGAAAGATAGCTGAGCAAGCCAGGGGAAGCAAGCCAGTAAGCCATGTTCCTCCATGGTCTCTGTTTCAGTTCTGGCCTCCAGGTTCCTTCCTAGAGTTCCTGCCCTGACTTCCCTCAGTGACAGACTATGACCTGGAAGTACAAGATAAAATAAACTCTTTTAGTCAGTGTTTTATTACAGCAACAGACAAGACTAGAACCTTGACATACAATGGCCTGGAAGCTGAGCCAAGGTGTTTCCCAGTATTCCCTGCTGCAGTGTGGCCCAAGGACACACACAGCAGCAGAGTTGTGTGTCCAGAACCGCGTCAACAATGAAGTACCAGGGTGCAATTGGGCATGCCTTGCCAGGAAACACCACAGATTCACAATGCGTTTAATTTCAAGTGGATTTTTGGTTTTTGTGTGTTCAGAAACCTTTTCTCTGTTGTCACTGTTTTCGTGACCCCCGCCCCCCACATTCAGTTACACCTGATGAATCACAGTTTCAGAAGCTGGGGATTTAGAAGATGCTTGGGTGGCCTTGCTGCTGGGTCACACTGGAAGGATACACCGTTCAATGTCATGTCCTACTTCTGAGTGTCTGATGAATGATGGTGTTCGGATGAATGAGTTCCAGGTTTCAAAATTGGCCTGTATCATAGCCCCAAAAGGCTGGTCCACAGGATAGATAAGTCCAAATTTTGGATGGGGACAGGTAGGCAGCCTGGCTCCATCAGAACTCTGCTGAGGGGTGCCTAGTATGGGATGGGGAGGCTTTAGGTCATGTGTGGGTGGCCTAAGACAGACGGCTCCCCTCCTGTGCATTAGCCAGAGCCTCTCCTGCAGGAACAGTGGCCAACTGACTCTCACCTTCCTTCCAGGAGGCCAAGTTCAGCTTCCTGGACGGCGAGGAGGATCCCCAGATGGTATTTGACTGGATGGACATGGAGCACAGGGGCCGCCTGTCTCTGGAAGAGTTCAGATCTGGACTCAGTACGTCCATCTTGAGGATCCTGAGACTTGTAACACAGTGTTGGTCTATGTGACAAGCAAGCTAACTCCTTTACCAGCAGGGGGGCCCTCATCATACCTGAGAGCTGTGGGGGTGCTCCCCCAGTGCCCCTCCCTTGTAGTCTCTTGTGGGGGGGTGGTGAGCAAATGCTTCCTGGCCTTAATATGAGACCGCATTTACCCCCTACATTTACCCCCTGTAGGGGTCACTTTCTAGTCTTGGTCAAAGGACTCCAGGCCCTCCAGGTAATGGGAGAGTGGGTACTTAGGGGATGGACTCCCCAGTACCTGCCTCTCAGAAGGGCACAATCTGCAGGGCACCCCTTTACGTTCAGCCTGTGTATAGAAGGAGCTTCTAGCCTGGAGCAGGGAGAGGTGACAGAGAGGGGGTGACATCCTCTTGGAGCCCTGACAAGATAAGCTCAACCTTGACCCATTTATCATTTATTTTTATTTTATGTGTATGAGTGTGTCACTATATGTATATGTGTATTGTGTGTGCAATACCTGCTGAGGCCAGAAGAGGGCATTGGATCCCCTGAAATGGTTGTTAGCCACCACATGGGTGCTGAGAACTAAACCTGGGTCCTTTGCAAGAGCAGCTAGTACTCTTAACTACTGAGCCATCTCTATAGCTCATTTAAATTGGTTAATTGATTGATTGATTGATGATGATTTTTTAGGCTTGGCCTTAAATGGGCACATGGTCACTTAGAGCTTTCAGGATCATAGGGTTGCTAAAGTTTGGGGGGGCCCACTAGAGGGGCCAGATGTCAGTATTCATTGACTGAGTCCACTCAAGTTTTGGTGACTGAGAAGCTGGGAACGGAGGGGAGGAGCCTGGGGGTGGGTGCTGTGCACACAGTCCAGAGACCTCATCTTCAAGTGGGAGCCAGTCTTTAATCCCAGCATTCACGAGGCAGAAGCAGGTGGATCTCTGTGAATTCAAGGCCAGCATGGTCGACATAGTGAGTTCTAGGCAGCTGGGGCTACAGAGAGAACTTGTCTCAAATTTAAAAAAAAGAGGAGGAGGCAGAGGAGAAGAAGGGGCTTTAGTATGGCTTAATGGGTAAGGGCGATTGTAGCCAAGTCTGTCAACCTGAATTTGATCCCCAGGACCCACATGGTGTAAGAAGAGTATCAACTCCTGCAAGTTGTCCTCTGACTTCCACACATACACCATGGTATGCACATACCTATAAAATAAGTAAATAAATCGAAAAGAAGAAGAAAAAGTACCCTTTTCAGCCCATGCTCGAACGTTGGCTCCATCATGCCTGGGATTTAGGTGAATTCATCAGCACTTAGTGAGTGCCTCTCAATGAGTGAAGAACCTGTTGTGTACCATGGAGCTGCTGTGTGACTTCCAGAGAGTCTCTGGGCATCTCTGCTCCTTGTGCTATGTGTGAAACGGGCGCTTTCATTTTCTAGGACTCTCAAAGTTGATTGGTGACATGCATGAATGTAGCAGCCCTGTGTAAACGTGAAAGGCATGGCTCCTTCCCCAAGGGCCGAAGGCTCATGGGAAGTCAGAGCCCCATCCTCACTCTGACTAACCGTCTGTTTTCCAGAAAACATCTTTGGCTCTGGCCCGAGTGCCCTCAGGCTCCGTAGAAAGCGGCCACCGCCCTCCCAACGGGTGTCTGTGACTTCCAGCTTCCCTGCCCTGGAGGAGGCTGACGCACAGGAGAAAGAGGCTTTCCTGGGCCTCCTGGGGCAGCTGGGGACAGGCCACTCTCTTTCTGAGTAAGGCCATGTGTTGGGGCTGGGAGAGGCCCCCCGGGGAGGGGCAAGGGCTCTCCTGCCATAGCGTGGGGTGGGGCTGGGTACAGATCCCTGTTTGGCCACTTGCTAGTGTGCGACCTCTGACCTCTGTTCCCGGCAGTGACTTGCCCATCAGAGTTGTAGAGGGATTGAAGTCCTGTGCAGAGGGCACCTGGAGGGGTCCTTTCTAACCCCACAATCCCTCCCCTCCAGGAAGATCAGTCAGTTGGTGGCATCATCCCCTGAGGGGACCTAAAGGCTCCCTAAGGGTTCTGCAGTATGTTAACTCCAGGCCTGGTGGTGCCTTGGACTGGGTGGGTTTGGAGACCAGACAGGAGGTCATTTCCTGTCATGTGTCTTCAGCTTAGACTCTGGGTTTGTGGGGGGAGTGTCTCCTTGTGTGCAGAGAAAGGGGCCCTGCCCTTTCTCCCAGGCCTGAGGCCTCCTAGAGTCATCCAGGCCTCGCCCTCACCCACTCTCTCCACCCTGCTCCTCTGTCCACAGGGCTCTAAAGAGATCCTGTCCATCTGGTTCAGAGGGTGGGGCTGCTATGAGACAGGCAGGGTGGCACCTGGGCGTAGGCTGGCAGAGCAGGTGGAGCAGGGTGCCATTTACCCACTTGGCAGCTTCGTCTGGGCTCCCTCACCCTCTGGCTCCCGTTTTTCATGACTTAATTAAGTCCATGTGAAAGTCATGTGTATTGAGAGCCAACTGTGGGCCAGGCTCTGGGCTGGCACTTACATTCAGCAAGCCTGTTGTTCTCCAGACATTCTTGCCTGGCAAGTATCAACCTTATTTTACCAGTGAACACAGATAGGGCAAGAACTTGCTCAGAGATCACACAGCTCCAGATGGGAGAAGCGAGAAGGCAGAGGGAAGCCTTGAGCTGTCAGGCTCTCAAGTCACCCCCTCTACCTGTTTGTCATGGAATCTCAGGGCAACAAGTGGTATGGGGGTTCAAGAAGGGACAGTGCTGCAGCCGGAGAGCTGGCTCAGCAGTTAACAGCACTGGCTGCTCTTGCAGAGGACCTGGGTTCAGTTCCCAGCACCCACACAGCAGCTGACAGTTGTCTGTAACTCTAGTTCCAGGGGATCTGATGCTTTCTTCTGGCCTCCACGGGCATTGCATGCACTTAGTACAATCACAGACAACACACTCATACACTAAAATTTTAAAAAAGAAGACAGGACAGCACACATCTAGAAAAGTTCTTGAAGGAAGTTGCATTTGAATCAGGCTTTGTATCCCAAGTTCCCAAGTCTCTGGGAATCCTGCCATTAAACCCAAGGACTAGGGCCTGTGGTTCAGTGTGTAGAATGTTTGCCTAGCATGCATATAGACTGCAGTGTGGCGAGCCATTCCTGTAATCCCAGCCCTGGAGAGGTAGAAGCAGGAGAATCGGGAGTTCAAGGTTATCCTCAGCTACATAACAAGTTCAAGGCCAGCCTGAGCTATAGGAGACTCTGGCTCAAAATAGGCCTCCCACTTCCTGGCCCTCTTGTATCTAATCTCTGGAGGTCCCCCTACCCAAGGCAGGTGGAGATCTGGCAGTTGTGGGAGGAGCTGCGGCAGGAGGAGCCTGGGCTGGCAGGCAACCTGGAGGGCTTCCTAGCCAAGATGAGCGGTCGTCTGCAGGAGGTGCGGGCTGACAGGGATGCGCTGGAGCAGACACTGAGGACGTGAGTGAGGCCACGGCAGGTGTTCTACCTCCTTCCAGAATGTCTAGAGCTAGCAGAGCCAAGCTTGAGGAAGAAGAAGTTCAGGGGAATCTGTTGGGTGCCCTTGGAACTGGCAGGGGCACAGCCCTGTCTGGGACAGGGCTGAGTCATGGGGGCAGGAAGGTGGTAGGGCCAGAGGCAGGAGGCAATAGGGATCATGAATAGGGGCAGGGGAAACAGTATCTTAGTGATGGTTAGAGGCATGACCAGCGTCAGAGAACTAGGGTGATCTGATAGGGGCTTGTGGTTGATGAGGGCCCATGAGCGGTAGGAGGGCTCCAGCCCAGGCACAGTCCACCCTGCTGCCCAGGGCCCTGGAGGTGCTAAGGGGCTGCCTGGGCTGCCTGGCACCTGCCTCCTGCCCTTTGCAGGCGAGATTCTGACCACCAGCGTGAGGTGCAACAGCTCTATGAAGAGACAGAGGAACAAATTCGTAGGGAGCAGCAGCAGCTTCAGGCCCAGGTAGATGCTGCTGCCTCTGGCCCTGTCCCTTCCCCCCACCCCCATCCCTGTGCCCTCCAGGGATGCCTCTCCCAGCTCAGGCTAAGTCGTAGCAGGGGCAACCGCGGCTTCAGGGAGCCTCTTTCCCTGCCCTGAGCAGCTTGTGTGCCCCAGAGGGATGGAGTGGGCCTGCTGAGCATGTGTCCCATCTCCAAGACTCAATGTCCTCACCCCCACCTCCAGGGCTGACTGCTACTGTCTGGGTGTCAGTTTCCTTGTCACAATCTAGGCCCAGGTGGTAGGATGGTGAGGATAGGGCTGGCCCAGCTGGTCTAGCTCTAGAGTCTGCAGGACAGGGATGACCTTTCTCCTCTGCAGAGTGACTCCCGGGGCTTGGCCTTCAGCACCCACATGCAAGAGGTCCTGGACGCCAAAGAACGAGAGGTTCAGCGGCTGACCGAGGGCCAGAGAGAGGTAAGCAGAGGGCTGGGTAGCCCACTTGCCAGGGATTCCAGACCCAGACACCCATCTCTCTAGGCTTGCTGTCAAGCAATCTGCTCCCAACTGGACAGGTCAGACTGAAGCCTTATGCAGCCCTGAGCACTCCCTAGGCCACTGGCTGCCAGATGTGACCCTCTTCCCAGTACAGAGGGTAGGGAGACTGAGGTACCAAATCCCTGATATTCCTGCAAAGAACCAGGCAGACTCAGAGAGATGACCTGGGAGCTTGTCCTGGCCTCAGTTTGCCCATCTATAAAAGGGGTGACTGCCTCGATGGCATCTCCCAGGCCGCATGTGTCAAAGTAAGGAGATAAGGGAATGGAAAAGCTTTGGACAAGCTGGGTATGGTGATGAATCCCTGTAATGCCAGCCCTGGGGAGGTGAAGTTAGGAGAATCAGGAGTTCAGAACAAGCCTGGGCCACATGAGACCCTTTCAAGGAAAGGAAAGGAAACGAGAGGGGAGGGAAGGGGAGGGGAGGGGAGAGGAGGGAAGGGAAGGGAAGGAACAGGGGGCTGAGCAATGGTTCAGTGGTTAGGTTTCCAGAAACAGCCTGTATCTCCAGCTCTAGGGGATCTGGCACTCCCTCCTGAGCCCAGTGGGCACTGCACTCATGTGGGTATATATACACACAGACAGACACTCATATACAGAATTAAAAATAAAGTGGGCTGAAGAGATGGTTTAGAGGGTGAAAGCACCTGCTACCAAGTCTGAAGACCTGAGTTTGATTCCTAGGACAAATGCTAAAAGGAGAGAATTGACTCTTATAAGTTGTCCTCTGACTTCTATATATGTATGCGTGTACACACATGCCATCTGAACAACCTTGGGTGGGTTCTTAACATCCCTGAGCTTCCTGGGAGGTGGGGAGACTGGAACCCTCGAGGCCACCTTCCCCTCTATGGGGTCCTGCCATGCTCCTCTGATTGCTGTAGGGTCAGAGAGCCCCTGCTTGTCCATGGGGTCAGGGACAGAGCCACTGCCAGGCTTGGTCCAGACAAATGTGTCTGAGGATCTCTCATCACGGCCCCCTCCTCTTCACTCACATTTCGCAGGTCTCACCTCATGGGTTATCAGGCAGCTGGTTAGATCCTTCAGGGGTGACCGCCCCTCCAATCCCACAATTTTAAGCCAGGTCTCCAGAGTCCAGGCAGAGGAGGGCATCCTTGCTTCTGGTGGTGGTGGAGGCTCTTTGTGTCATGTCCTGTCCGTCTGTCCATGTTCCCTCCATTCCTCACCAGGACAACTCTGACTCCCCCCTCCTCTCCTCCACCTTCCAAAGCTGGAGGTGCAGCTGCTGTATCTCAGCAGTACTCAGCAGGAGGCCAACTCTGAGAACCAACAGCTCCGGGAGGCTGAGCGGGACCTGACTGGGCAGCTGGAGGAGGTTCGAGGACAGCTGCAGGTGACCAGGGGACACTTGAACACTGCCAGGGGCCGAGTGTCCTGGCAGACAGAGGAGGAACCCAGGCAAGTGGCTGTCCTCTCTGGACTGGGGTGGAGAGCAGGGTCTTCTGGGAACAGGGAGTGACTCTGCCTTCTCCAAGGTGCTGGTTAGCTCTCACTACATGCATAATCTTCCCTGCTAACTCTCACAGCAACCCAGCCAACACCCATTTCTCAGATGAGGAAACTGAGGCACAGAAAAGGGAAGGACCTATACCTAAGACCACAGGGCTGGGATTAAGACATGTACACATATGTGTGCTCATGTGCACAACATATGCACACACACGCACGCACACACACACACAGCTCCCTGGCAGGCACTAGCTGAGGTAAGAACGCTTGCCTGATCAGGGGAGTCTTCCTCGAAGAGGTGAGGATTTGTGTAGGTTTTGAGGTATAAGGTTAGATGGGAGTTCTGAGCCAACCCTGGAGGAGAGCCATGGGAGAGTTATGCTGGCAAGATTTGGAGGATACCATTGACCGCCCCCTTCACATCCCCCCTTCTTTTCTAGTGTCCCCAGGGCAAATGAGAAAGCTCCCCCTGAGGAAGCCCCGCTACCTGGGCTGTTTGGGGACAGTGATGACTGGGACCAACTCCTAAGCAGCTTTGGCAACCATCCCCACAGAACCCCGCAGCTATCCTGGAGCCCACCTCCCACCCCGAATGTCACCTCCAGCCCCCAGACACCCCGTGTGGTCAGGCAGATTTCTATCTCGAAGCAACCTGCTTTGATGTTTGGTCAGGAACCAGCCTCAGATCCAGATTGGGCTCCAAGCAGCCCCACTGGGGTGCTTTCCAGCCCCAAGGATGGGAAAGGGGTGGAGAACACAGACAGACAGCACATCAGCCCTAAGCAGCCTGTGGAGCCCCCTGGCCTGGAAGTCAAACCTGAGGCCCACTTGCTCTGGAGCCTGTCAGGAGCTCCAGCTGGAGAGTTGGATAGCCTGGGGGCAGCTAAGGCTGAGCCTCCTCTCCAAGGCCTCTCTCCCCCTCCTCAGGCCTCAACTGGGTCCAGAAAACAGTTCCAGGCCTCAGACCCAGGTAGCAAAAGCCTTGGACCTGGGCCTGCCCCAGCCAAGCTGCCCACGGAGGGAGAGGCCTTGCCTGAGGACCTGTATGCTGCAGGCTCTGACCCAGGTTTGGGATCTGAGAAGGTCATGGCCCTCTCCGAGAGGGCCACTGAGTCCTCCCAAGGCCTGGAGCTTGTGGGCCAGGTGTCTACAGAGGGCCCAGCTCAGGGTGAGGCAGGTATGGCTGGACTGGAGACCCATCCTGGGGAGCTACACAAAGCTCATGGCCAGATCTTCAGGATGGATGGCCCGCCTGCCCACACCCTCCAGAGCCCCAAAGTGCAGCCCAAGGCTGAGGAAGGAAACTTAGGAGACAGAGGCCAGCAGGACCTGGGGACAGAACAGGCTGCTGAGGCTCATGGCCTGGAAATGGGAAATCTAGAGTCACCCCAGCAAGATGCTCAGCTGTTTCCTCCCTGGTCTGTTATAGCACCAACTTCTGCTGAGGCAGAAGTTCCTGCCCCTGGCAAGATGTCTCCATCTAGGAGCTCTCCCCCCATGGGGGCTGGGTCTGAGGCTGTAGTGGGGACCCTCCTCACCCTGCCTGAGCTGGAAGCCCAGCCTAGGCCTATGCCTATGTCTGCTCAGGTGGAGAGTGAGCCAGGTGCCCCTCAGTCCAGGGAGCCAGGGGCTGAGAGCAGGTCCGAGAAGCCAGGAACCGATTCAGAGGAGACTGGGTTGACCTCCTCCCTGGGGGACCTCACTCAGCCTCAGGCCGACCCAGACTACCTCTTTCACGTCATCTTCCTGGGAGATTCCAACGTGGGCAAAACCACATTCCTACACCTGCTGCACCACGATGCCTTTGCCACTGGGCTGACAGCCACTGTGGGTAAGTAAGGCCCCTAGGGAAGTAGCACTGGATGGGAGAGTCTGGGTCAGGGCTAGAGAGTTACAACAGGTCCCAAGTGAGCCATTCCCAAAGTGGCTGGTTCTGTCCTGGCGATGCGCCTGCATGCAGCATTATTTTATATGGGCATAATCTTAGCGTTTCACTAATCGTCTCTAATTACAGGTAATTTGCTTTCTCTGCATTGATCTGATTAGCTTATAATGCAGCACAGTAACAAAGCACCCTGCAATTTAGGTCCTGGTGTTAGTAGAGGGTGAAAACAGACCAGTCTCCACCCACGTGGCATGGGCAGGTCCTTGCAGGGCCTGGTTAGACATGTTCATGGCATGCCCCAGGTCTGCCTGCATGCCCTGACAGGAAGTCACTGGGAACACGTTGAATATCTTACATAAAACATATTCATATAAAAGGAATATTATCTCTACATCAGCAACCTTCACAGCAAATGCTGATCCTGCAGAAGCTTCACCCGGTCTTTGGAGTGAGGGGTTCCTAATCTTTCCCATGTTTCCTTCATTTCTTTTATTTCTTTATTTTTCCATTTTTCATATGTGTGTGGTATGCATATGTATGTGTGTGTTTCTTAATGTGTATGAGTGTTTTGCATGCTTATATGTAAGTATACCCATGTGTGTAATGACCACGGAGACCAGATGAGGACATCAGATCCCCTGGAACTAGAGTTAAGGATGGTTGTTAGCTGCCATGTAGGTGCTGTGAACTGAACCCAGATCCTTTACAAGAGCAGCCAGTAAATGCTTTTAATCACTGAGTCATCTCTCCAGTCCTGTATGTGTGTTTTTGTGTGTGTGTGTGTGTGTGTGTGTGTGAGGCCCAAGATTGACGTCAGGAATCATCCTTCATTGCTCTTCCACCTTATTCATTGAGGCAGGATCTCTCAATCAAACCCAGAGCTCACTGATATGGCTAGTTTCTCTAGCCAGCTAGCTCTGGGGATTCCCCCATCTCTGCCTTCCCAAGCTAGAATTACAGGGTGGGCCACTGCACCCACCCAGCCCTTATGTGGGTTTCTGGGAATCCGAACTCAGGTCCTCATGCTTACATAGCAAGCGCTTAACCATGCGCCATCTCCCCAGCCCCATTTTCCTTCATCTTCCCTGTTTTTTAAACAGGGTCTCCCTGTAGCCCCAGCTGGCCTGGAACAATGTAGGTCGGGCTGGCCTTGATCTCACAGAGATTCACCTGCCTCTGCCTCCCAAGTGCTGGACCCAAAGGCATGTGCCACCACGCCCTGCTTCATCTTCCCTGTCTTCATACATTGTTTCAGTTCCACAAATTCAGTGGAGAGAATTCAGGGTGTAGACATGCAAGAAGGCAGAGCATGCTTGCACTGTGACCAGCGAGCAGCACCCGCCAACCAATCTCTTCTGATTGGGCTGTCGAGGACCCCTGGCGGCTGTCATCTTTTGTCTCAACTATTGCCTGGGACAGTTCCGGATGCCTTGGTATAGTTTTCCCACATCACTGCCTGCCCCCTATTCCAGTCGCTCTCCAAAACTCAGACCTGTCTCCCAGTGCATGTGAGGACAGTGGGTGGAAAACTGAAGCCCAGTTAGGTCCCTTGCTGGTTCAAGTCCAGGGTCCCCTGCTTTCAAGCCACAGATCCTACCTGGGCAGGACTGTCCCAGATCCTCGGGGGTGTATGTGCAGTACTCCCTTGAAGCAGCAGAGCCCCTGAGAGAGACAAAACATTATGTGCCAGTTTACGTGGCTTAGCCGGACCATGTTTCGGGGAGCATGGGGGTCTCATGTGGAGACTAAGGGGCAGAAATTAGGAGTGATGGGGATTAGCAGTTGTGGAAAGAGTCAGGAACTGTTGGCCAGCAGTCCTATGAGTGTGCAATTGCACACCACAGCCTCAGAATCCTGCAGACCTAGGCTCCTGAGGGCTTTAAGGAGAGGTGCCTGCCACCCACAAGCTGCTTCTTGGAGTGTAGAGGGCTGTGTGAGCCAGGAGGCAGCAGTAGGTGCTTACTGGGTTTACCATAAAAACCTCCCTAACTCCCCATTGCAAAACACAGGAGACCTATGTGCACCACCTGGCTCAGTGGGCTGTGTAGGACAGGGTGGGAGAAAGAACAGAGCACCCGCTGCCATTCCTTCCCCTCCCACATCCAGCAGGCTTCCTTGACAGGTGGGGGTCAGCTGACAGGTGTACCCCAGAACCTGACTCTCCCTTCCTTATTCCCTGGGGTCAAAAGTGTCTGCCGCTGTGGGCACAGGGAAGGGTGGGGCTGTAGGGCCCCAGGGACTGGGAAGGAACACTATAAACATAATCATTACCTTAGCTGTACCCTGCAGAAATCCCAGGGAGCCTTAGACACTGGTCATTTCTCTGCCTGTGGGTCTTTAAATATATTTTGTTAAATTCTATTTATTGTGTATGAATGTTTGCCAATGTAAGTACACCTGTGTTATGCAATGCCTGCAGAGGCCAGAAGAGGGCACCAGATCCCCTGGAACTGGGGTTGCAGAAACTTGTTAACTGCCATGTGGGTGCTGAGACCCAAACCCAGGTCCTCTGCAACAGCAGCCAGTGCTCTTGACTGCTGAGCCATCTCTCCAGCCCCCTCCCTTTCTTTTTTTGCAAGGTGGTATTTAAAAGACCCACCAAGAGGCTAGAGAGATGACTCAGCAGTTAGGAGCACTGGCTGCTCTTGCAGAGGACCTGGGTTCGATTCCCAGCACCCACACGGCAGCTGACAATTGTCCATAACTCCAGTGCCAGGGGAGCTGGATGCCCTCTTCTGACCTTCATGGGCATTGCATGACACAGATGCACTTACACACATGCAAGCAATACACTCATACACATAAAAAAATATTAAATTAAAAAAAAAAGGGAGGCTCAAGCTGGGTATGTTGGTGTACACTTTTAAGCCCAGCACTCGGGAGGCAGAGGCAAATGGCTCTCTGTGAGATTGAGACTAGCCAGCAGGGCTCCATAGTGAGTTCCTGGTCAGCTGGGACTATAGGAAGACCCTTTATTTTATAAATAAATAAATAAATAAATAAATAAATAAATAAAATGAAATAAGAAGGGAAGGGACAGAGGCTCTGAAGAAGGGAAGTCTGTTTGCCCCAGCATGGCCCATGGGCCTCTTCCTCCCCACTTGGGAAGGCTGCTTGGCCTTATGACATTTGACTATGGGGAACCTTTGGAGAGCAGAGAGGAGCCCAGCAGCCCGGCTCCATCCTGCCAGGACCAGGGCTGGGGATACTCTGTGGCAGCTCAGGCTCACTGTCTTGAGCAGCCAATGAAAGGAGGCTTGTCCCCTCTGTGTCCTAGGAGTGGATTTTCGGGTCAAAAACCTGCTGGTGGACAACAAGTGTTTTGCACTGCAACTCTGGGACACGGCCGGCCAGGAGAGGTACTGGCACTGTCCCACCTAGTCACTGATCAGGGGACCTACCTGAATTGTGCAGGGGAAGGGGGAGGAGTGGGAAGGCCCCCATAACCTGGGTGAGAGGCAACAAGTTCTACCTGGTCAGGCAGCGAGACACTGAGATCTGACACTCAAGTCAGACAGAAGGGTCTGTGAGCTAGGACAGCTGGTACAATCTGCTAGTCTAGTGGAAGAGATTAAAACACCACACAGCTAAGTGTGGTGGTGCACGCCTTTAATCCCAGCACTCCGGAGGCAGAGGTAGGTGGATCTCTATGAGATCGAGGCCAGCCTGGTCTATGTAGTGAGTAGTCCTGGGGCTACAGGGAGACTCTGTATAGAAAAACAAACCAAACCAAAACAAAACCCACTTACTGGACTGGAGAGATGGCTCAGCTGTTAAGGGCACTGGCTGGCCTTGCAGAGGATCTGGGTTCAGTTCCCAGCACCCACATGGTGGCTGACAGCTGTCCATAACTCCAGTTTCAGGGGATCTGATGCCCTCTTCTGGCCTCCTCGGGAATTATATGCACGTGATATACTTACATACATACAGGCAAAACACTCATACACATAAAATAAAATAAATACATCTTTAGGATTAAAATAGCTGTTAGAGACAGTCATCAAGGCAGACACCTGAGGGGTGGTGGCCTGGAGAGACCAGGCCTGGACTAGAGATTCAATCACCTCACCAGACTCTCTGGCAGGTACCACAGCCTGACAAGACAGCTGCTTCGAAAGGCAGAGGGGGTGGTGCTCATGTATGATGTCACCTCCCTCGAAAGCTTCACTCATGTGCGTTACTGGCTAGACTGTCTACAGGTGAGTGTATGTGTAGCTGCTGGGCTGGTCCCAGGTTGTGGAATCAAGAGGAGGTTTGGGTCTCTGAACCACTTTCTTTTCTCCTAAGGTTACAAATGACATAACAGTCATAGGAATGACACCACCCACTGAGGATGAGTGGGTGGATGAGGTAGGATCACAGTAGTACCAAGAAACCACAGCCACATAGTACATCCTCCAAAACAAACTGCTTTCTGTATACTCTATTTCTTTTTTACATAAGAACATCTCTGCTTGGGATGTGTTCTTGATGAAAATTCCTGTTTACACATCTCCTGCTTAATATTCACACACTGGGATTCTTCAGTATACAAAGAAGCTAGATTATGACCAAGTGAGGAATGTGGCCTTTCTCCAGATATTTCTAGTCTAGTGGAAGAGATTAAAACACCACACAGCAGGGCATGATGGTGTATGCCTTTGATCCCAGAACTTGGGAGACAGAGGCAGGCAGACCTCTGTGAAACTGAGGCCAGCCTGGTCTACATAGTGAGTCCAGGTCAGGGAGACCCTGTCTCAAAAAACCAACAACAAAAAATGACAGTGGCTGGAGAGATGGCTCAACTGTTAACAGCACTGGCTGCTCTTACAGAAGACCTGAGTTCAGTTTCCAATACCCACATAGTGGCTGACGACCATCCATAACTCCAGTTCCAGGGGATTCAACACCCTCTTCTGGCCTCCTTGGGCATTACACACACGATGCACTTACATACATGCAAAACACTCATACACATAAAGTAAAATAAATACATCTTTAGAAAAACTATTTGGGACAGTTGTCAAGGCAGCCTTGGTTTTCCACAGGTTAGGTGGGAAGGACAGGCAACAGCAATCCAGGGAGACTTCCAGGAGGAGGTGCCCTTAGAGTTAGCCTTGGAAAGAGGTGAGATGGTTGTAGACAGAGAGCTGAAGAGAGGGTCAGGTGAGAGAATATGGGAAGCTTCTACGTCAGGCCTGGCATTTGTCAAGGGCAGCTGAGGGTACGGATTCTGTGTACAGGATGCAGGTATGGATGGGGCTGTCATACTCCTGCTGGGAAACAAGATGGACTGTGAAGAAGAGCGACAGGTACCCACCGAAGCTGGCCGGCACCTAGCCCAGGTGAGCACAGGCCCATCTTTTCCTGGCAGGTGGGGAAACAGGGAGCAGAAACTGACCTGCCTGGCCACTGGGCTGCTGCAGAGCAGCCCTGGACCCAAACCCAGGCTGTGCCAGTGGATGCCTCCTTGAACTCGCCATGGAGTTAGCAGATTCCCCCATGTTCCCAACTTGAGTGCAAACCATTTGATAGTAAAAATGGTTTTAAAAATGTCACCATCATAATTCCCACCGAAACTGTAATTTTATCTCTGGTCTCTAATTAGCATACTGTCTTCTAATTCACTCTATTTTAAGACTCAAGTGTTTCCTTAGGAAGATTTCATCAAAAGCCCACCACCACCAGATGGTGGGAACTATTTATTTATAAATGGGATTTAACTACATTGTAGAAAACCCCAAGTCATAAAATTAAAAAAAAAAAAAAACCCTAGGGAGAGAGTGACTCGTGTCCTGCCCCTGATGCAATCCTTCTTAGAACTTCTGTGCTACATGTCCTTGTTGACCCTCGTTTCTCATGATTGGCCGGTTTGTCCCCTCTCCAGAATAGTTTTGGTCCTTTCCACATAATAGTTCTGTCTCTCTCTCTGGAAGATTCAGCAGTGATAGTCCCTAGAGAATGCGTGGTGGACTCCTACCTAACGTGTACACTCAGACATGAAGGCACTGGGACATTCTTCACCATGTGGTTTGTAAGAACAAACAGCTGGGGCAAAGGTTGGCAGTTACACACTGGCAGTTCATGTGAGAGGCCAGTATTTGTTATTAAACAGAAAAATCTGTCCTGGGGTCGACAAGATTACTCAGTGGGTAAAGGTGCTTGCTAACAAGCCTGATGACCTGAGTTTGCTCCCCAGGACCTACATGGTGGAAGGAGAGAACTGATTCCACAAAGTTGTCCTCTGATCTCCATATATGTGCTGTGGCATATGTGCATGCACACACACACACACACACACGAACATATGAACACACACACACACACAAAGCCTGTCCTGGCTTGGGGTCATAGGCCCATAATCCCAGCACTGACGTAGGAGGATTGTATGTTCCAGGCAAGATGGGATAATTTTGCAAGATTTTCTTTCAAAATAAAAAGTTAAGAGCTCTGGCTGCTCTTGCAGAGGATCTGAGTTTGGTTCCCAGCACCCACATAGAGGCTGTCAGCCATCTGTAACTCCAGTTCCAGGCGATCTGACACCCTCTTCTGGCCTCCTTCATCATGACACACATGTGGTACACTTTGCAAACATGCAGGTGAAACACTCATACACATAAAATAAAATAAATATATCTTTAGGGGAAAAAAAGCTATTTGGGACATTGTCAGGGCAGCCTGGGTTTTCACGGCTGCTCTTAACAGCTCTCTGGATGTGGTGGCACACACCTTTAATTCCAGCACTCTGTGAGATCGAGTCCAGCTTGGTCTACATAGTGAGTTCCAGGCCAGGTGAGACTACAGGAGACCCTGCTAAAAAAATAATAATAATAAAATAAATAAAATGGGGTTGAAGATATAGCTCAGTGACAGGGTGTTTGGCTAGTGTGTGTGAGGGCCTAGGGACAGTCCCCAAAATGGGAAAGAAAAGAAAAAGAAAAAGCAATTTCAGGTCCAGTTAGGTTGGGCTGAGCATTCCAAGTCGCAGATGGGAGCTGGGCATGGTGGCACATGCCTTTAATCTTAGTGTTTGGGAGGCAAAGGCAGGTGGATCTCTCTGAGATCGAGGCCAACCTGGTCTACATAGTGAGTTCCAGGTCAGCTGAGACTATCAAAATGAAAACAAAAACCAAACACAGTTGCTGATGGTGGGCTGTCTGGGGCCTGTGGAGACAATCACTCTATGCAGATGACTTAGCCTGGCAGGTCAAAGACCATTCTCACCTACAGAAGGGTTATCTGAGACAGAAAGAGGAGGAGTGGTGGTTTAAACCTGCAATACCAGCATTTGAGAGGCTGAGACAGGAGGATTACTCTGAATTCAAGGTCAGCCTGGGCTTACAGAGTAAGATCCTGTCCTGAAAAACCAAAATCAAAGAGAGTGAATATATATTCTCACACACTGACGGAGGGCTTTTAATCTGAACGTAGTCTTTGTGGTATTGTATTTTCCAGTATTTCACTCAAATCAACATTTTTGGTGGTTTTCGTTTTCGTTTAGCTTTTTGTTGTTGTTGTTTGTTTTTCTTTGGCTTTACATTTCTTTGAAATTATTACATTTCACCCAGGTGTAATCCCAGTGCTCTGGAGGCAGAGGCAGGCAGATCTCTGTGAGTTCATGGCTAACCTGGTCTACATAGAGAGTTCTGGGCCAGCTGGGGCTACAGGGAGACACTGCCTCAAAAAAAGTCCGAGAGAGAGAGAGAGAGAGAGAGAGAGAGAGAGATTATTACATTATTTATTGTATGTGTATTGGAGGTGTATATTGATGCCATGGTTCACATGTGGAGGTCAGAGGACAACTTGCAGGAGTCTGTTCTCTCCTTCCACCATGTACGTCCTGAGAATTAAACTCAGGTTTTCAACGTTGGTGACAAGTGCCTTTACCCATGAGCCATCTCACTGCCCTTTGCCTTTTTTGAGATAGGGTCTCATGTAGCTCAGGCTGGCCTCAAACTTGCTATGTAGCTAAGGCTGGCCTTGAACTCCTGATCTTTCTCCTCCCAAGTGCTAGGGTATGCCTGGCTCTTGCTCTTTTGTTTGTTTTTATGTTGCTAAGAACTGAACCCAAGGCCTTGCTTTAGGCTATAGCAGCAGCCCAGAAATATTCTGGAAAAACGTAAAAAAAACCCTAGGCATTAAAAATGTCCCTAAGGTGTTTCCCCAGAGTCAAGTGGCAAGTTCCCCCTCCACTTCAAAGACTGGGGAGGTCTCCAGGGTGGTACCCCTGTCTTGCAGCCAGCTGGGATATGGGTGGTGGACAGAGGTCCATCTGGGGACTGACTGTGGTTGATGAGGCCCTGGCAGGGCAGGGCCGCCCTCTCAGCCCCTCTGTGTGGCTACAGGAGCTGGGGGTTTCCTTCAGTGAATGCAGCGCGGCCCTGGGTCACAACATCCTGGAGCCCATAGTGAACCTGACCCGGTGAGTACCCCTACCTGGAGTCTTTGGGGCAGCCCTGCCCTACCCTTCCCCAGAAAGAGGTCAAGGAAGCCCCCAGTCCTAGAACTGTGAGCCCTGGGGCTCTCGACCCTGTGCTCCACCCCCACAGCTATGTCACTCTCCATAGGACCTCCCTCTCTTACCATGCCCCCGCCTCCCCTGTAAAACATCTGCCCCAACCTTCTAGTGACTTTCATGACTTAGAGTAACCACCAAATGTCTCCTGCTAGCCAGTGTTATCTCCAGTGTCACTTCTGCCCTGTGCGGTCTGTCTGTCTGTCTCAAATCTATCTGTGTCTCTCTCTGTCTCTGTCTTTATCTCTTTGTCTCTTTCTGCCTCTGTCTCTCTCATAGAGCTCTGACCACGCCTTCCCCCAACCCATCTCAGGCCTCTCCCAGCCCTTCTGGACCATGTTTATACTTGCTTTCTTCTTACCATCTGAGAGGGGCCAGTCTGCTAGATCAACCCCTCTTCATACAGGGCCTGGTACCCACTGAGTACTCAATGAGTGACTGAGATGGGAACTAGGAGGGGCATCAGAGCTAACCAGCATGCCTGGCACATGGTTAGACATGTGGTACCCACAGGTGCGGACTTCTCATACTTCCCTAGCCCCGGCTCGCTCTTAACCCAAGTCTCGGCTTCCCTGGGCATGTGCTTCCCTTCTGTGACACACGCTGTCCATCCATGATCCAGGGTTCACAGGCTCAAGTCCCAGGTCAAGTCCCAGATCATGACTTCTTTGTCCCAGCCGGAGTCCTACATGTGTGTCTATGTGTGTATGTGTGTCTCTGTGTGGTTTTATGTCTACATATGTGTGTGTCTGTGTACTTGTGTGTTGTGTGTGTGTGTGTGTGTGTGTCTGTGTCTATGCCTCTGGGTGTGTGTCTGTATAGTATGTGTCTGTATCTATATATCTGTGTAGTATGTGTGTCTACATATGTATGTGTGTAGTATGTCTATGTACATGTGTGTATCTATGTGTAGTGTCTATGTGTATCTGTATATGTCTGTGTGTGCCTGAGTAGTGTCTATGTCTATGTACCTGTGTGTGTCTGTATGTATCTGTGTGTTTGTGTGTGTGTATTGCTTGGCACCCAGGAGGTCAGAAAAAGAGACAGAAGTTTGCAGTCACCCAGTCCCATCTTTCCACTGCCATAAGCAGGAAGGATGAGGAGTGTCTAGAGCAGCCCCCAAGCCCAGCTACACCCCAACCCCCAAGCCCAGCTACATCCCAACCCCCAAGCCAAGCCCAGCTACACCCCAACCCCGAAGCCCAGCTACACCCCAATCCCCAAGCCCAGCTATGCCCACAGCCCTTTGTGCTGCTCCTAGAGGCAGACTGGAGGGGTGACATAATGGAAACTGTCTCACAGGTCACTCAAGATACAGGAAGACTGCCTGAAGGAGTCACTGGTGGAGGTGGCCCCCCAGCGGCCTCCCAGGAGAGCCCGCTGCTGCTCCTGATGCTGTCTAGGCCCACAGAGGAGGTCTTCCCAGGGCTCCCGTTCTGGTTTCCCTGACACAGCCACCAATGAGCCCTGCTGGGGAAGAGCCTGGGAAGACACCACCCTATCACCTTCAAAGCAGGACTCTGCAGAGCATGTGCTGGGGTGGGAGGGCAGCAAATCTCTTTAAAGGCAAGAAAAGTCTAGAAACCTACCTAAGGAAAATAGCTCCAAATATCACATTCAGCCCTGGATGGCAAAATGACAGGGTGCTGAGGTATCATCTATTGGTGTGACAAGAGCAGGTCCCAGTTTTCACTGAGAGAAGTCAGGGTGGAAGCAGAAACTGGGGGAAACTGCCTGCTTGCTGGCTGGCTCACTAGCTCAGATTTAGCTAATTTTCTCATACAGCCCAGGGCCACCTGCCTAGGGATGGTACTACCCACAGTGGGCTGGGCCCTCCCACTTCAATTAGCAATCAAGATAATGCCCCCAGGGACAGGCCTCCAGGCCAATCTGATAAGGGAAATTCTTCAATGGAGAACTCTCCCCTGGAGATTCTAGGTTGTGTCAAATACAATAAAATCTAACCAGACGGTGCATGTCTTTAATCCCAACACTGGTAAAACAGAGGCAGGCCCATCTCTGTGAGTTCAAGGCCAGCCTGATCTACATAGTGAGTTCTAGGCCAACCAGGGCTGTAGAGTGAAACCCTGTCTCAAAAAAAATAGAAGACATAAAACAAAAAATGAACCAGGACACAGGGTGAGCAGGTGGGGCATTGCTTTTCTTGCATACTTGTATTTGGGGATTTTCTGCAGTGCCTTATGCACTTGGGGAACCGGATATGGAGAAGGAAGCACATCTTGCAAAGAGCCTTTTTGGTATCCACTCTGAATTCCCACACCACATAACTGCTTCAGTTTCCCTTCTCAGACAGGAGTTTCTTCCCTGCAGAATCCAGTCCTACTCCCTATACCCCATCCACCTCTGGGGTTGCACTGGGGGTCCTGCTTCCTGCTTGAGGTTCTCAGCTGCAGCCCTCAGCAGCCACTGGGTGCCTGTGGTTGGCAGGGCTTTGAGAACAGTGGGAAATCTGGAGGGAAGTTGGTTCTGGGGCTGGGGAGGACGCTCTATGTTGGAGCATCTTTCTGGCTCGGGTCACCTCAGTACAGAGTCCTCAGGAACTGGGGGTGGGGTTGGTGCTTTGAGGTTTTTCAGGGGACAGGAAGCTCCCTGGCTGAATCAGAGGAAACCCCAGTTTTGTGGAGAGACAGTGGAGATTGCTGAGGGGTAGTCAGGAAGAGAAGGGCGGGAAGGAGCACCAGACCAAGAGGCAGGGGGCATGGGCTTGGTCCTGACTGTTGACCACAATCCCCACATTCCTGGACAGCATCGTTTTCTGAGTGTACAGAGAGACCTCGGTGGCAGGGACCTGGCACACAGCAGGCAGCTGGTGATATTGGTCAGGTGCAGAAGGTTCTGGCATTGGATGCCACCAAATGTTCCTAGTAGTAGGCCCCCTCCCCCCTCCCCCCCTGACTGGCTCTCCCTCCAATGTCTTCTCTCTCCAGTGTCTTCCTCCTTCTGACCCTCTCCCCAACTGGCAAGCTTATCCCTGCCCCAGTCACTTGCGGTGACACTAAAACAGGAGGGACAAGTCTTGTGCTGAAGCTCTCTCTGGGGTCTGGCCTGGCAGGCTCAGACACCTCCACACTGTGGACCAGGAAGCTAATGAGGCAGATAGCAGGGTGTGACTCCCAGGGAAGCCTGGAAACCAGCCACTTGTCCAAGGGATGTGGGACAGGAGTCCCCAGGCAGCCAGCTCAACTTCCCTTGAGGTGGGATACAGGAAGAGGCACATACGTCTCCCAGGATCTTGGCTACCTGTGGCGGAGTACACTGTGCACAGATGACTGTCATGCAGGGAGCTAGCTTCTCTCCATGCCTAGGGCTCACAAGTCAGCAAGCAGGACCCAGGAACCCAAGAGCAGCACCAGGTAGGCAAGGGCAGCCGCAGGATTCAAGGTACACTTCAGAGGAACTGCCCTGCAGGTGTTGAGTTCTCAGGGCATGTCAGTCAAGGGGAACCGGGGGACAACATGAATTGAAGTTGATTGAGAAAGGCTCAAGGGACTGAGCTGATGGGGTTCAGGGTGTGGAGTGGGAAGGGGAGGGCAGAAGATAGAAGAGAGGCTGGGTTGGGGCATTAAAGGTTTGCAAATTGAGGGTGGGTGGTGGATTAATGACAGCTATCACTTAATATTAAGCCTGTGTGGCAGGTGCTGTTCTGAGAATCAACCTCATGTGACCGACCCTCATGTGACCGACTGACTAGTTCTTACATTATAACCCTATGAGACAGGCCTGGTGGGCTTCTTCTTGTTTTTGTTTTTTTTTTAGACAGGGTCTCCCTGTAGCCCTGGCTGGCCTGGAATTCACTATGTAGACCAGGCTAGCCTCTATCTCACAAAGATCTGCCTGCCTCTGTCTCCCGAGTGTTGGGATGAAAGGTGTGTGCTACCATGCCTGGTTGGTTGGTTTTTTAGAGTCTGATGAAGTCCAGCCTAGCTTTGAACTCTATTTGGCTGAGGATAACCCTGAACGTCTAATCCTCCCTTTTCCTCTCGAGTGCTGGGATCACAAGCATGCACTACCACATCTGGTTTTATATGGTGCTGGGGATGGAACCCAGGGATTTCTGCATGCTAGGCAAACACTACCAACCGATCCACATTCCCAGCCTTTGGTGTTTTGTGGGCTTTGTTTTTGATTTTTGTTTGGCTTGGGGTTTTTCTTTTGTTTCTTTTTGAGACAGGTCTTGCTATGTGGCCCAGGAGAGCCTCAAACACATGATCCTCTTGCCTCTGCTTCCTAAGCAGTGTTAGAAAAGGCTGGTGCTGTTTGCCTTTTTGTGGTTCTGGGTATTTAACTCAGGGCTTCAGGCATGCCGGGTAAGCACTCTACCACTGTGAGGTATGTCTCTAGTCTTCTTTTTACTTTTATTTTCAGACAGGGTCTCATTAGGTTGCCCAGATTAGCCTTGAAATAACTCACTTTATAGCTCAGGCTGGCCTTGAACTTGTGATCTTCCTGCCTCAGTCTCCCAAATACCTGTCTGGGACGATAAACCTGTGCCATCATGCCTAGATCAACGGTCCTTTTCTATTAAAAATTAATTTGTGTATGCACGCGTGTGTGTTGCACACATATTAGTGTATGTGTTTTTGTGCCCGTGCCCATGCATGCAGAGGCCAGAGCAAGATGTCAGGTGTCTTCCTCTGGTACACTCAGCCTTACTCCCTTGACAGGGTCTCTCACTGAACTGGAAGCTTGCCATGTTGGCTAGACTGGCCGGCCAGTGAGCTCTTGGGATCAGCCTGCCTCCAAGGCTGAGGGCACAGATACAGGCAGCCATGCTGGGCTTTTTCTGCATGTTCTGGGGATTTGAACTTGGGTCCTCATGCTTGCATAAGAAACACTCTTCACCCACTGAACTATTTCCCTAGCTCTCACCTGCATTTTAACAAACAATTCCTCTAGTTGCCTAGTGATTCAAAGAGCATTGGAAATCACCATTGAGTGATTCCATGTTCCTGTGCTACCAGATCATAACAAAGTCCAAATAGAGATATCAGACACACAGTTGAAAGGTTCTGCTGTGTTGCTTGGGAGAGCAACTGCTGTTTGCAGCTGTGGCAGTGACTGGAGGTAGCACTATCTCTGTACTGTCCAATAGAGTAGGCACTGGTCACATATGGCTATTTTATCGATAAGTTCATTAAAATTAAATGGAATAAGAATTCAGCTTCTTAGTCACTGAACTGACTCAGGTGCTCAGTGACCACATGTGGCAGCTGTTAAGCACAGCAGATCAAATTCCCTTCACTGCAGAAAGCCTTGTTGGACTACAAGTTTTGTCTGGTTATTGGAAGCCTAAGTGTTGTATCTTCTGCAAAGATGCCTGATTCTCCCAGAATGGCCAGAAGCAGCCCCGGGAGGCACAGCTTAAAATAGAGAAGGAGATCAGCAAATAGTTTTGGTCTGCCCATGGCCAGAAGTTGGGTGATACCCATGGGTACAACTAGCAGGTTTGAAACCCAGTAGAGAGGGAGGAAGTGGAGTGGCTTAGACTCAGTTAGTCAACTCATTGGTTCACTGTGCTGGGCTTTTGTAGGCTCCTCGGTGAAAGGTCTTAGAAATGGGTTCAGGAAGGACACTGAGATGGATTTTGAGGAAACAAGTTTATTAAAAAGAGTTATTAACACCATGGACAGACAGACAGCTGCAAGGTGGGGGCTCTGAGAATTCAGCCCACAAGGCAGACTGTACATGTGTGTATATGTGTCCCTCCTTTATTATTATATT
>NW_008343842.1:2515393-2529159 GCF_000622305.1 Nannospalax galili | reverse complement strand
TATTATTATATTATTATTATTTGATCTTTTTGGACAGGGTCTCCCTGTAGCCCTAGCTGGCCTTGAACTCACAGAGATCTGCCTGCCTCTGCCTCCTGAGTGCTGGGATTAAAGGTGTGTGCCACCATGCCTAGCTGTGTGTCCCTTCTTAAAAATCTCACAGAAAAGGGGAGGTTTGGAGTAGTCAGATCATCTCTTGATTCTGCAGACCACAGGAGGAATTCTGCTGTAGGATATAGACTTAGCATTTCTTTCTGGAAGGTCCAGTACTGGGACCTGGGAACCTGTTACAGATTCAGATAGACTTTCCATAGGATTCTTTTGTCAAAAGTTATTATTTTATGCATGAGTATTTCACCTGCATGTATGTGTACCACATGTGTACAACGCCCACAGAGCCAGAAAAGGGTGACAGATTACCCTGGAACTGGAGTTACAGATGGTTGTTAGCAGTTGTGTGGGTGCTGGGAACTGAACCTGGGTCCTCTGCAAGAGCAGCCAGTTCTCTTAACCACTGAGCTGTGTCTCCAGCCCCTCCACAGGGTTCTTGCCAGTAGGTAAGAAGCTGCAGGTGAGCATGGCTTGATGAACCCCTAGTTTAAATGTACCAGCTGTGACCCTGAAATTCCTGGTAACTGTCTTGGTGATTTCCATGAGGATTTTCGAAGGCAATATAATCAGGAAATTCTGTTTTCTTTCTTTAAACACAGGCACCCTTGGTTACAGACCTCAGTAAAATGGCACCAAACACCACCCTCTTCAAAGGGCTGACGGCCCCCAGGGAGCGAGGGCTCCATCTGGTCTTCGCCGGGCTCTGTGGCTTCATCCTGCTTGTGGGGCTCCTGGCTAATGGACTCCTGCTGATGATGGTGACCCGTGGACCTCGCAAGCCACACCCACATTTGGCACTAACTGCCAGCCTCATGGTGAACGTGATGCTGTCCGACTTGTTTTTCCTGATCTTCGTGGTGTCCACCCTGCTACTGAGCTTCCTGAGCTGGGACTGGTGGCTGGGCCCTGCCATCTGCACCGCCAGCCAGGCTGCCAACACGGCCACCATGTTCTGTACTTTCTACAGCATGGTAGCCACTGCCCTTGTGCGCCACGTGGCCGTGGTCTGGCCCAACGTGGCCCTCCCAGCTGGCCGAGGCACCTGCCTGCTGCTCTGCGGAGCCATGTGGGCACTGGGCCTGGCTGCCTCGCTGCCCAACTGGCTGTTCCAGCGGGTGGCAGTAAGAGAGGAGGCAGTGGGCATCCCTGAGGGCCTGGCCTGCCTCCTGCTGCTCAACCCGGCTCAAGCTACCTGTTACTTCACGCTCCTGGGAGCCCTCGCCTTCCTGCCCTGCCTGGTGGGCCTGGGCTGCTCTTTTGGCCATGTGGGCTGGCTCTTGTGGACGCGGCCCTTAGGTCCCAAGGGGGAGAGTGTACGTGAGCACCAGGAGAACACCAGGCTCATCCTTGTGGTGCTGGGGGTCTTTGTGCTGATGTGGGGACCCTGCTGCGCACTGGGCTATGTGGCCGCTGTGGGCCGCCTGCCTGCCACACCACTGACTTTCGTGGCCTCCAGCCTGTGCACCCTGCTAGCCTACTCCAACTGTGCTGTCAGCCCCATCCTCTGTTTTTGCCTCTGTCGCCCTTTCTGGGTGAGACTCAGGGCCCTTTTCCGCAGGCCTAGGATAGCCACGCTTCCCAGGGTGGTGGGAGGGGTCTGGCCGTGATGGGGGCCCTGAAGCCTGAAGAGGGGGTGGCCCAAATCCAAGAAGCTGGACCTCACGATCCAGAGAGGGAAGTGGGACGCTCAGACACCTGTGGGGGTCCCAATCATCTTATTTTGTCATCTTGGCTCCCTGAACCCCCTGAGCCTCGGTGTTCTCTTCTGAACAGTGGGACCAGAGTACCTTCATTTCTTCATGGGGTGGCTCTGAAGAGGAACTTAGTAATCACGTGTAAAGAGGGGTGGTGGGGAGAAGGGGGTTTGGCAAGCACAAGGAAGTGGGCGGTACCACAAAAATGTCACTTTTTTTTTTCTTTTTTTTTGAGACAGGGTCTCCCTGTAGCCCTAACTGTCCTGGAACTCACTATGTAGCCCAGGCTGTCCTTGATTTCACAGAGATCCACCTGCCTCTGCTTCCCAAGTGCTGAGATTAAAGGTGTGGCCAGCATGATGCCATCATTTTGCTTTTTGTAATTCTGGGCATTTGAGACGAGTAAACAAAAGAGGGCGGAGAAGGGACCAAACTGGGGCTCCTGGTATTCTTAGTCTGGAAGGTGGGGGACAAAGGGGCAGACAGGACAGGGTCTCTTTCAAGGGCCTCTCCTCCCCCCTAGAGCCCAACTCAGGGTCTCCATGTCTCCCACCCATGTCTGAGAAGTTCCCTCCCTCTGCCTCATCCGAACCTCGGCTTTTGCGTTATCCCAGAAACAAGGGAGGTTGTGTCTATTATTCCCAAGACAGTTTGTACACACACACACACACACACACACACACACACACACACGCAAGCACGCACGTATGGTGTGGTCAAAGACCTCAGGATCTATTGTGTTGAATCAAGCCAAACCCGTCTCTGCTACAGGGCTTGTCAGAGCCCTGGTAGCTGCTGAAGGCCACTGAGGCTCTCAGAGAGGAAGTCAGAGTAAACTGCTGCCCCGACTCCATGCCAGGGACCGGGAATTCTGCAGAACACACCTTGGGAAAGACCCCAGCAGAGAAAACAGCGTCAGGCACTACAAAGATGCTTTTGGTGCCCCATCCCCTGGGGGCAGCAGCACCGTGTCTTGATTCCCCTGCCAGGCAGATGCCTCCTCCCCAGATTCCCATGGGCCCCAAGGTGATGGAAAATGGGCTGTGGGTTATGGGAACTTCCCTTCTCTCAGGCGTAACCCCACCCCATTCCCACTCAAAGTGTCATGCGAATCACAGGAGCATCTGATTATAGGGACAGCTGTGAGTCACCTCTAATTTACCATGAAGTCATCTGATGTAAAGAGGCTCCAAATTTGGGGAATAATTAGTACTGAATTCCTTCTGGTGTGCAGGCTCAGCATGGCTGCCCAGAGGGCTGACTGACCGGATAGTGTGAGAGAGGAGAGAGAGAGGAGAGAGAGAGAGAGAGGAGAGAGGAGAGAGAGAGAGAGAGAGAGAGAGAGAGAGAGAGAGAGAGAAAGAAAGTACCTGTCTCTCCATGATCCTGGTCACTGATGGTCTGACCCATGAAGGACAGAGAAAGATGCCTCTTACTGTGTGCCTACAGTACAGTGGGTCCTGGGTGCAAATTACACATATTACTGCCTCTATCTATCCCAACTGTCACTACGCTGGGCACACAGTCACACAGGCTGGATTCGGATCCCTCTGGCTCCCCGAACTCCCAGCCCCTTCTTCTGGCTTGGCTCTGCTGCTCCCAGGTGGCAGATGTAGCCCCGAGGGTGACACTATGCAGTGAGCCAACACGTGAAACTGATGCTCTGTAAATACTTGTTGAGAGACGAGAAAATGAGTGATCGAATGTGATAGTGAGCCGCCCACTGGGGAGATTCTGTCTTGTGTGCTCTCACTTCCTCAATGATTCCCTATCTCTCCAGAGCAAACGTCAAAGGCCTTGCCACTGACCACAAGGCCTCCTCCTCCCTGACCCCATCTCCTGCATCCTTATCCCTAACTCAGCTCCTGCCACACTGACCTCCTTGCTCACCCTACTTCAGACACACTGAACTATCCCGGGCCCTTTGCACTTACTAATCTTGCTAACTGGTGTCCCCCTTCCTCAGGTCACAGCATGACTTCCCAACTTACTTCCTTGGGACTTTCTTGGACTGTTACCACCTGACCATGGAAAACTCCACTTCTATCTTCACGTTCTCTTTCATTTTTCCCTGACTCTTACCACCACCTCAAGCCTGGCTACTGACCTGAGCGTCCCCATATCTACTGTCTCCCCCGATTCTTGCTGTCTCCCCAGCTTACGTGATATTTGTGGGAAGCAACATCTGACACCAGGCCTGTGTTTCGCCCCCTGCCACATCTCCATAACCCAGCACAGCCTGGGTGGTGGCTGCTCAGTAAAGCCTGCCTGAACCAGAGCACCAGGCAGCCGAGCGGGGGTGGGCCCTGGTGAGCCGCAGCCGTGTTTTCACAGAAGAGGAACAGGGCTCTACTAAAAGAACCAGATTTACTTCAGTTTAAGGCAAGTTCCACAGAGACAGTCTCAGAGACAGGCACAGGACCAAACAGTAGTAAGACCACCACCACCATGCATGACAGAGAGAGGCGAATGGGGGCGGGAGACGGCAGGCGGGGACCCCATGCGGCAGGAGGGACACATGCAGGACCTGCCCCAGAAGACAAAGGATGGCGGCCAGTGGGGTGACCTTGGGTTGTGACAGCCCCTTGTCTACCTTCCCACAGCAGGGGCAAGAGCTCCAGCTCGGACGCCAGAGTTCAAGGACAAAAGGCTGGGGGTGTAGGGGGTGACAGGAGGCTACTGGGTGACCCCAGAGCCGAGACAGCTTGGGTATGGGTGGTGCTGGTGAAGAGGAGGATGGGGAGGCTGGGTGTGGGATGTATGGACCCTTAAGATGGCTCAACTGGAGGAAACCAGCCCACCTGATCAACTTTGTTATCACAGACACTGAGACCCAGAGAGCAGAGGCTACATTGGGTTCCTACACGGGGTTGTGGGGAGGGACAGGCTTAGGGTTTCTGGCTCCTGTCCCAGGCCACTGAGGGCTGAGGGCAGGAGAGAGTGGGAATACAAGGGCTGGCCCTGTGCCTGGTAGGTTTGTGGCCTCTAGGGTGAGCAGGAGACCTCTAGAGCCACAAGTAGGGCTCCAAAATAGAAAGCCTGTAGATTTGCATTTAGAACATTCTAGCATACCATTAGGCCTACAAGGCTCCTGAAGGGGCTCTGTGCTAACAAGACTCCACTTCTAGCCCAGCCTGGGCCCTGGGATCTATGACAGTCCCATTGGGCCCACAGGACTCAATGGCGTCCCTGGGAGGGTCACACATATCCTTGAAGGCCCACTAGCCTTGGGGTTGGCTGGAAACAGGGCAGGGGATTACTCATAGGAATAGGGACACTAAACACCAGGGTGGGAGGAGAACGGGGCAGGAGGAGAACCAGCCAGGAACAGGGAAGCAATGGGATCGCCCTGGGTGGGTTAGGAGATCCCACATAAGCCCAGAACCCTGTGCACCCCTTCTGTCTACTAATTCCCCCCCAGGTCCCTAGGTTTTGGCGGGAAGTGAAGGCAGAGGCTAAGACGCCCTGCCCCTTGTCAACCCCCCTAAGCAGAATCTGGGCAGGCCACTTCTGGGAGAGTGGGGCCTTTGCCCACCCTCCAGCCCCCCACTCCCCAGCCAGCACAGTCAGCCTCAGATGTGTGTATGAAGTGGGGACCCAGAGGGAGAACCAGCGGGAGACTGCGGCAGCGATGACACAGGGACAGTGGGAGGAGGGCGTGGACGGATGCCCTGGGCTTTCATGTAGGACACCAGCTGATCGGGGATCTCGGCCAGCACATCCCGAGCCAGACGGGCCATGCTTAGCACATGGTTGCCAGTGCGGTCCACGTAGTCCCGGAAGGGCACAAACTGGCAGGTGGAAGGTGGGGTCAGGATGGGGCTCCCCTCCCCTGCTGCCTCCCAGACTTAGTCCAGTACACCCAACCTGGCCTTGGTGAGTTCCTCAGTGGCTGTCCCTGCTCTGATTTACTCATCCTGACTCTGTGCCTAGACATCCCACTCCCACTCCCCAGTGCCAGCACCCCTTCATGACCCCAGCACTCAGCACAGGGGTTGTGAGGCTGCTGGGAAAAGCTTTCTGAATTCCACCTCCAGCTTTCCTTCCCCTCACCATCCACCCCCAGAAGGCCCTCTCTGTCTCCCAGGCCCCCTTCTCTAAACCCACACCTGAGGCCAGGCCCCTCTGGCTTCCTCTCAGTGCTGCCTGAGACAGTACTGCCTACTGGGATACTAAGGAGTGTCGCTGCCTTCATCTGCAAGGGGTCTTTATACCACCGGAAGGTCACAAGGCATAGACCACAGAACGTGCGTGAACATTGACCCCTGAACTCAGGAGGGAGCCTGGCACAAGGCACGAGGGGTGGGGGGGTGCCTCATGAGAATAGTGCTGAAGATGGACTTCCAGGGTCCCTTCCCAGGGAGCCTGCAGAGGAGCGGTGAGGTCAGCCTGGCTAGAGGTACCTTCCCATTTGGCTGTTTGGCTACAGGGAGGCAGGGTCTACCTTACCTGGACAATGTCCCGCTCAGCCAGCTTCCCCCGGGAGGATATCCGCACGTCGTCACCATCTAGCTCCACCATAGCTGTGGGGACAAGTAACATGTGTGTGTGTGTGTGTGTGTGTGTGTGTGTGTGTGTGTGTGACAGAGGTGTGTGTGTGTGTGTGTGTGTGTGTGTGTGTGTGTGACAGAGGCTGCCTATACCTGGCAGGACTCCAGTCTAGGACCCCTGCCCCCATGACAGAGAAACAGGCCAGGAGTCAGGTGGAGTCCAACCTGGTAGGCTTGTGATTGTAACTAGGGCCCTGATGCCCCCTGTCCAGGCTCCTTGGCTGGAGGACTGGCACAGCCCCTGGATGAGGATGAAGAGGGTATGGGCACTAACACACCCTCCCAGGGCCCACAATGCTATGCAGACTGCAGGCCTGGGCATGAGCTCTTGTCATAGAGACCAGATGCTGTGGCACATCCTGGGGAGGATAGCTGGGAAGAGGGTGCTGGACTCACCATCGAACTCCGCCTGGCCCACACCTACGATGATGATGGACATAGGGAGTTTGGCGGCCTAGAAGATCACAGGGGAGGAAGTCCCATGTGAGGGACAGTTAACAGAAGTCACAAGTAGGGACAGGAAGGCAGGGCAAATGGAGAGGGTGGGGCACAGAGAGCAAGGATGGGATCCCAGAGGAAAGGGGCAGGATAGAGGAAGAGGAATGCGGGGGTGGGGGGGGGAGTCAGAAGAGGGAGCTGGGTTGACTTGCCTGTAACCATCCACCCCATGCTGGGACTCTGCCTTCAGGGGCCAGAGCATCTATAGTTGGGGCCCCTTTTATAGGGAGACCATGGGGTAAGGGTTAGGGAGGGGAGCTTCCCCATGCTGGGCCCCCCACCTCCTCTACCTGACCAGGCTAGCTGGTATCTGGGGTGACTGAGGGAGCTGTGGACCCCCCTGCCCCCAGAACCACCTTCATAACTAAGAGATCTGATCTCTCACAGACCCAGGGCTGATTCCATCCCCCATCCCCCAATCCATGCTCCTCCCACAAGTTCCCCAACACTCTGTGGCCAGCAACCAGATGAAGGCAGCCGGCTACAGGGGGGCAGGGAAAGAGGAAGCCACGCCTTAGCCCCACCCCAGCTATACCCAAGGTTCCTCAGGGGGAGGAAGCAACCTTTCAATCCCTCCAAATGTGTGTATGTGGGTGTACATGTGTGCCACCCTCTGCTCACGTTCACAATGGCTTCCTTGGTCTGTGCCATGTCTGAGATGACACCATCGGTGATGATGAGAAGCACAGAATACTGGGAGCCATCCTGAACAGCTGCAGCATTCCTGTGGGGTGGAAGGGGGTGGTAGGCATGGACTGAACAGTGTCCTGGGGCCTCTGTCCCAGGCCCCCCAGCAAGGCCCCTGAACACTTCAGTGGAAGAGATACTCCCTGCCACCCTCCAGTGGTGCTCTGTGAGGGCCGGCAGCCCCCAGGCTCACCTGGCCACATGCGTGACAACAGGGGCAAAGTTGGTGGGGCCGTAGAGCTGCACAGTGCGCAGGCTGCTGTGGTAGGCCTCCAGGATTCCATCAATGCCGCAGCACGAGGGGTTCTCCTGGTTGCCGTTCTGGGGCAGAGAGGATGGGCAGGCTGAGCTAGGGAGGCAGGGGGCAGCAGAGCCAGGGCTGGACCCAGGGAGGCAGCAGGGAGACAGTCAGGTTAGATCCATTAAGGCCAAACTAGGGCTGGGTCCAGGGAAGCAGAGGGGAGAAAGAGCTAGGGCTGGGCCCAGGGAAGTGTGGGGAAGGCAGAGCTAAGGCTGAACCCCAGGAAGCAGGGGGTAGTCAGAGCCAAGGTATCTTAGTTCAGCCCAGGTCTCAACACACGCACACAGCAGCACCCACGGAGCTTACTCCTAAAGTTCTCAGGCTGGATGGGGATTGGACATATATCCCCCATAGCTTGGTACCAGACTGGGCCCTCCTACCAGTGGGAACTCGTGGGACACCCTGCCATCCGGTGGCAGCTTGGCCCCAAAGCCCAGGGCAGGGAACATCTTGTCGCTGTCATAGTGTTGGATAATCTCCCCAACGGCGGTCAGCGCCAGCGCATAGGCATTCAGCTGGTAGGGGCTCATGTAGTGCAGGGACGTGGACTGCGAGGGGTTCCCTGTGACACAGGACATAGGGACATCTGTTGGCCTGAACAGGATGCAGAAAGGGGTGTCCACCAGCACCCCTAACCATTTATTCTTGACCCCTTTCCATTTGATCCTTCAGGAAAGCATGGCTGCTGGACCTTCAGAACAGATCCAGAATCCCTCTCTTCCTGGAGGCCACTGTGCTCCCTCCTGAAGGCCCTGCCCAACCTCTGCCTGTGATCCACGCTCTTCCCACCAGTCTGCCAGACCCCATTCACTGAGGTCAGATCCTCTGCTTCAAGCATCCTGTGCCCTCATCTCACTCAGATCAGCTCAGAGCCCACACGCCACAGGATCCCAGCAGACCTGGCCTCCAGTTCCCCCCTCCCAGGCCCTGAGTTCTACGGCTGCAGTCTTTACCAATTTCAGGTCTACCACAACTTTGGCAATGGCTGTTCTCTCTCCTGGATGCTTTTCCCAGATGTTCACATAGTTCACCCCCTTGTCTCTGTTCAATTGTCACAGTCCCAGTGCGGCCTTCCTTGAAGGCCCCCTCCCCCATGCTCCTTTTCTCTCTTACTGTGATATCCCTGTTGTCCTTGTCAGCTCTAGGGTCCAGATTTCATTGACCTGTTCATTACCAACAACAGGCAGGGCACCACCGCTGTCTCCACCCCTTATTAGCTGTGTAATCTTAACCTCTCAGCCTTAGCCTCCTCACATGTAAAATGGGGGGTAATCACCCCCACCCCTCAGATATCAATGGAGACTAAACATGTGCTATTAGACACCCCCGCTGTGTAATCTTAACCTCTCAGCCTTAGCCTCCTCACATGTAAAATGGGGGTAATCACCCCCACCCCTCAGATATCAATGGAGACTAAACGTGTGCTATTAGACACCCCTTCCCCATTTTCCTGAGCTTGTGTGGTGTATACATGCACACGCATTGGAGGTCCTAGGTTGATGTCAGGAATCAGCCCCAATTTGCTCTTCTACCTTATATATTGAGGCAGGGTCTCTCAATCAAACCCAGAGCTCATCCATATAGCTAGTCTCACTAACCAGCTTGCTCTGGGGATCCTGTCTCCACCTTCCGAGGCTGGAATTATAGGTAGCCACCATACCCACCTGGCAGTTACATAGGTTTTGGGGATCCAAGCTGTGGTTCTCATGTGTAAGTGGCAAGCACTTGAACCACTAGGCCATCTCCCACTCAGAACTGTCTTCTTTGTCATTGATCCTAGGACCCTCCCAGCTATGACAGCCCAGCACTCATGAGACTAGGTCCTGTGGATATACAGGATTTCTGACACACTCTAGGAGGCCGACACCTGGAAGTCTTCTGACATAAAAAGGAACACAGTACACCCTGGTGTGCATGTGTGTCGGGAGGTATGTAGCCCCTCCACCCTCCAGACTCCCCCAAGTCCAGGGCACATTGGTATAGTTAGTATCATCTGACCTGGAGAGGCCTCTGCCATCTTGATTGTATCTTTGATTCTCTGGACCTATGAGTCTCCTCTGACAAGGAATACTGCATAGCAATTTCCTACAAAATTCTACCCCAGAAGAGTAAACAACTCACAAGTCTCAGGAAGTCCCTGAAACTTATCAAATACCCAACATTGTATAAGTTGTAAGGACCATTGAGAGGAGACTCTGACCTGTTGAGCTGCCTACAAATCATGCAGAGAGCTCTAGGGTCCCAGCTTTCATGAGCCATCACCCATGCATGTAGGCATTCAGTGATGCATCTGGCTTTGAGTAATCCATGCTTCTGTGACCCCTCACCCATACTCCTGTTAGCAACCCCAATAAACTCACTGATTCTCCCAACTGGATTTTGGTGATACTGTTACTTTGGTCTGTCGTTCTTCCCTATCTAGGGTGAGTAGATGTTTTGCACATCTAAGAACATCTAAGGAAGAAGAGGACTATGAGGATCTGGCTCACAGTCCTAAGATGCCCACACTGCACCCTCCTGCCCCACTCACCATTGGAGGCGGTGAAGTCAATGGCCACGGTGAAGTTGATCTGGGTCCTAAAGAGGAGAACACCTGAGTCACCTGGAGAGGGACAGGACTGTGGGGAGGGCAAGTGCTGGGCAGCACTGGGCAGGAAGGGAGAAGACACTGGGCACCTCTGGCCTCAGGGAAGGCATTCTGAGAGCAACAGCTCTGAGAAGCTAGGACAACTATGCCAGCCCCACCCTCATTAGGCATCAGAGGTGGGCATGCAAGAGCTCGCTGGAGATTGTGCTCCATGTGGGCATGGCTCTACAGAGAGAGCTGCTGTTATTTCCTCCCACCCCAATCCTGACCATGTGGAAGGTGAGGTTGGGCTCCCTGGGTTTCTGCTTCAAATTTGGAGTCATATTCAAAGTTAGAACAAGATGAAGAGTCAAATATTCACTAAGCACCTCTGGAGGGAAGAGCACAACACAACCCATAATGCTGCCTGGCCAAAATCTCAACCCTGAATCTGGCAGAGCCTCCAACACTTTCTATGAGGTTCTTTCTTTGGAGATTGAATCTCACTATGCAGCCTTAGCTAGCCTAGAACTTGCTATGTAGACCAGGCTGACGTCAAACCCATAGTTTGCCCAGCCCAGTCTGGGATTAAAGGTATGCACCACCACACCCAGACTCTACCAGGTTCTTTTTTTTTTGGTCTTTTTAAGACAGGGTCTTCCTGTAGCCCCAACTGTCCTGGAACTCACTATGTAGACCAGGCTGGCCTAGAACACACAGAGATCCACCTGCCTCTGCCTCTGAGTGCTGGGATTAAAGGTGGGTACCGCCACGCCCGGCCCTCTACCAGATTCTTATAGAAAATACAGGGGACAGAGAGGGACAAGCTAAATGTTGTCACAGAAGATGCAGTCAGCAAATTCCTGTCTATTGGAAACTGCATAGGAACACAACAGGAACTTGAGAATCATGGGTTCCTTCTGAACCCCTCTAGAATCACATCTCTTGCAGGTGCTAGAATCTGTCTTTGCAAGTCCTTCAAATACTGGGGGAGTCTTAAGATGAAAACAGAAGTGAGAGAGAAATCCACCAATCAGTACTTGGAGCTTCCCTGGATTTTAGACTCAACCAATTTGAAAAGGTTTGAAGACAATCAGGGATATTTGAATGCTGACTAGATTCTGGTATTAGGGAACTGTGTTTTTAGTGATCATGGTATTATTATTATGGATTGTGGGTTATTTTGTGATCATGGTATAGCGACTTCTTTTTATTAAAAAATTTAACTTCCATGTCTTTTACATTTGAGAAATTTTTTATAAAAATTTAATTATGTATATTTGGGGGTGTGTATATATTAGTGCAAGTGCTGCCCGACACGGCTGTTGGGAACTGAACTTGTGTCCTCTGCAAGAACAGCAGGCATTCTTAACCCACTGAGCCATCTCTCCAGCCTCTAAATTGTGACAGGGTCTCCCTGTAGCCCTAGCTGGCCTGGAACTCGCTATGTAGATCAGGCTAGCCTCAAACTCACAGAGATCTGCCTGCCTCTGCCTCCCAAATGTTAGGATTAAAGGTGTGCACTACCACACCTGGAAAACTTCTAATATTTTTAATTTTAAAGACTTATGTGTGTGTGTCTGTATATGGGTATGCACATGTGAGTGCAGGCACCCTCAGAGGCCAGAAGAGGACATCATAGTTATAAGTGGTTGTGAACTGCCCTATGTGGATGCTGGGAATTGAACTTGGGTCTTCTGAAAGAACAGAAAGTACTTTTAATGGTTAAGCCATCTCTCTGGCTCCCATGGCTATGTTTTACCATGAGAGAGTCCTCACATTCTGTAAGTATCTCTTGCAGGACCTAGGGACAGATAAGGCTGAGATTTCCTTCATCAGAGGTGGGTGAGGGGCTCAGTGGGTTGGTTAGAAGCTGGGCAGGCCTTAGGGTTCACTATTCCTTCTTTCCACTCCAACAAATGTTGAAAATTTTCATAATGAAGTCAGCTTGTAGGATTTGCATTCAGAGTTGACCTCTGGCCAGATGCAGACAGAACAAAGCTGACTGGGATGAGGGTCCTGATGGAGTCTTGTCTGTGGTTCTCACACTGCTGTGAGCAGGGAACCAGAGGGGTCTGCTCAAGAAGGTTCCAGATCCCCTCCTCCAGATGGGTCAATTCAGTTGGTCTGGGATGAGGGCTTAGAATCTGCTTAACAAAAATCCAAGGGTCCTGAGGAGGGATTCTGGGGTCACACTGAAGGAAGCTGCCTTGCCTAGAGCTGTGAATACTGTGACAGGCAGGCTCCATCTCACCTACACTTAGCAGGAAGCCCCTGTAAGAAACCCCAGCTTTCTTGCCACCCAGTCACAGCCAAGCTGTGGCATGCAGGATCTTTGTCCCCTGGGAAAGGGCAAGGACATGGCCCATAGGAGACAAGTAAGGTCTGCTGGCCAGTGGCAGCCCTATCTTTCTGCTGGCTGGGGCAGAACATCCCCTAGACTCCAATCTCAAGGAGAAGAACCACAAGACAGCAAGAGCCTGGGCCCCTGAGTGACTTTGGATCACTGCCAGATACTTGTTTGAAGCCTGAGGTTGGGATTCCTTGCTGTGACATCAGACCTGCCCTTTGCTGGCATCTCTCAATGTGGAATACAGAGTGTCTTTGTTAGAGGAAGGGAGACACAAGAAAGACAAAAGCCCCGTGTCTGGGGCCATACTTGGGAGGGTGGCTCTGCCCTGCAGGTCTACATCAGGTCAGTGATTGCAAAATCAGGGTAAGAGTAGTTCTTTCCAGCTCAAGGCCACAAAAATACAGGGGAGGGAGCAGCTAGAAAGCAGGTGCTTTGTGGGAAAACAACTCCAGGCAGCCCAGCTGCTCCTGCTTCATTGCTCCTGATACTGGATTGAGGCACCCGCATCCTTCTTCCTCCAGGGTCCTGTGGGCAGGGAAGGGAGCCCAGGGTCCCTAAGCAACTGCCTCTGCCAGCCTCCTGCCTGGACATGCTCCGGGGTTCTCTCTGTTCTTCCTGTCCATGGTCATCTGTCTAACTCAGGTTCTGCAGGGAGTTCTGCTCCAGCTCTGTCTCATGCCTCAGGTGCCAGGAGCCCTCTGCCTCCTCAGCCTCAAAACCCCATGGGAAACAGCGGGTGAGGCCAGAATTACTAATTACACTGGAACAAAAGGCAGCATGCAGTGCTGGTTGGAGCTGGGTCACCAGGCTGGAGCTTGTAAAACTGAGATAAGGTCCTCAGCTGCTGGTTTACGGGGCACTGGGGGCTGGGGGGGGGCATATGCAAATGATGGACTAACAGAATGAAGCTTGTTTTGAAAAGTACCAGGTGCAATGGAATGGGCTGGTTGTTTAATAGGATAGAGAAGGGAGAGTTTTTCTTGTTTTTTTTTTCTTTTTTTTTTAA
>NW_008343842.1:2490362-2515315 GCF_000622305.1 Nannospalax galili | reverse complement strand
GAGTTGCACCCCCAGCCCTGAGAAAGAAGCAGTTGTGATGGGGAAAGAGAGCCAAGTGCAGAGACAAGCCAGAGGAGGCCTCTGGGTGCCCAGAGGGTGGGAGGGTAGGTGTGCTCTGTGGGCAGAAGGAGGGCTTGCAACCTTGAATCAAGTTTAAGAGAGCAGGGACCGGTATCATGGGAAAGTGAGAAGTGTCCCAGGTGTGCCTCCTCCCTACTCCCCGGAAATCAGGCAGCCAGGTGCCTGCCAGGTTGCGATGCACTCTGGGCAGCTGCTCTGTCTCTTTGACAGACAGGTGCAGTATCATCACTCGTCTGCACCTGTGAGCTCTCAGCTGCCCACACCCTGACTTGGCACTTGTTCTACAGGGAGTGTGCCAGGGAGGCCCCTCCTTGGAGTCAAGCTCTTTCCAATGAGCCGTTGTCTGGGGCCTCCTGGCTACACTGCCCTCCCCTGTGTTCCTCCAGCTCCTTCAACTCCCAGTTCAGCACCTGCTAGCTTGGGTCTGTCCCCTAATCGCACTGTCCTTACAGGTCCTTGATAACAGCAAGTAGGTCAGTCACATCCTCACATCTGTTAGGAGGTCAGAGCTGGAAGGAGCCTCAGCCCTCATCCACTACAACCCTGTGTGCCAGGCTCCCAGTACCAACAGAGGGAAAATGACTTGCCCAAAGTAACCCAGAAAATCAGAGACAAGGCAGGGCCCAGAGCCTGCACCTCCTGAGGAGTAGCCCAGAACTCTTTCTACCTCCCCACATCTTGGCTCTTTATGTCACCCCCCCTGCCCCCGTCCCCAACCAGGTCTCATCTATATGGGGACCTGACATGCCAAAGGTGAATCTCCTGTGCTTAGGATCCAGGGGTGGGTGGAACTTGCTTAGAGGCCAGTGTTAAGTTTCAGCCAAGGCCTGGAGCTCCTGGCCTCTCCCTGGGTCTGGGGAGGCTTTCTCTCACCCTCCTTTGATGTAGTCCAGGAAGGTGCACTCTGACTCTACTGCAAAGGAAAGCAGGGTGACCTGGGAAAGAAAGGGAGGGTGTTCAGTGAGGAGTCCAAGGGACAGATCTGACACCACAGCTGACGTGGAGAGCACTGAGCAGGTGCCAGATCCCTGTATCAGTACATGCCTTGCCTGTGACAACCCCACCAAGACTGTCATCCTCATGGTACAGCTGAGGAAATAGAGGTTCCAAGAATGCTGCCTGGATGTGGTTCAGTGGGGATCTGAACCCTCTCTGTCTGAATCCAGAACCTCTATTCTTTTTATACTGAGATGGGGGGGTCTCATGTAGCCCAGGCTACCCTCAAACTCACTATGTAACTGAGGATGACCTCAAACTCAAGATCTTCCTGTCTCTACCTCCCGAGTGTTAGGTGATTACAGGCATTAGAACTGGCATTTTTAATCTTTAAAAAAATTGTTTTTGAGGGGTTGGGGATTTAGCTCAGCACAAGGCCCTGAATTCGGTCCTCAGCTCTGAAAAAGAAAAAAAAATTGTTTTTGATTGATTTATTTTATGTGCATGAATGTTTTGTCTGCATGTGTATAAGTGCACAAGGTGCATGGCCCAGAGACACCAGAAGAGGGCATTAGATTCCCTGGAACTGGATTTTTTTTTTTTTGAGACGGTATCCCTGTAGCCTCCAGCTAGCTTGGAACTCATTATGTGGAACAGGCTGGCCTCAATCTCACAGGGATCTACCTGCTTCTGCTCAGCCCTGGCACTTTAAATCTTGATGCCAAACTCATCCAAAGGGACCCACTTGCCCCTGAAGCCAAGGACATGAGTATCTTCCAGGTGGGTGTTGCTTTCCTGCCCCAGGGCCCTGGTGTGGGATGTAGAGGACTGGAGGAGTTGTCTTCCTGACACAGGCCTAACCACCTGTCAAGGCAGACACACTGCACTTCCCTGCCACTGCTCATCCTGACTCCTATCTCTGAGCTGCTGTCTTTTCAGGCCTTGCCTATCATGTGCCCTCCTGGTGTGTCTTTCAGCCTCCAACCCCTCAGCCCCAGAACCCTCTGAATAGTCTGTTCTTTCCCTCAGAAGTGTCTGATATCTGAGAGACCCTCCTAGCTGAAGCCTCCACTTCCTACCCTATCTCCCCAGGGAGTCTGTCATGGGAATCATTTGGGGTCATGAAGAGGGAGGATAGCTGGGTACCTGAAAGGAGGAGGCTCCTGCCTTTATCACCTTCCTAATTTGGCCCAGTCAGCCAGGTTAAGTCACAAAGACCATGCACCAGCAGCCTAAAGAACCGAACAGTGGAAGGTCCATGTGCTTTGGGTCCCAGAGACCCCTACCCAGAGCAGTGTATGAGGCACCCAAAGAGTTCCCCCAAGGCTCCACCCCAGGAGTGGCAGCTCAGTGGCAACCAATGGCTATGGCCTATGCCCTGTGCTCCAGTGGCCAGTGGGATCTTCTGGATGAGTTTGAAAGCAGAGCTTCAGGGAACTTAACTTAGCTCCTCCTGTGAGTGTCCCCCGCAGCCAGGGATGGCCCCACCCATCCCCAGGCCCTTGGATGGTGATTCTCTCACGTGTACCTACCTCACGAGTTCACCCAGGACTTTCACCATGGGATCCTTGTGGGCCAGACACATGGAAATGGGTCACATTTACCCAGGATTTTCAACATGGGATCCATGTGGGCCAGACACACGGAAATGGGTCGTGTTTACCCAGGATTTTCAACATGAGATCCATATGGGTCAGAGACACACAAATGTAGGTTCTTAGCATTTAGCAAGAATCCCAGGAGAGCCTGTGGTGGTGAACCATGAAGATTCCTGGGCCCCAGATGAACTTCTTAAAACAGCCCCAGGGCACTGGATCCTGGGGTGTTTTATTGTTTGGTTTGTCTGGCCTTGAACTCATTATGTAGCTGAAGCTGGCCTGATCTTTCTGTGCTGGAGGGAGGAAGGAGATACTTTACAAATGGGGTCAAAGGAGAATGGGGCTCCTCTAGAGCTCTTTAAGAGCTCTCCTGAGCCTAGCCAAGAAGATGGGGCCATGGGCCTTTAAAATGGGAGCGGGTGGGTACATTTACACTGCAAAGGTACTGACATTCTAGAACTGTACTGTGGGTACCATCTCAGGGCCTTTGGTGCTCTCCAGGGCTGAGGCCCTTCTCAATAGTCTGCTCTATTCTAATCCCTTTTCCCCACATCACTTATAACCACTTGACACGTGTGTATACACATATACGAGTGAATTCGTCCTGTCTCCCCAACAACACCACAAGCACTAGGAACTTGGGTCTGCTACTTCCTGGCTGTGTCCCTTGGGCTTACAACACTGCCCAGCGCCCAATATATATTTGCTGAATAAATGCAGTGATGTCCTGTTGATCGCCCCTCCCCAAGAAATAGAGGCGTAGTATGTCACCCCTGGGTGGTCACAGTTAAGCAGGGGCAGTGTCTGCTCCTGCCAGCTCAGGAGTGAAAGGCAGTGCTGACTCCTATTTGCAGCTTTCTAGCTGTGTAACCTTGGCTGAGTCATTTCCCGGCCTGCAGACTTGGCTCCTCTTCATGACAGCAGATGAAGCCCATACCTGGGGATTCCCCACAAACACACCCCACTTTGCCTCTTCCTTCCTGCAAGGAGTCCTCGGCCACCACCCACCCAGGTTGGACCCACACTGTGCGCATGCACACACTCATAGGGCCTGGACACTCCCTGACCCCAGCCTGGTTTGAGGCTTAGGTGTGCCCCCACTCCCCTGCAGACAGGGGGCGTTACTCACTGTGCCAGAATTCACATATTTCTTTTTCTTCATTTTCTTTTTTGGGTTTATCACCTGTAGGGAAAAGCAGTTACTGTTTCAGAGCAGTCAGAGAAGGGCTCCTGGGGCTCCTGGGGACTAGCCCAGAAGGCTTCCGGGTGTGACCAAAGCTTCCTAGGATGCTGGTGGCCATGAGCTCTGGTAACCCTGTGTCCCAGGATCCAACACACTGGAACTGTTTCTTTAGCCTGTGTGTACCTAAGGTCACATGGTCATCAGGGTAGACACAGATTAAAAACCAGGTTTCCTGTCCCCAGCCAGTGGCACATGCACACTGGGGTGTCATCTTTATGAATGAGTGACAAGCTTAGGGAGAGAGGGGGACAGGTGGGAACTGGGGGCTGCCATAATGTTGAACTACCATTAACATCTCTCTAACAATAAAAAAGCCTTCTCTCTCTTTTTTTTTTTTTTTTTTTTGGTTTTTTGGAGACAGGGTCTCCCTGTAGCCCCTGCTAACCTGGAACTCACTATGTAGACCAGGCTGGCCTTGAACTCACAGAGATCCGCCTGCCTCTGCCTCCCTAGTGCTGGGACTAAAGACGTGCACCCTGCCCCCTGGAAGAAAAGCCTTCTTCCAACCCATCACCATTGGTTCCTGGCTACTGACTGCCAGGTACCCACAGATGACACAGGCACCCACAGACGACACAGGCACCCACAAACACAGGCACCCACAGACGACACAAGCACCCACAGACGACACAGGCACCCACAGACACAGGCATGGGAGAAAGCCACTGAGGACAAAGTTGCATCCCCAACATTACACTGTGCCTCATTTTCCGGATTGGGCACATGAGGGGGTCAAACACTTAGAACCAGAAATACTTTGGACATTTGCTCCACGGTTGCCCTTCAGCTAAGCAGCATGAACATGAACTGTTGGGGTTCAGGTGTAGATTATATTATTTGTTTTTTGTTTTGTTTCACTTTCTATTTTTGAGAGAAGGTCTCACTAAGTAGCCCAGGCTGGCCTCAAGCTTGTGATCCTCCTGTCTCAACCTCCTGAGTCACGCCGGGATCATAGGCATACACTACCATGTCTGGTTCCACACGTTTCTTTTTCTTTAAAGCCATCTTTGTTATCTTAAACCTGTCGTCACATTTCCGCACTCATGACTCTTTTTAACGTTAAAGCAATGGTTGGCATCAGATCTTTGAGCAAAGTGGGCAGTGAATCAGCAAGTATCTGCCCTGAGGTCTCCTGGGATTCCCAGAACTTTCCCCCATCACCACCTCACTAGCCCCAAGTGGCTACCAAGTTCCACACAGGGCCGCAGTGCCGCCTAGGGGCCACAAAAGGAACCTCCCCACTCCACTAGGCTACCTTTCCAATCTGTCTCTGAAGTCTAGTCTCCTGGGCACGGGGCACTGAGTGTCTTTGGGGATGCAGCAGCAAGTGAGAAGTTATCCCCACTTTTGAGGACCTCATGGTCTTGGAGGGGCCTTAGGCACATGTGGGGGAAGCATGTAGAGACCTGTGTAGGTAGGGATGGCTTCCTGGAGGGGCCACTTGAGAGAGTCCAGGGACCAGAGAGAGTCATTGGGGACACACCAGCAAGAGTAAGGTTATGGGGGACAGATAGCTTGAGGGGGCAGAGGAGGTGATGGGGGGAGGTGGGCAGAGGGAAAGCTGGGCGGCTTAGAGCTCAGACAGGTGTATGCTGTGTGTCTATTCACAGGCACAAGGCTGTGGGAAAGAGCACTCTCTTCCCCTGGCAGGCCAGTGAGGCTCAGCTGAGGTAGGGGCCATGCTGCCCAGACCGGCTCTGAGTTACCATTTTTGTGCCCAATTCACACAGATATCCGCCTTAACGTTAAAGTAGGCACATTAAGCTAATTTCAAGGCAACATGCAAGGCTTCAAAGCAACTTGCTTATAGCCAGGCTTTTGGGCCACACCCAGAGTCACTGCGTGGAAGACAGTGGAGGTTAGGATGGCTGCAAAGCCCCACCCTGTAGAGAGGAAGATGAGGGGTAGAGCCGTTGGCAAATTTAGGAGGTAGAGGGCAGTGTCTTAGCTACAGAATTAGCTATAGAGACCAGTCTGGCCTTGATCTTGAGTGCTGGAATTAAAGGCATGCGCCACCATGCCCAGCTTAGTCGGTCCTTTCAGAGCTGTACCCCTGGGGCTGCCAAAGCCAAGGCCCTGCTCCTTGCTCCTGTTGCTTCCCCCCGTGGCAGCCATGTGTTGATTGCAAAGGAGCAGAGATGGATGACTGACTGAGGAAAAAACTGATCCCGTTCATATTTCTGCTTTTTGGGTTGCTTGAGATTTCACCGTCTCTTTGAGGCTGTCATGCACCACTGGAAGCCAAACTCCACCTCACTAAAAACCTCCTTGGGGGGGAGGCCAGAGAAAGATGGGATCTGCCCGGCCTGGGTAAGGATGGGGGGACTCAGACAGCCCCTGCCTTTGCAAAGAACAAAGCAATACATAGCACTAGAAAGGTGGGTGGGGGCCATCTTCACGTTAGCTAGATGCAAATGAACTCAGCTGGGGGAGATGGGGACGTGCAACAACCCACTGGGGGCCAGCAGTGCCCAGGTCAGGAGGGAGTTGTCACCTTGCGTACAGGGTCTCACGTTCATCCCTGGCCTTGGTGCTCCTGACTCTTTCCTTCTAGAAAAGGCAAACTATTTGACAAATCCTGAGATGGCTTTGTCTGAAGGCATGGGACCACACTGAACTTTGAACTCAGGACCTCGGGTTCAGAGCCTCCTTCTCTCTTTTCTTTTTCCGAGGTGTTGGGATAGAACCTAAAGGCCACTTCCACTGAATACTCCTCCAGCCCTAGAACCTATACTGCTCAACTCTTGTTCAGAAGTGCTCTGTAGGCGGCGCTGTAGCACAAGCACCTGGAAGTCAGATGAATCCATTAGCTGTGTGTGTGTGTGTGTGCGCGCGCAGGGTTGACATCAGGTGTCGTCCTCAGTAATTACTTCCTATCTTGTTTTTTTGAGACAAGGCTCTGATTGAACCTGGCACTCACTAAGCTTGGCTGGCTGGCCAGCGAGTTCTAGGTATCCTGTTTCTGCCTGAGACACACACCACCATACCCAGCTTTTTATACAGGTACTGGGGGTCTGAACTCAGGTCCCCATGCTTGTGCAGCAAGCAGGTTATCAACTGAGCCATCTCCCCAGTATTTTCCTTTTGAGTCTGCCACTTACCAAATGAACCATGTTCTTGCCCTTCTCTGTGAGACTCTGTGGAATGGGAACATGAGACTGATCTTGTGAGAAAACACAAAGGCCCCCAGCCCGGCTCAGAGCTCACATGTCCTCACTATCATGAACCTCCAGCATCACGTGAGAGAAGAGACCCGACCCCCATAGCGTGCCTTACCTCGTAGATGTTGAACTGGCTCTGCCCACGGGCCAGCTCCCGGTAGCTGGTGGTGAACTCCCCGATGAAGTCATGGCTGCAAGAGAAGATGTTGCTAAGACGTAAGGCCAGGCTGTGCTTGATCTCTGCCCATCCCAGCCTCTCACACACCCTAGTGCCTGCCCCAGCCCCCATTCTGTCTGGAGCCTCCACATTAAGGACAACCCAGTGCCAGAAGGACACCCTTTATCACTCGTGGAACAAGAAACTCAGTGGTCATGGTTTCTGAAGGATGGAGCCCCCTTCTGCTTGGAGTCTTGGTTGAATGAGCCAGCAATAAAAGGCATTTGGAGACAACTGTGGAAATGTGACTATGACATGAACGTTGGATGGTAGTTAAGCATTACCGATCAAAGTGTCAGGTGGGATAATGGCATTCGGAGTTATGTGGAAAAGTGCTTATTTTTGAGACATTTCCAATGAAATATTTAGGGGTAAATGCCACAATGGAATTTCCTTTAAATTACATTAGTAAAATATAGATAAGGCAAATATAGTGAAATTTAACAATTGTCAAATTCAAGTGATGGGCTTAAAGGTATTCATTAATTCTGCTCTGAATCATTGTATACCTATTAACAGTTTTCCCAATAATATTTTTGAACAATGATTCATTGATTTATTTTTTTATTTTATTTAGTTTTGAGGACTTTTTTTTTTTTTTGGTTTTTTTTAGACAGGGTCTCCCTGTAGCCCCAGCTGTCCTGGAACTCACTATGTAGTCCTGGAACTCTCTATGTAGACCAGGCTGGCCTTGAACTCACAGAGATTTACCTACCTCTGCCAAGTGCTGGGATTAAAGGCATGCACCACCATGCCAGCTAGTTTGGGGGCTTTTTGAGACATTATCTCATGAAGCCCTGTCTGACCTCAAACTTGATAAGTAGTCAAGGATGACCTTGAACTCCTGATCCTTCTGTCCCCACTTCCAGAGAGAGCAGTGGCATGGGCCACTACATCTGGCTCATTCATGTATTTATTTTGAGATAGTTTGTCACTATGTTGCCCAGATTGACCTCAAATTTTAGGGCTCAAATGCTCCTCCTGCCTCAGATCCCTGAATGGTGGGGGTTACAGGTATGTGAAACTTGGGTTAAATCATTGTCCCCTCCCTTTGGTGCTAGGCATGGAATCCTGGGTCTTGAACATGCGAGGCCAGGGCTCTGCCTCAGAGCCATACCCAGTCTCCCACCAATATCTCCTCTATAGACAATTAGAGCACTGTCCAGACAGACATCAACGGGGCTGCGCTGGATAGAGTCAGCTGTCAGCATGATACACCTGAGAGGAGGGACTCTCAACTGGGGAATTCCTCTATTGGACTGGTCTGTGGGCGTGTCTGTGAGGGCCCAGGCCACTACAGGTGTGCCACCCTTGAGCGGGTGGTTGTGGGTTGTATAAGAAAGCAGGCTGAGCACAGGTTAGAGAAACAAGCCAGCAAGCAGCGTTCCTGCATGGTCTCTGCTTCAGTTCCTGCCTTGAGTTCCTGCTCTGACGTTCCTCATGTCGGACTGTGACCTGAGATTGTGACCTTCCTCCCCAAGTTGCTTTTGGTCAGAGTTTTATCACAGCACTAGAGAAGCAAACTAGACCGGGGTCTTTTCTAAATTATATTTATTTTAACTATAGCAAAAACTGTACAGACAGAATTCCTATCAGCCCTGGGTTGGCTCCCTGCTGGAAGGTGGTGGTTAATGAGCTAACTGGGTTGTCTCGCTGGAGAGGGACCCCCATAAGGTGTCCCTGGGGCCTCACCCTGCCATGAGCCCAAGGTGGGTTTTTGTTGCTATTGTTGATTTAAGTTATCATACAAAGTAATGGGTTTCATTATGGTATTTTCATACATACACATATGTATACACATAATAATATATACTTTGGTTTGGGAGAGTTTACTTAATATTATTGTGTGTATGTATGCATGATGTATATGTGGACATCTGTGCCACAGAGTGCATGTGGAGGTCAAAGGACAGCTTTATGGAGTCATTTCTCTCCATCTAGGGCTCTAGGGAGTGAACTGAAGTCATCAGGCTCACACTGCAAGCATCTCTGTTTGCTGAGCCATCTTGCCAGCCCTGCGAGTTTATTTTTATTTTAGTACAGGGAGTGAAACCCAGGGTCTCCTGCATGCTAAGGAAAGCGCTCTATCACTGATCTACATCCCCAGCCGGTAGCTGTTCCCAGCTGCCATGGAAGAGAATATTCCAAGCATATGGTATGGGGAGTTGCTAAGGTAAGCAAGTTAAGGTAGAAGCATGCTAGAGCTGACTGGTCTGGACAGAAGGGATAGAAGGCGGGGGGGGGGGGCGGGAAGGAGGGTTAACAGAGGCAGGGTGGGCAATGGAGGAAGGATCATGGCTTGGGAATGACTCAGAGTTGCCCTTTTTTGTAGTCCCAGCTGGCCTGAAGCTTGCTATGTAGACCAGGCTGGCCTCAAACTCACAGAGATCCGCCTGCCTCTGCCTCCTGAGTGCTGGCATTAAAGACGTGCACCACCACACCTGGCTTCAGAGCTGCACTTTTACAACACCTTATATAACATGAAACACTCCAGGTTCTTATCAGACCTGGGAACTACCAACTACGATCACCTCCTGGAAGTGCCCCGGCAGGGAGAGGCCACAGAGCTAGGGTGACATGTCTGGATTTATCTCAGCAGACAAGTGGGAGCCAGTGAGGGTCCTGGACTCATGCTTTGAGAAACCTGCTCATGTCCTGTCTAGGAATTCCCAGCAACACTTGCTCCTCAGAGGCCCTTAGGTTTGCCTCCCACAGACCCCCAAGTGGGGGCCACCCTCCTGCTGGCCAGGCCCAGCCTTCTCAGACGCTGCCTTGTGGTGTCAAGGTCCTTCCTGTGCCTCAGAACTCCCTGCCATAGCTGTTCCCCTAGACTATTCCCTTAGTCTCTGTTCTCGGCAAACAGGTTGCATGCTTACAATTGGCCTCTGCTAGACAGTGGGGCTCTCTGGGCACTGAACTCATTTTCTACATCCTGGTTTTCCTACCGTGCTTAGCTCAAGGCTCCATGCAGAGAAAGTGCATGAATGCTCATGGAACTACTGGTATCCATATCCCACAACAGAAAACTCTCAATTCTGCAAACAAGAAGATTTCAGGCACTGGTTACTGGCAGCTACCTAGGGGACGGAGGCCTCATAAGCATCCTGTCCTGCAGGGCCTCCATGAGCTGAGCATCTGTAACAGCAGACCATCCTCCAGGGAACTCAGCCCCTCGCTCCCATAGTTCCCAGGTGGGCCTGGCCCAGCTCTCCCCATACCAAGGCAGGCCCTTACCTGGCTTGCCAGACTCACCTTTTTCACGTCCTGCCCTTACCTGCCATCACGATCCCAGTCGTACACCTCTACTTTGATGGTCCTGGAATACAGAGAACAAACAGCCCTGGGTGGGATGGGCCTGCATCTGCCGCCCCTAACCCCCCAGGAGGCCTGAAAGATGTGTGCACATGCTCCCTCTAGGTTCCAAGCCTGTGTGGAGCAGGAAATGGCCAGAGAGCGAGACAAGGGATACATCTTGAGACCTTTTAGCAAAGGTCTTAGGGGCAGAGGCCTACAGGGGCATCCTGAGATTTTGAAGATTTGGCTGAAGTGGTCTCAGGCTTTCATACATCCCAACTTCTTAGCCGCCCTCCCCCCAATGGAGTAGAAGCGGCAGCAGGAAGTCATATCGGGCATTTACCCAGGGCAGAACTGTGAGGGGGGCCAGGTCTCATGACTAAGCAGGGTAGCTTCTATTGGGGAGGGTCACAAGACTGCTTGGCAAAGGACCCTGGGTTGGAGGATGTGAGTGGTGAGGAACCACCCCAGCCCTACATGCCAGGGAAGGGCCCTTGGACTGTGGCTTGGGATGGCCTGCTGAGTTTTACATCGCAGAGACTAGCTCCTGAGTGAGGGTGTGATTATCTTCCCATTCTAGCCCAGGCTGCTTTAATTAGTTTGTTTTGACTCCTAAGCATGGGGCTGGGCTTTGAGAACCCATCTTATTTTTAGCCGTGTTTCCATGGCAACAGGCTAGCAGACCAGAAGCAGGAGGAAGGAGGTGGAGGGTTGCTGGTTAACCCTTGGCGTTGGCTACTCTGTCCTTAGGGATGCCCATGGACAGGGGAGCTGCCAGGCAACACCTGTAGGGTCTAGAGAGGTGGGAGAGGCCCGGGAAGCCAGGGGGTCTCTGGCCTTGAGGTCCATGTGAGGCACACAAAGCAACTTACGCTAGCTTCTCTTCTACTAACACCCATTTATCCCACCCTTGTGTGGCCCATCTCTGGTCTGCCAGGAGTCAGCCTGGGGGTTCTGTGGCTCCCAGAAGGAGGCGCTGTCTTCCTTCAAATGAGTCTCCTCAGGATATGGATGAGGGTGGGAGGGTAGGGTGCGGATTCACAGAATGGGGCAGACAACAGTTCCAGAACGGAACACCCAGATGCCTGGAAGGATGCACAGACTGCCTCTCTGTAAAGCAGTCATAGGAAACATACTTAGAAACCCATCATTTAAAGGAATCCTTTGTGTTCCTATTTTTTAAAAAGCACTATGTCTCCTTGAGTCAAATTATTCTAGATTAAAAAAAAATGAGGCTGGAGAAATGGCTCAGTGGTTAAGAACACTGACTGCTCTTGCAGAGGACCCGGGTTCGATTCCCAGCACCCACATGGCAGCTATGAACCGTCCTTAACTCAGAGCACTGACTGCTCTTGGAGAGGACCCGGGTTCAATTCCCAGCACGTACATGGTGACTATGAACCATCCTTGACTCCAGTTCCAGGGCAATCTGGAGCCCTCTTCTGACCTCTGCGGCATTGCACCACACAGGTACACTCACATACATGCAGGCAATACACTCATACACATAAAATAAAAATAATAAAATATTTAAAAAACAAAAACAACAAACACAGGTACCCCTAAACTGGCGGCTGTGACTGGAAAGGGGCCGGACACTGACCTAAGTTGTGGGATCTGAAGGTGTCATTTAACTTCCCTGTGCCACAAGTCCTCACTATAAAGTGGGGTATTAATGGTCTGGCTATTCAGCTCACTGTTTGGGACCATTGGGGTGGGCTCTCAAAATGCCTCTTTCCACATTATCATCTGGTCACACATGGGTGCTTTTTTCATATGAAATTTGCTTAAATCAGGGGGACACTTGAGTCTGGATATCTGGGCTTTGCAATTTCCTGTCCCTGGAATGACTAGGCTGGAAGTGACCTCTGTGGTATCTAAGCCTGGTCATTAGACAAAGTCCACACAGCACATAGGCCCCATCCTTAAAGCTCCATTAAATTAAAAAAAATTATCTTAATTTTATGTGAGTGTTTTGCCTGCATGTATGTAGGGACACCAAGTGTGTGCAATACCTGCAGAAGAGGGTGCTGACTCTCCTGGAACTGGAGTGACAGAGGGTTGTTAGCTGTCATATAGGTGCTAGGAACCGAGCCCAGGTCCTCTGCAAGACGAACCAATGCTCTTAACTGCTGAGCCATCTCTCTAGTCTTGAAGCTTGGGTTTTTGAAGGACTCCCTGGTGACTGAGCCCACTTATTTTGGGGTGATAGCCTCCAGTCTTCATTTTCACATAGCCCTAAGGGCCCCTCTGTGACTGCCCAGAGCCACCCAGCTGTGAGGTCCAGCACATGATTCTGCTAAGCCTAGGGCTCCAAGTCCCTGCCCAACTGCTTACTATCTCCCAGTCCTTTTCTGGAGTCTTCCAGCTCTGCAGAAGCCCTTCAGAGACCCCAGCAAGGAAGACCAATCCCCTGACCGCCAGCCTCTTGGAGGACTGGATGAGTGACAGTCACATGCTCAAAAGCTATAGAGGAGCCCAGTTATGGTGGCAGCCCTAGGTATGCACAACATTACTTGGGAGATCGTCTTTGAATCTGGCAGAGATCTCCTAACGCCTTTGAGAAATGGGCTACACTGGTGAGAAAACCCTTGTCCCACAAAAGGAGACATTAAGTATGTGTGGCAAGATGGCTTTTCAGATAAAGGGCCTTGTGGTTGAACCTGATGACCTGAGTTTGCTCTCTAGGACATACACAGTGGAAGGAAAGAACTGACTCCTGAAAGCTGTCCTCTGACCTCCACACGTGTGCCAGGTCAAGGCGTACCCCCTTCCCAATAAATAAATAAATGTAATAAAAAATCAAATCCTAGGGGCTGGAGAGATGGCTCAGCAGTTAAGAGCACTGGCTGCTCTTGCAGAGGACCTGGGTTCGATTCCCAGCAGCACCCACATGGCAGCTATGAACCGTCTTTAACTCCAGTTCCAGGGGAATCTGAAGGCCTCTTCTGACCTCCACGGCATTGCAGGACACAGGTGCACTCACATACATGCAGGCAATACACTCATACACATAAAATAATAAAATAAGCCAGGAGTGGTAGTGCACGCCTTTAATCCCAGCACTTGGGAGGCAGAGGCAGGCGGATTCAAGGCCAGTCTGGTCTACATAGTGAGTTCTAGGACAGCTGGGGTTACAGGGAGACCCTGTCTCAAAAAGACCAAAAAAATAAAATAAAATAATTTAAAAAATTTTTTAAAAAATCAAAAAATCAAATCCTGTAACCAAGCCCTGATTTACTCCATCTGGATGGGGCATCTATTGTGAAGAGTTCTGAAAAATTTCAAGTGGCTCCAGCATGCAGCAAAATTCCCAGCCTGGTTGGGAGCCTGAGACATGGGGTCCAATGATGCTTCACCCCCGAGAATCAGATGCAGCAGGTCCATGGTGGACCCTCCCCTGGGGGTGGGAATTGGCAGGGGAGACTGCAAGGTGTGAGACCCCATGTGCCAGGTTGGCCTCAACCCAGGCTCTAGGTCTGCTACAGCCTGGGGTCTGTTTAGCTCAGAGACTGCAGGGAAGGGAGGAAAAAGGTTTTGAGAGGAATGGCACCCAGACACAAGGGAAAGCCTGATACCACTATCTTCAGACCTGCTACAGTCTCACAGCAGGTGAGATTCGTAACCTACCCTTTAGCTCAGGCTAATGTCAGACTGACTGTGACTTAGGAATAGAACCCAAAAGAATAAACTGGATAAGGCACAAAAAGGCTTGGAACTTGGGAGTCCTAGAGGACACAGTGAGACGGGCAGGGAAGGGCACAGCTCTACGGCCAGCAGTCAGGCTAGCACTCTGTTGGGTATTGTCTGTGTGGCCCTGAGCAGTTGGCGAAACCCTGGGAGACTATTTTCTCTTCTTTTTTATTTATTTATTATTTATTATTTTATGTGTATGAGTATATTGCCTGCATGTATGTGAGTGCACCCGTGTTGTTCAAGGCCACGGACATGTGTCTCTGTTCCTCGCATAGAGGTCTTTTGAGACATGGTTTTCCTGTACCTCCAGCTGGCCTGGAACTTACTATGTAGACCAGGCTGGCCTTGGCCTTGAACTCACATGGATTCCTCTGTGTCCGGAGTGCTGGGATTAAAGGCATGTGCCACCACACCTGCTGCAAGCTTTCCTCTCAATGGGTCTCTTGGGAAAGGAGAAGGAACACTTACTTCCCTGGTGCTCACAAGGACCTATGGCTCACAGGCCCCAAGGGTTTTGCTCTACACTGACAGACAGTTGGATACTTTGAGAGGCTGTGGTGAGCAAAAGGCCACTCATGCCTCCACTGTGGCAGCAGGCAGACAGGCATTACAGGCTCTCAGCTGCCCAGCTGGCTCTGTGCAATTTCTGGATGCACCGCAGCGGTACGCTCAGCTTCTGCATGCTGAAAAGGACATGAAGCATTTGGTAGTGAGTCTGACCCTCCCTCCACTGCCACTCAGCATCCAGGGAGCAGCTCAGAAATGCACCATTGCAGTGATGTTAGCTCCCCAGCACCAGGTGAGGGCTCTGCATCTTAGTGTGCGCATTTACAATCTACACATTCACTGTCAACGTGTGAGTGAGCAACAATGCCCTGACCCACATGGACCTGGTTTAACATGGGTGATTCCTCAACTCACAAAACGTCAAAAGTGGAGGACAGAGTTTTTGAAGGCCAAGGACCTTGTCAGGGCTGATTCCTCCAGCTCCTCTGGCCTAGGCTCTGCTCAGTTGGGTCACCCAGCTTTGGCCTTGTCTGGACTGGAGATAGAAGGCAAAGTATTAAGAGCCAAGGGACCCCAGCCCAGAGGCCAGCATTCACAGAAGGAAAGGTACTGTCTTGATCTGGCATCCAGTCTGGCCCTCCATTTCCTCATCTGTAAAATGGGTACATGGTAAGCAAGGTTCCTAAGTTTAATCATGACACAAGAAAATGTGTTTAAGCCAACAGGGACCAACATGCCCCATGTCCTAAGTATCTAAAATTTTAACAGTATGAACTGGTTTTTCACTCCCATCATTCCAAGGACACTGCCCTCTCTCAGAACGTCTGTCCTTGGCTTCCTTCAGCGCAGGAATCCAGCCTTCCAGTATATTCTCTTTGGCTAACTTCCTGGCAGTGGCTGACCCTCAGTGCCCTTCTGGCTCCTGTTCTTCCCCCTCCTCTTCCTTGCTCTGGGGCTGTGGCTTCACCGACAAAGCCTCTGCTAGCTCTCTGTCCCTTCCCCTTTAAGCTGTGCCTGCCCCCTCAGCCACCTACTCTTCCTGGGACTAGAACTCCTAGACCACAGGTGCCTTCTTTCCCCCTGTACAGCATCAGCCCATCTCTAAACAACAAATACAGTTTTCCTAACTTAGGTAGACTAGTTCTTTACAGACCTGTGAGTTGCCAATCTGTGACAGAAAAAACATAATACTACTCAACTACGTCACTAAGAATCTAGTTCCAAGGCAGGTGTGGTGGTGCACACCTTTAATCCCAGCACCAGGGAGGCAGAGGCAGGTAAATTTCTGTGAGATCGAGGCCAGCCTGATATACACAGCAAGTTCCAGGCCAGCTGAGGCTATAGGGAGACTCTGTCTCAAAAAGAAAAAAACAAAACAACAACAACAAAAAGCATCTCGTCCCAAGGCTGGAGAGATGGCTCAGTGGTTAAGAGCCCTGGCTGTTCTCACAGAGGACCCTGGTTTGGTTCCCAGCACCCACATGGTGCCTAACAACCATCCACAACTCCAGTTCCAGGGAATCTAATGTCTTCTTCTGGCCTCTATGGGCACTGTATGCACACCAGGTACTTACGCACACACAGGCAAAACACTCATACAAGTGAAATTAAATTTCTTTTTAAAAGTCTGACTCCATCCTGTGTCCCTCATCAGTGGTGTTAAGTGCTGCACAGATGGACCTTCCTTTTTGTCGTCCCCTATCTCTTCTCTGAACCATCTGTGGTTAATGCTAAAAGGACCTTGAAAAGCTTTTAAGGATTGAAACCACCTCTCAGAAGAGTCCCCATGTCAGGTCTCAAAGCAGACCTGCCTTCACCTCTAGGCAAAGCTCCTCTGGGCCTCCTCCAGCTGTCACACCGTGCCTTGACCAATTAGGAACAGATTCTAGAGTCAGCCTGGCTGGACTCCTGGCTTCAGCCCTACAAAAGCTAGTAGCAAGATGCTGGGTGGATCCCCAGCCCTCCTTAAGCCTCAGCCTCTCACCTGTGAACTGATGGTTACTGGGGGAATGAACTTAGCTTGTTCCTAAGGGCGCTCCCAGCATGCCCGGCGTGAGGTGCGGTACCATCAGAACCTTGGCTGTTATTATAGCCTCTGGCTCCTCACTGGCCTGAAGCAACCTGAGATCCAGGTCTGGGTCTGATTGCTCAACAGGCCCCCAAATCACCCAGCACAGTCACTGGCTACTGGCTGGCCAGAAAGGTACAGACCCTGTGTTCTGTGAGTCTGCCAGGGGGCCAGCAGGAGAGGGACTGTGGCCTCATTCTCCTGCCGCTGGGGGTAATAACCAGGCCTGAGGAAGAGCCAGTCAGAGACACTCTCTCCTGGATTAACACTGCTGTCAGTCACGTCACAGTCAATTTGTGTACAGCCATGGAGATGGGGACTAGCCGGCCACCCTGGAGGGAAATGAGGAGGGGTTCAGGCCTAGTTACACTTCTTAATAAACACTCCTCTCCTCCACTGCCCCAGTGGTTAGTTAGGCTAGGACCCTAGGCCAAGCCTCAGTACCCCGTCCCTTTCCTGGTGACATGGCTGTATTCTGAGGGTCCAGGAGCCCCTCCCTAGGAAGGCAGGGTTTGTGAGACCATACCTTCCTGCCTTTCCATCCCTGTGTTTGGACTTCTCCTGACTCTCCACCCTTGCTGAGTCGCTTGTCCAGGCCCTCTCTCCTTACTTTCCAGCCATCCCAACCCTCCTTTAGAACCTACTGCCATCCTGTCCCCTCTCCCACTCCAGGAGTGTTGGGACCCAGGTAGACACGTACCAGGGGTCCTGCCAGACATGTATCAAGGGTTTGTTTGGCTAAAATGTCCATTTTTGTCCCATCTCATTTTGTACTATTGCATAGCTGTCTAAAGTCCATGTGTGTATACCAGAAGGTCCTGGAAGATGGAGACACAGGCTGGATACACCGCAAGTGCTGGATGACCTCCTGGGGAAAAGACTGCTGTGCTTTCATGCCAGGCAAGAGGCCCAAAGAGAGCCACCTTGCATCTTAGATGAGCATTCTGTGAGTGTCTCTGGAGGGAAATGGGTGCTTGGGGGCCATCCATCCACTCACCACCCTCATACATATATACACTTGGGGGACCCTGTGCAGCACCTCAATGTGCCCGAAAGTGTCTGTTCTGATGCCTCAGGGATTTTGTGGTAGCAGCCAGAAGATATCCCACTTCTCACACCTATTAGGCAGTCTCTCCTGACAGCACACCTCCCACCCCTCAACCAGGCTAGCCCACTCACCCAACCTTGGCCATCACCATAAAGCCAGTTGTTCTGTTGACTTCAAACAGAACAACTTTATCTTGTGGCTCCCATCTGACCCAGCCCCCTGCTCTCTCCAGCACCTTCTGTAGTGGGTAATAATATGTTTCTCTGTGTGATTATTGGGTTAATGTCTGCCTCCCCCACAGGCACTTAAGCTCTGAGAAGCTGGGTGTAGGGTGAGGCTGGCACATTTACTCCCTGCTGACTTCCCAGCTAGATCTAGCACGGTGCCTAGCCCAGGGCAGGGGTTCAACAAAATGAGCAGACAAAATGTTGACTGCTGTGTTACCACTTCAGAACCTCCTACTGGCCTCATTCAAGCCTCAAAGCAGCCCTAGGAGGTAGGCAGGTGTTTTCACAGTCATTTTGCAGAAAAGGACACTGAGGACAGGTCAGAGCTTACCCAGGCTGACAGCTCCCCAGTGAGTCAAGGGTAGAACTCAGACATATGGGCTACCTAGACTTGGAGATGAGGAGGGAAAGGCTAGCTCACAGGTGATATGTCTAGGTCATCAGATGGAAACAGCCCACGATTCTTTTATGTTTGTTTGAAACAGGGTGAGATCTCACTATGTAGCCCTGGCTGGCCTGGAACTCACAGAGATCTGCCTGTCTCTGTCTCCAGAGTGTTGACTAGAGGTGTACCCCACCACCCAGCACCCTACAATTCATGCCTCCCACTCCAAACTCCTCATTTATGACCACCAGGCTGTCAGGGGGTAGTTCCTGGGATCCTGACTCCAGAATCCACTGGCCAGAAGGTGGGGCTGTTTGGGGACTGGCTTATACCTGCCTCTACTCCCCCTAACCCTCACCCTAGTTGCCCCCTGCCCCTCTTAGGGAAGCAATGAGCTCATGGCCAGGGTGTCAGAGATACCCTTTGGGGATACCCACAAAGGTTTCCCTGAAATCCCAGGTACTCCTAATCCTGCCCCTTGGGATTTTTTTTTTTTTAACTGATGAGGAGCAGACAGGAAATAGCAAGGAGTAGGGGTTGTGAGACCATGGGGAGACATGAGGGGGCAGAAGGCTCCCCAAGTCCCACTCTTTTCATGGAAGACTTGGAGTGGATCCGGGAGGCCGTGTGTGCATGGACAAGAAAGGACAGGGGACAGGAAAGAAAAAGACGCCCCTCGTCTTACCTGTCATAGTCCCCGTTGCAGAGGGCTCTCACAGGGATGGAGAAGGTTTGCCACACTGGGTTGAGGGTGTTCTTCATGACCTCGGTCTTGTGGCAGATGGTAAACCTGGCCAAGAAGTGAGGGAAAGATGTCAAGCCTGAAGCTCGGGTGGCCGGTGGCACAGACAGTCCACCTCCCTGACTTCTGAGGGGAGGAGCTGCCCTTGACTGCCTTGGCCAGGTTGAAGAGAGGTGGTACAATGGTAGGTCTGTGACTCTACAGAGAAGTTCCTGCACTGGGTACACTGGGCAGGGACCTAACTGGAGCAACACATCTTGGGGAAGTGTCCGGGGACCTGGGTTCTAACCAGTGTTCAGTGTGACTGTGACAAGCCCTTTCTCTCTGACAGCTGCCTTCCTGGGAACTGGGGGGCTGGCCTCTATCCAAGATCTACCTCTAAGATCCTAGAGGTGCTGGTCCCACAAACCTCAGGGCTAGATGGGTGGGTGTGTACAGTGTGTATGCCTGTTAGCGCCCTCTTTGGAACACTTCCCCCCAGCAGATTCATCTTCACACTTACCAGGCATGGTGGCACACTCTTTAATCCCAGCATTTGGGAGGCAGAGGCAGGTGGATCTCTATGAGATCGAGGCCAGCTTGGTCCACAGAGTGTTTCAGGCCAGCTGTGGCTACAAGGAGACCCTGTCTCAAAAACAAAACAATACACAACAGAAACCAAACACCATCTTCACACTCTGTCCTTACCACCTCAGGCCAGACATCAGTCACCTCCAGAAGCCCCCACAGCTCCCATGTCGAAAATTTACAGCCCCTGACTCTGACAGTTCTTGGTTTCCTTCCAGGCTTTTCCTTCCCAGTACACTTCTCACCATCTGACATTTTGGACATGGTCTATTTTTTCTCCTTACTTTTTCTGTTATGATCTGTCACTAAAATGTAAGGTCCATAAGAACAACGAGTTTTTCCATTTTTCATGACTGGTTTAGATTAGAACAATAACTGGCATTAGTAGCTATTCAATTATCTTTATTTATTTCTTTTGGTTTTTTGAGACATGTAGCCCAGGATGGACTTGAAGTTCTAATCCTCCTGTCTCCACCTTCCTTGTGTTGGGCTTATAAATGTGTGCTACCACATCTAACGATCAGTCATTTTAAAATAGTTATTTTATATATGCATATATGCATGTGCCTGTGTAAGTTTATGTGTACCACATGTGTGCAGGTCCACAGAGACCAGAGGAGGGTATCAGATTCCCTTGGAACTATAGTTACAGGAGGGTGTGAGCCACCTGATATGGACACTGGGAATTGAACCCAGGTCCTCTGCAAGAGCAGTCAGTGCTCTTAACCACTGAGCCATCTCTCTAGCCCTCAATCTTTTTTAAAAAAGGAGCCAATGAGGGCTGGAAAGATGGCTCAGCAGGAAGGGTATTTGCTGCTAAGCCTGATGATCTGAGTTCCATCCCCAGGACCCACATGGTAGAAAGAGAGAACTGACTCCAACAAGTTATCTTCTGACTGCTACATGAGTAATGTGGCAAGTGAACACAATAAACAAACAAACAAACAAACAAACTCTAACTCTAACCGGGACCAGAGATATAGCTCAATGAGTGTGTGTGTGTGTGTGTGTGTGTGTGTGTGTGTGTCTTGAAATCGGTTCTATCCCCAGCCCAAGACATTGCCTCAAAAATTAAATCAATAAAATTCCAAACAAAGGAACCAGGGCTGGAGAGATGACCCGGTGGTTAAGAGCACTGGTTGCTCTTGCAGAGGTCCTGGGTTCAGTTCCCAGCATCCATGTGGTATCTAACAACTGTCTGTAACTCCAGTTCCAGGGGATCTGATGCCCTCTTCTGGCCTCTGTGGGTATTGCACACATGGGTGCCCTTACATACATGCAGACAAAATACTCCTATACATAAAATAAAAATAAACAAAAATTTTAAAATAAAAATGATTAAAAAGGAACCAGTGAGGCACTGTACTTCTCAGGGAGAGTGTCCATAGCTTTTATTGGCATCTCAGTTCAGTCCTCACCTGGGCCATCTGTAACACCCCTCTAGCCCCTCCTCTCAGAATCTAGGAACCTGCTTTGCTAACCTCAAAGAATGGACTGTCCCTGCTGGGCCTTCGGTCCAGTCCTCACACCATGCCTGGCCACCTCTCACAGGAGCAGCCCTGCCTCACGGATGAGCAGAGCTTTCCCAGCAACACCCTCCCCAGCAACATCCCAGCTTGGAAAGGTCACCTAGAAGAGCTGGGGCCCCACCTGAGCCCACGCAGACTGCACCGTTTCTTCTTTGGCAATTTTCAAGTCAAAATGTCATTCTTGTTACTGTGACTGAACGTTTCTCCTTCTCGCCCACCTGCTGGAGTGTGAGATCCACGTGGGAGACCTTGCTGCTCACCCCCGGAGCAGGAGGAGGTATTGGAGATGGAGATGGGGATGGGGCGGGGGGCTGCTGTCTATGGCTGGAGCAAGTAGGCAAGCATGCGGCAGAGGGGGAATGAGGGGATAGTCAAGGGGCGCTGGGGGGAACCAGACTGTGAAGAGCTGTCCTACGCTCCACAGATCTCTTATCCTGGAACCATCCCACTGAATGGAGGACCTTGCCCCATCTCCTAGCCCTTCAATGCTGACCTCTTTCCCTCACAACTCAACTCCTCAAGTAGGTGTCTTTTTAAAATTTTTATGTATATGAGTATATTGCCTGCCTGTACATAAGTGCACCTGTGCCATGCAGTGCTCCCGGAGGTCAGAAGAGGGGGTCGGATCCCCTGGAACTAGAGTTACGGATGGTTGTTAGCCATCATGTACATGCTGGGAATCGAACCTGGGTCCTCTGCAAGAGCATCCAGTGTTCTTAGCTGCTGAGCCATCTCGCCAGCCCCTCAAGGAGGTCTTTTAAGCTACCAGGCCAATTTCCTTCCTCCATGTTTCTTCCTGGGTCCTGTGTGATCCACTTCTGCCTGAGACTCTTGTCTGAAACATATCTCTTTAAACTTCTTTAAACTCTGTCCAGTCCCCATCATCAAATGCACTGGCCTCTCAACTACCCTGTTGCACCTGCCTGGGGGCCAGACTCCCATGTGTAAGTGGGCCCTGTGGCCTGTTCATTTTGATACATAGTTGGGTCACCAGTATGAAGAGTGTTACCTAACAGTCAGACAGATGTGAATCCCAGTCCCAGGACCAGTTGTGCATCCCTAGGCAAATCTTTCCCTCTCTGAGCTTCCTTCTTATGGTAAAATGGGTAAAAAACAAGTCTACAGAGCTGATGAGACGGCTCAGTGGATAAAAGCACTTGCCTGACCACCTAAGTTCAATCCCCAGAAGAGAACTGACTCCAGCAAGTTGTCCTCTGACTTCCACACATACACTGTGAGCGTACACACACACACACAAAATAAAAAAAATGTTTTTATTTAAAAAGTTAAGAGCTGAGCATGGTGGTAACACACTTTTGATCCCAGCACTTGGGGGACAAAGGCAGGCAGATCTTTGTGAGATGGAGGCCAGCCTGGTCTACATAATGAGTTCCAGGCCAGCTGGGGCTACAGGGAGACCCTGTCTCAACAAACAAACAAACAAAATATTAAGGAGCTGGAGAGATGGCTTAGTGTTAAGAGCACTGGCTGCTCTTGCAAAGGATCTGAGTTCAACCACATAATGGCTAACAACTGTCTGTAGTTCCAGTTCCAGGGGATCCGACACCCTCTTCTGGTCTTTTCGGGCATTGCATGCATGTGGCACACTTTCGCACATGTGAGCAAAATGAAAATTAAAAGCCCTCCCACAGTTTCCCAGTTTCAATACACCACTGGTGGCTCTCAATACCCATATATGGCAGCGGTGACTGTGATTGTTTATGTGGGCTGTCAACTTGACAGGTGCTAGACTCACTTAGGAGACAAGCCTCCAGGTATACCTATGAGGGATTATCTGGATGAGGTTAGCCCCTGGCCATGCCTGTGAGGGATTATCTAGCTGAGGTTAACTGAGGTGGAAAGACCCACCCTGCAGGGTGGTAGCGCCATTCCTTGGGTTTGGGCTCTGGATGGCATAAAAAGGAGGAAGCGAGCTGAGCACCAGCATTTGTCTCTTTGCTTCCTGACTGTGGAAGCCATGTGACCCAGCTGCCTCACACTCCGCTCCGGCCACCCTGACCTTCCCGTCAGGATGGACTACACCCTCCAGCTGTGAACCAAAAGAAACTCTTCCTTAAGTTGCTTTTTTCTTTTACAAGACAGGTTCTCATTGTAGCCCCAGCTGGCCTGGAACTCCCTATGTAGACCAGGCTGGCCTCCATCTTACAGAGATCCACTTACCTCTGCCTCTTGAGTGCTCGGGTTAAAGACATGCGCCACCAAGCTTGGCCCTTTGGTTGCTTTTGTGTCAGGATATTTCATCATAGTGGTTAAGAGCACTGGCTGCCGTTGCAGAGGACCAAGTTTCAATTCCAAGCTCCCACATGACAGCTAACAATGACCTAACTCCAGTTCCAGGGGATCCAACACCCTCTTTTTTAAAAAAACATTTTATTATTATTTTTTTATTTTATGTGTATGAGTGTATTGCCTGCATGTATGTGAGTGCACCCGTGTCATGCAAAGCCTCAGAGGTCAGAAGAGGGCTTCGGATTCCACAGGAAGAGTTAAGGACAGTTTCCAGCCACATGTGGGTGCTGGGAATAGAAAGCAGGTCCTCTGAAAGAGCAGTCAGTGTTCTTAACCACTGAGCCATCTCTCCAGCCTCCCAACACCCTCTCTGACTTCCTCAGGCACTGCACGACACAGATGCACTTACATGCATGCACACTTACATACACACTTTAAAAAAAAAGGAAAAGCAAGCGATATAATGGCCATTCTAGCATTCGAAAAGGTTCTGTGGATTACTTTTGCCTAAAATCACTCTGCTGTACCTAGCAATGCCAACTTGGCATCTTTGCTATCACCTCTGCAAGGGTAGAAGAGTCACTAATAGGGAGGCAGACGAGGAAAACAGCTCCAGGACAGGAGGTGGAAGCCTCCAGCCTTTAAAGCCTTTCGTGCTCCTGGTCCCTTACGGGCTGGCCTTCCCTGTCCTCCTAACTGGGGGTGTGCCTAAGCCCTCCCCTATTCTCTGCACATCCCAGTTCAGCCTCTGCACTGAGAGGAGAGGTGCCTCACTGTGGTCCCTGGCCAGTTTCTCCAGTATCCTGTGAGACCCATGGACTCACTGCCCCCACCCACATACACACATAGGCTCCGTCACACCTGAGTGAAACTCACCTCCAAACAACCCCTGTGGCCTCAGCCATCAAACCAGCTCCCCAGCACTCTGGGTGCCCACAACCCCACTACTAGAGAAAGGGCCAGGGTTCTGGACCCCCAGGCCTCTATTCTGTCCTTCTGCCCCGCCCCTGCCCTGTTCCCACCCACAGCTCAGCTCGGGCACCTCCTACCCACTCCCGTGTCAGTCACGAGCCTCTGCCTCAAATCCATCCCACACAGCTCCAACTGTATGCAGCCTTCCTCCTCCTGCCTCTTTTCAGCTGCCATCCCCCCTCCTGCTGGTCACCAGGGCCCCGAGGGCCAGGGCTGGACTATCAGGAGGAGACAGTGGACACCCAGAACCACTCAGGCTTTTTCTTCTCTCACCCACTAAAGTAAAAGGGGGAGTCAGAGTCAACCAGAATTATTTAAAGAATTCCCGCTGGGAGTCCTTCCCCATAAAGAAGCCTTTTGTCATGCAAATGACAACACCTAATTTCCTGTGCCTTAGCTCAGGTTTAAAAATCATTCCTGCTGCTACCCTGC
>NW_008343842.1:2450095-2490287 GCF_000622305.1 Nannospalax galili | reverse complement strand
CACGCTCCCTCTTGGGTCTGTGCCCCTAGCTCTAGCTCTTCACACACTTGATTCTCCTGACTCCATAAGCATCCTACTCCTCACATCACCCTAAGGACCCATTTTCTTCCTCCTCACTGCGTTTCTCCAATTAACCCTCCTGGCCTTATCACTTCCTCCTTCCGTAGGATCCCAGAACCATGTTGCTTAAAGAGACCTCGGAGACCACCCTGTTCAGCTGCTTCGTTTAATGGATGAGAAAACACGCCCAGAGAAGGGTCATACCATCGGTTGGTTGGGGGAGTGAACAGAGGTCCCAAACCCTCAGCTCAGAGTCTTTCTCTGTGTCTGTGTGGCTGACCTACATCTGCTAGTGTACTGTATACATTTTCATTTGATCACGGTGGCATTTAGCTTAGGAAGGGGAGAGAGGGGAATGGGTCTTTCAACTAGAATTCTGAATGTGCAAATGGCAGAGTGTGGGGCTGGTAGGGGAAAGGGCTCAGTTTTACCTTGCCCCCCAGTGTGTGGCTGGGGGAACCTGCAGGGGTGTTCTGAGTTCTGAGGGGAGGGGCTGGATTGTATAGAATGAGGCGTGGGCTATCAGGTCTTACGGTGGGGAGGGGGCCTGGGTCTTCATTTCTGCCCTGCTTTGTCCACTTGCCTCAGAGCATAGGCAGCACTTGCTATTGGTGACACCGTGTGCTGGACAGCGTCAGTTGTCAACCTGACACACCTGGGAAGAGGGACCCTCAAATGGGGAATTGTCTCTGTCAGACTGTGAGGCCTTTTCTTTTTCTTGACTGTTGAATGATATGTGAGGGCCCAGCCCACTATGGGTGGTACCACCCCTGAGCAGGTAGACCTTGGTTGTATAAGAAAGCAGATTGAGGGGCTGGAGAGACAGCTCAGCAGTTAAGAGCCCTGGCTGTTCTTGCAGAGGACCCATGTTCGATTCCCAGCACCCACATGGGGATGCACAACTTCCTGAAACTGTAGTTCCAGGGGATTTGACTCCCTCTTCTAAGCTCTATGGGCACTGCATGACATGGGTGCACTTATATACATGCAGGCATAACAGGGGAAGGAGGGAGGGAGGGAGGGAGTTTCTGCTTAGCTCAGAGCCAGCATTAAGAAGGGCATTGCCCCTGTGACATGATGTGACACCATGGCTAGAGTCCCTACCATAGCTTCAAGTGAAGGCCTGGAATAGAGACTTGGGAAGCCCTAGCCTGTAGTTAGGCTCTTGGAACTCAGTCTAGCCTAGGGCCACGCAGACCAGGCTGTTCACAGGGTCCCAGGAAGAATTAGTCCCGAGGATTTTTAAGAAGATGTGTAGGCCATTGGACTTGGAGAATGCTACAGAGCTAAGACAGGGAGGGAGGGAGGGAGGGAGAGAGGAGAGGGAGGGAGGCTGGCTGAGCACAGCCCAGAGAAGCAAACCAGTAAGCAGCGTTTCTCCATGGTCTATGCTTCAGCTCCTGCCTCCAGGTTCCTGCCCTAAGCTCCTGCCCTGCCTTCCTTCCATGATGAACTGCAAGCTGTAAGGTGAAATAAACCCTTTCCTCCCCAAGTCACTTTTGGTCAGTGTTTTATCACAGAAATAAAAAGCTAACTAGGACACCCTCTGAATGGAATAGTACTGCCCACTCCCACCACCAGCCCCATCTGTATGTCAGGGCATCACCTCCATAAAGCAGGGGCCCCAGGCGTGGTCATGACCTTCCATCCCTGCCTGGTACATGGTGTGGGGAACTGCAGGGGTGTGGGAACTCACGTTCCATCTTCGTTGCTCCTGTAGAACACCAAGAAGGGATCAGATTTCCCGAAGAAATCTTTCTTGTCCAACTTGTTGGCACAGAACTGCATTGTGGCGACATCCTGGAAAGGAAGGAGGACAGGGTGGTGAGGCTGAGGGAGTCCAGGACCAGCAAGCAGTGTCTTCCCTTTGCCTGGCACAAGCCCCAGGATCACCCTTGGTATGGAGTGGCAACTTCAGCAGTCAACAATCAGCATCCCAGGCTGGACGGCTGGGGAAGCAGGTAGCTCTGGAGCTGCCCTGGGTTCAAATCCTGATTCTGCCACTTTGGAGCTATGCAACCTCAGGCAAGGCAGGTAACCGCTCAGAGCCTTCAGTTCCCCTCACTGAGACTTGTGGGGTGATGGTGAGGAGCACAGGAAGTCAAGGGTATGAGATGTTCAGTATGTAACCTCTCCTGTGGCTCACCATCGTGACCTGGAAACCCAAGACCTTCTGAGTGTGGCCCTGGTACTGTGCACCATGCCCCACCCCTTCACATATCTGCGTGGCTCTTAGAGAACATTCTATGTTGAGCATACCTTCCACTAAGCATGAGGCACCCACCTGATGCTTTAAGGAGTTGGGGACAGAGACAAAGGCTAGAGGCCAAAGGCCCATGGGGGGATAGGGGGTTGTACTTACCAAGCTCACTGCCCCACTGTCCTAATACCAGCCCCAATGGCACAAAGGTGGACAGACACTGTGAGGACCACTACCTCTTTCCTCAGTAGGGTGGCATCCCTCTTGGACTCCACCCCCTCAGGCTTTACCCTTTACCCCTCTCAGTACCCCGACAGCTCTCAGGGCCCCTCTTTCAGGACCCCTCTCTCCTCTTCTCTCAGGGCCCCATTCCTTGGCTGGTTGTGGCTGACTCTGCCTGTCAACCACAGATGCCCTGTGTCCACCTTTCCACCTGTCTCCACCATGTGGCCTCTCCAACATGAAAGGTCAGCAGCCTGACACCTTCTAGCTGGCCAGAGCTCGGCTCTGTCTGAAGACGGTAGAGTCCAGTCTGCTATTCAGGAAGCCTCTTACGTGGCCCCTTTCCTCTTGCCTTGGGTGTCTTGAGTTAGGGACCAGTAAGGACCCAATGGTGACAGAGATGCAGATGCAGCCTGTGGAAGGCTAAAGGACACAAAGGACAGGCCACGCTGTGGGTGTGGTGCCCGATCAGCATGGATGCAGCCTGTGACAGCTCCGTTTCTCCTCAGCTGTGTGACCTAGGGCAGTTCACTCACCCTCTCTGTGCTGTGTCCTCATTGCTAAAATCTGGTACAAAACCAGCTTTTACCTCACAGGCTTGGGAGGATAAAATGAGTTAACGGGAACACAATGCTGACAGCAGCATATGGCATACAGTAAATACTGTGTGAGAAATACCATTTTTTAATGCTTTTCCCCGCCCCTTGGTGTGTGTGTGGCCCTAGTCCTTGCTCCACCTCCTCCATCTTGTGAGTCTTCCTACAAGGATATATGATGTCATCATACCCACAAACATCCCTCAGTCGTTTAACAACCTTTTTTTTTTTGAGAACCGAACCTGTTTCCTCTCTAAGAGCAGTATATGCTCTTAACTGCTGAGCCATCTCTCTGGCCCCCTATAGTGCCATTTTTGTAAACAAATGACAATTTTTTGCAATTTCATATAGTTCGACCCAGGAGTAGGTAACTACAAGTAGTGGCTCTAATTTTCTTGTCTTTTTGGTGCTGGGGATGAATCCATGACCTTGTGCATACTGAGCAAGCACTGTTCTCGTAAGCCAGGACGCCCAGCTTGCCTTCACTTTTGATCTAAGCCCCCAACCCAATCTGGTCCTGTAAGGCCCTCTAGGGTTCTCTGAAAGGGAGCAAGAGCTCTCACCCCTGGACTCTGTGCTGTTGGGCTGTCTCCAGTGTGCGTGTGGTTTGGTGTTAGCCACTGACACAGGGGTTGAGCATGTCCCATATGGCTCAGGTCAGAGTGTCATCCAGGGGATGCTACAGGGATCCCGGATTTCCAGAGTGTCACCCGGGTGCCAGCCCTTGCTGATCCGTGTCCCCAGCTGTTGGTCTGCCCTAGTATTCTCCCTGTGGCCTCAGCACTGAATAGTAAACAGCCCGGCGGGCTTAAAGGATCAATGGCCATCCTGTCCAGCACAGGAAACTGAGTCTTGTTAGCCACCATGTGGGTGCTGGGAATTGAACCCAGGTTCATGCACTCGCCCACACACATACACTCATAAAACATAAATAAAACATGAAAGATATTTTACAAAAGAAAAGACAGGGGCTGAAGAGATGGCTCAGCGGTTATGAATACTGGCCGCTCTCGTAGAGACCATCTGTAATTCCAGATCAAGGGACTCTGATGCCCTCTTCTGACCTCCAAGGGCACTGCACACAAGTGCACTTACATACATATAGGCAATACACTAACAAAATAAAAATAAATTTTAAAAAATTTTAAGGTGGGAAAAGGCACAGAAGGGTTAATACCTTTGCTGGGAGCTACGCAGAGGGTAGTATTGCCTCCAGAGAGAAGTAAACCTGACCCCAAACCACCAAATGAGTTTAATTATATTCTGTAACCTCAACTGGAGGAGGCAGAGAAGTGTGGAATCCATTTATAAGGGCCTCCATGCAAACTAGTCAAAATGGAAAAGAAAAAAAAAAAAAAAGCATAGGCCTTTAATTCTAGCACTCAAGAGGCTGTGAGATCAGGGCATCAAGGCCAGCCTGGTCTACATATTGAGTTCCAGACCAGTTGGGGCTACAGGGAGACCCAGTCTAAAAGAAAAGACAGGTTCTAAAATGCAATTCGGTTCTAAAACTTTGCCAAGGTATAAGAGCCAGTTTCTTGTTGAGAGCAGATAATGCTACAGGCTCATCCTGACCCTCCTCTCCCCCACCATACATATAATCTAGACGCAGGGACACTGGTCCAAAGTCTACTGTGACTGTTGCATTATGTAGGACCCTTGGGACAGGACAGATTTTCAGAGTGGTTTCTAGCCTTTCACCAAAGCAAGCTCCTTCCCTGATGCGCACCCAGTGGAGAAAGCCTTGGGAGCAGGAATGGGTCAATGCAATGTCCAGGTCCAGGGATGGTGTGTGCTGGGCAAGTGCTCTCCCTGTGCTGAGGCGATATGTGACAGAATGTCCTATGTCTGTGACTGCTTTGGCCTTACCAATCAGCCACACCCAGAACAGCCACACCAGGCACTCAGGGACTGTTTCCCCAGACAGCCTGTCTCACTTGGGTAAAACAGGTTCAGGAAAGAGGGGGGCATAAGAAGAATGTCCTGATCTGCACGTAGCCCACCACAGCTGTGCCCTATATAATCTCCAACCATTGCCCTCCCTCCTCACAGTGACCTCCATCCGATGAAAGGTTGCTGCCCTTCACCGTGCTGAATAAACAACAGTCTCATCTGCTGAAGGTCTGGTACTGGTCTTTCTCCCAACTCCACTCTCTTTGCTGCAACCTAACAACATGCAGAGGTCTTCCCTGTTCCCCTTCAATGGACTTAGTGAATGGGTCAAACTCTTGTCATACTGTGAACTCAAAGAGAGGCAGGGAGACTGGGACTCCCTGTGCGGACCTGGGTTTTCTGGGGTTCTATGCTAGGATGAGGCTCAGTGAGATGCTGTTCCCAGCCTGTGCATCCTGGGAATCCGCAGCAGGGAAGATCAAAGAGCTCCTGCGATATATAATTTCCTGCAATTTCTGCCTTTCATCCTATCTTTTTAAAAAACATATTAAGTTCTTCCAAAACAGCAGGATTGCTTCAATTTGCATTTCTCCCGAATTCTAATTGCCTGGGAGATTCAGCAAGCAGCCTTTCTCTCCAGCTTGGCCAGCCTTCCTTTAGCCTCTGCCCTTCCCAACCTAGAGAGGGCTGCGGAGGCCAGAGGTCAGGCCCAGAAGTCTGCAGGCATGGTGACGAGCAATGATGTTAGCTTGGGTCTCACTGGCAGCTCCCGGGGTCAGAGTAAGTAGGAGGTGAATGCAAAACTTGAGAGGAACCCCAAGTCTCAGTAATCAAACGAATGTTTTAATATGATATTAAAAAGAAGTCAATACAAAAAAACCTGTGATAAATTACTAAAATTTCAAATGAAGACACTATTTAATTATTATTGTTATTATTATTAGTTTTTGGTCTTTTTGAGACAGGGTCTCCCTGTAGCTCCACCTGGCTGGCCTGGAGCTCACTATGTAGACCAGGCTGGCCTTGAACTCACAGATATCCTCCTGCCTCTTCCTCCCCAGTGCTGGGATTAAAGGTGTGTGCCACCATGCCCAGTTGAAGACACTTTTTTTGTTTTTTTTTAAAACAGGGTCTTCCCGTAACCCCAGCTGGCCTGGAACTCACTATGTAGACCAGGCTGGCCTTGAACTCACAGAGATCTGCCTGGCTCTGCCTCCACCTCCCGAGTGAAGTCACAGAGCTGACAAACAATGACATTTGGTCTAGATCCAAAGCCCAAGTTCTTTTTTTGTTTTGCTTGGGGTTTTTTGTTTGTTTTTTTTTTGTTTTTTTTTTTTTGTTTTTTTTTTGTAACAGACAGAGTCTCACTACATAGCCTTGACTGATCTGGAACTTGTTTTGTAGGCCAGACTAGCCTTGAACTCACAGAGATTGACCTGCCTGTCTGAAGATTTCTGATTTATTTATGTGTATGTGTATGTTTGTGTGAGGGGATGTAAAAGTAGGTGCACTGCCTGTGGAGGCCAGAAGGGGGCGTCAAAGCCCCTGGAGCTGCAGTTACAGATGGTTGTGAGTCACCAAATGGGTGCTGGGAACGAAACTGGGGTCCTCTACAAGAGTAACCAGTATTCTTAACCACCAAGCCATCTCTCCAGGCCCAGCCCAAGTTCTTAATCACCTTACAAGTCAACCAGGAAAGACATCTGTAAATAAACAATGAGATCATGGTGACATTTATTGTCTTTTGTCTGAGGTCTATTGAACTTTCCAAATTTCCTAGCATTAACAGGTTCTTCTTTTTGGTCAGATAAAAAGGTGTGTTGGGGGTGGGGTAAGCGAGTGGAGCTAGGACTCAGTAAAGTCAGTAAAGCATAAGCGTGAAGACCTGCGTTTGATTCCCAGCACCCACGTTAAAAAAAATGTTGGGGGTATGCCAGGCGTGGCAGCGCACACCTTTAATCCCAGCACTTGGGAGGCAGAGGCAGGCGGATCTTTGTGAGTTCGAGGCCAGCCTGGTCTACATAGTGAGTTCCAGGACAGCTGGGGCTACAGGGAGACCCTGTCTCAAAAAGACAAAAAAAAAAAAAAAGATTAGGTGAGATGGTTGGCTGATTAAGAGCACTGGATGCTGTTTGGCTCCCAGCACCCACATGGTGGCTCACAGCCATCAGTAACTCCAGTTCCAGGGGAATCCAACACCTCCTTCTGACCTCCAGCATTGCACGACATGGGTGTACTTACATACATGTAGGCAATACACTCACACACACATGTAAAGTCCTTTGGCCTCCACATGGACACAGACACACACACACATACAGATATAAAATGAAAAGGAGGGGCTAAAGAGACAGCTCAGTGGTTTAAAGAGCTTGTTGCGCAACCATGAAGATCTGAGTTCGGATCCCATCATCCACACAACAAGCCAGGCGTGGTCTCCTGAGTGCTTGTAACCCCAGTGCTGTGGGGGTCCAAAACAGGAGGATCACTGGGGCTTGCTGGCTGCCAGCCTGGGTGAAATGAGCAAGCAAGCTAACAAACAAACAAACAAACACCCTGTAACTCCAGGTTCAGGGAGAGACCCTACCTCAAAGGCATAATGTGGAAACTAAGGACATCTGTCATCCTCCTCTGGCCTCTTTACATACACCACCGGCAGCAACACACACACAGGGTTGTGTTGGTGCACTGACTGTGACAGGACCCCCAGATCAAGCTGGTTTTCTCTTGTTTCAGTAATGACCGACTTCCCAAACAACCCAATCAGCTGTGTGTCTGTTGATTTGAGCATTTGGAGTCTGAAAACTCTCCTCTGACCACTTTCCCTCCCACTCACTGAGCCTGCTCTGGGTTGCTGACCCAAATCTATAGCTTGGAAGGAAAACAGAGCAATCAGAATAGGCTGTCAGCAGGGAGGGAGTGGTGGCGCTCTCCTGTAATCCCAGCAGGAGGCAGCTGAGGGGGATTGCTGGGAGTTTTAGACTAGCCTGCGATACAGAAAGAATTCCAGACCAGCTTGAACTATAGAGTTAGAATGTATCTCAAAAACAAACAGCTGGGTGTAGTGACACATGCCTTTGATCTCAGCAGAGGCAGGTGAGATTGAGGCCAGCCTGGTCTACATAGTAAGTTCCAGGGACCTGAGGCCACAGAGAGCCCCTGTTTGAAAAAAACAATCAACCAACCAACCAACCAAATAAACAAACAACAACTAACTAAATAACAAACAAATAAATAAATAAATAAATAAATAAATAAATAATAGGGCTGGCAAGATGGCTAAAGGCACTCACCACCAAGCCTGACAACCTGAGTTTTATCCTCAGGACCCACATGGTGGATGGAAAGAACTGACTCCCACAAAATTGTCCTCTGACCTCTATATGTTCACTATGGTACACAGACACACACAGACACACAAGAATATGAGGTTATTCATTGGACAGTCTTTGTTTCTAGGAGAGGCCTTATCCATAAATCATGGCCCACTCACACAATGAGGAACAGACAGCTATGAAGTACTCATTTCCTAAGACTATCTAATGATATAGAAAAATGTAGCCCATAAAACTAGGTGCTACATTATCTCCCAAAGCTATTTGTATACAGTCGGAAAAAAACCATTCAAATATTTACAATGATCATCTCTGGAAAATTTTCTATATTTCCCAACTTGTATAGAATGGACATGGTGTTTTCTTCTTTTTCATTTGTGGCATGTGTGTGAATGTGTGTTCATCTGTGTGGGTGCACATGTATACAGGTGCTTGCACATATATGTGCTTGTATGTAGAGGCCTGAGGTGGATGCTGGGTATCTTCCTCTGTCGTTTTCCACATTATTCACTGAAGCAGGATCTCAAATCAAACCCAGGGCTCAGAGGTATAGTCAGTCTTGCTAGCCTGCTTGCTCAGGGCTCTGGACTCCTCTGTTTCCACATGCTGAGGCTGGAATTACAGGCAGGTCCCACACCCACTTGGCATGTATGTGGGCTCTGGGACTCTGAACTTTGGTCTTCTTGCTGGCACAGCTGCACTTGAACCGCTGAGCCATCTCCCCAGCCATAACATAATTTTACTTTTAGCATCAGAGAAAGTGTTTTTGTTTTGTTTTTCTTTTTAGTTAACTAGATAAATTATTTCTGAGATTAAGAAATTACACATTATACTTCAGGGAGGATGCATGTGTCTGTTCTAACCATGACACACACCTTCCCAACCCCTCCGCCTACACACAGCTGAGTGTCAGAGGACCTCTCCCCAACAACTCTGGCTTTTTCTTGTTTCTCCTCTCCCTACTCCCCGACCCCCCATTATTTTTCCCTTCCCTGGTCTCTAGCAAGTAGATTCAAGGCTGCTAAGCTCCCCAGCTATCGGCAACCTCCCGGGCTATCAGGTCTCACACAGTCCAGCCCCCTCCTGCCACCATTCCCACCTACAGCCCCACCTCTCTGACTCATCATACATCTCTTTCTATACCTCAGGGCCTTTGCACAGGTTGGCTGTGCCCTGAGCCCCTCCCACTCCACCAACCTCCCCCCAGAGAAGGACACATTCACCTGTTTTTCCACACTAGCACATTATATAGCATCCATGAATTTTCCTTCAAGATAGAATGTCATGAAATATTCGCTATAAAAATGAGGTAATGGGTCGACAGAGTGAAGAGCTGTTGTACTGGGATTTGCTAGCTGGTGTTTCTAACATTAAATTAGAAATTCTGGGAGACAGAGGGCCAACACTGGGTGAAAATATTTATTTGCTGACTTGAAATGAATGAACTCCTGAGCAATCTGGTGACACCTTACTGTTGTGAACACCCCAAGGTGCTGCTGTGCAAAGCCTGGGCTTCCTTGGCTAGCAGAGGCAAGGCAAGACTCCCACCCCACCCCACCCCTCCAGCCAGCCTGGTGGATGGGCACTAAGTTACTAAAATCCAACAAGGAAGACTCAAGGTACAAAGTGCTTGTCTAGCCTGGGCTAGGTCCAGGGTTTGATCCCCAGTTCCTGGATGAGAGTATGCGTGTGAACAAGTGAGTATCAGAAATTTGAGGACCACACAAATGTGGGTCAGTGTCACTGTTGGGCCCGGGGGAGGAGGGGGGATGTGACTCAGAACCTAGAACTCACCATCAACCCAAGGACCCCAATCCTACTGGGATCCAATCTGATTGTAGGAACCTTCTTGGCATTTCAGTTCGAGATGAGCAAGTCTTTTCTATTACCTATTCAAGTAGGCCGGTGACATGGTGGCATCTGGTGCTGTCCCCCGCCGCCGCCCACGCAGGCCCCAGGCTGAAGGCAGGAAGCCCTGCGCTGCAGACCCCGCCCTTTCCTTTGATCCTCCCACTGAAAGCCGAGCTGCCTGCGAAGAGGCAGCAAAGCTGCTCACATATAATTATTTTAATTCAGCCAGATGCTGGGAATTAATCTCTTTTCCTTGCAAGGATTCTAGGGAAAGACAGAACTCAGCCAAAGATGTGCCAGAAGAAAAGGAGCTGATAGCTCAGGGGGGAGGGAGGGAGCCCCCTGAACGCCCTGCGCAGGCACAGCTACAAGCCAGGAAGCTGCTGTGTCCATGGATGGAGGAGATGGAGATAGAAAAGGGGGGGCGGGAGGGAGAGGGAGAGAGAAAGGAGGGGAAGGAGGAGAGGGAGGATGAGGAAGGGGGTCCAAGGTGGCAAAGGAAGATGTTTACCAACTGCTGGGATACCAACTAACAGTACAAGCCCTGCCCAAGCTTAGACTCTCCAAAGTGCGTTTGCTGATGTTTAATGACACTGGGAGGACCTTACCACTATTCCCATCCAACCCCTCTTGACCACCTTTATCCTCACATCAATTAACCCCAACACCCCATAGCAGTGGAACCCAGAGGCTCTGGACTCAGAAAACAGAAACCCTGGTCTGCCTACACGCCCTCTTAGTGCTCACCCTGAGCAATCAGGTCTTCAGGGAACACGGATTAAGAGTCATTACTAAGCACTGGGGCCAGGCTTCCCTGTGTTCCTGACAGATTCTCAACAAACACACACTGCACAGCCAGCCCTGGCTGGGATGCACACACTGGGTAAGCCTGACTCTGCTTCCTCCTGCCCCCCATGACTCCACCCAGCCAGCTAAACATCCGGTGAGAGTGACCACCAGGAAAGCGACTGTGTCAGACTTTTTCTGGTCACCTCTCTACTGGCTCAGAACCCTCAGCTCTGTTTTCATGGGTCTTGTTCTCCACTACACATAAAAAATAAAAATAAAGGGCTGGAGAGATGGCTCAGCGGTTAAGAACACTGACTGTTCTTGCAGAAGACCCGGGTTCATATCCCAGCACCCACATGGCAGCTAACAACTGTCCATAACTCCAGTTCCAGGGGACCCAACAGCCTCTTCTGTCTTCCTTGGGCATTGCACAACACAGGTGCACTTACCTAAATGCAGGCAATACATGCATACACATAAAATAAAAATAATAAGACATTTTTTAAAAATAAAAATAGGGCCGGGCATGGTGGCATACGCCTTTAATCCCAGCACTCGGGAGGCAGAGGCAGGTGGATCTCTGCGAGTTCAAGGCCAGCCTGGTCTACATAGTGAATTCCAGGACAGCTGGGGCTACAGGGAGACCCTGTCTCAAAAAAACCAAAAAATAAAAATATAAAATTAAAAAAATAAATAAATTAAAAGACTGAGGCTCTAGAGTCTCAGGCTGCCTGGGTCCAAATCTCTTCTAGTTAGTGACGGGGTGACCATAGGCTTCATCTCTCTGTACTTCGGTTTCCTCATGGAAATTGAGGACCACAATGATCAGATATTAGAATACACCATACTACATAGCATATATGATCGATAACACACCAGATAAAGACACCAGTACCTAAGAGCCGTTTGTGTGGTATGCAGCCTCATCATTGCTCAGGCCAGTTAAATAAGACTACTGCACTACGAAGATGTAACCATCCGGCCCTTTATTTGTTTTCATGGTGCTGGGTGTGCTGAGCAAACACCCCACAACTGAGCCTCTTCTGGCATCTTCTAGGAACCCAGACGTTAAAGAGATTTACAAGGTCATTCCTCTCAACAAAAAAATGCCTGTTTTGGAAAATAGGTTATTTAATAGTAACTTTAAAAAAAAAAGAAAACAAAGAAACAAGGACTGGTGTAGACTTAGCTGGCCTTGAATTCACTATGAGGCTGAGGATGAACTTGAACGTCTGATCCTCTGTTTTTGCCCCCTGAGTTGCTGGGGTTACAGGTGTGCACCACCATGCCTGGTTTACTTGGTGCCGGGGATAGAACCCAGGGCTTCAGGGATGCTAGGCAAGCACTCTGCCAAATGGACTATATCCCAAGATCCTACTTAACATAACTCTTAATGTGTTCCACTGTATTTATGTATTATGTATGTATGTATGTATGTATGTATGTATGTATGTATGTATGTATATATGTATGTATTTTTGGTATTTTTGGAGACAGGGTCTCCCTGTAGCTCCAGCTGGCCTGGAACTCACTATGTAGACCAGGCTGGCTTTGAACTCACAGAAATCTGCCTGCCTCTGCCTCCCAAGTGCTGGGATTAAAGGCATGGGACACCATGCCCGGCTATTTTTTTAAATTTATGTTTATTTTATGTGTATAAATGTTTTGCCTGCATGTATGTAAGTGTACCCATGCCATGCAATGCCTGAGGAGGCCAGAAGAGGGCATTAGATCCCCTAGAACTGCAGTTACAGATGCTTGTTAGTTACAATGTGGGAACTGGGAACCGAACCCGGGTCCTCTGTAAGAGCAGTCAGTGCTCTTAACTGCTGAGCCATCTCTCCAGCCCAGCACTGTCATTCTTAAGGTTGTTTATGTATAATTTTAAATTGTTTAATCATAGACTCTAACATGGTGGATATTGATGAAAGGCCACATTGACTGGGAAGATCAGAAGGTCTTGTGTCCTTTCTTTCCCTACAGCCCCAGGGAACCCTGTCCTCATGTACCCAGGCCTGGCTGTGGGTTGGTACTCAGCCTTTCCCACCACCTGTCCTGTCTCATTCGGGTTCCTCACAGACCTCAGAGATTCTCAACTTGGACTCTCAACAGATCTCAGAATCAGCCTGACTTGGAACAGAATCCGACTTTGCTTCCTACTGCTCCCGGAGAGGGCATGCAGTTTCTGGTAAAATGGAAATTCCATTGAAGTCATTTCCCCCAGACTCAGTGCCAATGTCAGTGCCCATCACTTGACAAATGACCAGCACCATTGTGACACTGTATCCTTATCAACAGCCACCAGATCCCTTATCAACAGTCATTAGCTCCCTAAAATCACCCATCAGATTCCTGAGGCCTTCCTCTCAGTCATCCTTCAGCCACCCCTTCAGCAACCCCCTCAGCCACCCCCTCAGCCACCCCTCAGCCACCCATCCATATTACCTTCTTCTCCATGTCTTATAGAAAAGGCAAAACAAAGGTCTGTTGGGGACTGCAGACTCTTGGCTTCTCAGCAGCCATGCCCATAATCCACCCCTGTTCACACCTACTCCCTTTCACATGCACTCATGCATGCACGTGCACACATCCCCATAACCCTGAGTGCATACACACACTCATCTACATACATACACATAACACATTCTCTCCCTCTGTCCCACAGACGTGTCAGTCACCCTGTGCTAGAGATAAAAGTGAAAAACAACAACCAAATGTGAAATGCCCAGGACTGGAAAGGCCACTGTCAACCAGTGTTAGTGTCTAGGTAGTCTGGGCTGAGGGACATGTGACAGGGCCTGGAAGAAGCCTGGCTCTGTGGTGTGGACTGTAGGCCAGTCGTTCCCATCTTGGTCCTGCTCAGTGATGAGGGAATCTTCTAGCACCAAAATCACAGTCTCATGCCAGGCAGGTCACTCGAGGATCCCTGTCTGCCCTAGGGCTCCTCAAGGGACATGGTCATTCTGGGCCACAGAGAAGCAGCCTAGGGTGTGGAGATCCCCTGCCACTTACCCTGCAGTTGCTGAGTTCTTCAGCTGATAGGATGATGGAGCCACACTTCTTTCCTGGGACACCACTAAGAGAGAAAAGGCAAAAATGGCAAGCCAGACAGAGACAGACCAGCCTGATACTCCTGGGTTAGTTGCTCCCGTGCCCATCTCCTGCCAACCAGAGATCTTCCCCAAAGCCCCTGAAAGAGACAGCCCTCAGAAATGCCTGAGAATGCCTGGGCCGTGTGGCCTAGCGCTGCCCTAGTGCTGGGGCCAGGTCCTCAGCCTGGCCGGCCCGCCCCCTACTCCCAAGGCCCACCAGGGATGTCAGCCTCCACAATCAAGGTCTTACAATGGCAGCAGCACCCAGACTCACCCCGAAGCTTCCGGACCAGTGACTCTCAAACTTTCCATCGAAAGACCACTTCTGTGGGCAAAAGACCTTGTGGGCTAACCACCCTGTACCCTGCTGACCCCAGGGTCCCCAGATGCTCCAGCTCTGATCTGATTCATTAGGGAAGAGCAGTTGGGGGTGGGGTACAGTCTAGGAGGGTCCTCTTAGTTGCTCTTGCCTGCAGTTACCTCCCTTTGAATTCTCAACTGTGGTTTCCCAAGGGTCAAGTGATACTAACCAAGTTTCTCCTTCACGATGGGCCAGGCAGGAGAAGAAGGCACCATCACATGTCAGACCATGGGGCAGCTGTGACTGGGCTTCAAGGCTATACTTCTGTCCCTGCCCATAAATGAGTATGACAGTAGAATCTGTTTTCCTAATATGCAAGCAGACTGCAGGGAGCAGAGGAGGCTCTGGGTGTGTATGACATCCCATGTGGAGCCACTCTGCCCAGCACCAGCCTCCAGAGGGAGTGGCTCAAAGCAGAGGCAGGAAGGGAGGAAAGAGAGCCTCCTGGGGTTGAAGACATACAGGCCAGGCTTCTCCAAACTAGGTGAGCAGAAGAGGAGCCACACCTGTCTCCAGCAGGTGGCAGAGCTGCAGCTTGTCCCCTAGGCCTTGGGCAGCCAAGCTGAGGTCCCTGCAGCCCCTTCCCCACCTGTTGTCCTGATGAAGGCCAGGCAGAGAGTCCTCAGCACCAGCCTCCTCCACCCATGGCTCTCCATCTGTTCCCCTGCCTCAGAGTCCTCTATTTCTGATCTTTCTTTCCCTCTTCTCCAGCCTCAACCTGCTCCCACTGGCTTGGCCTTCCTTCCCCTTCCTACCTCTCCTTCTGGACTTTCTCCTTGCCCCACCCCCTACGTTTGCTCCCTCTCAGCTCAATGCTATTCATTCTCTTTATAAAGCAACAGTCACACTGCCCAGAGCTGTGAGAGACTCCTTCTATACATGGGGCTGGGGCTCCCTTACCCAACCCAAAAGGCCCACATCTTTAGGCCCTCCTTCAAGCAGAGGCACGAGAAAGAAGCCAGGGTGGGAATTCACCAGCCAGGAGAGAGGAGGCAAGGCTGTGGAGGGTCTGTGTGGGTGCCGTGTTGGTTGGTGTAGACCACATTTGTATGTGTCCAGCCCAAAGCACAATGTCAGGGTGGGGCCTGAGGAACAAAGATGGTCCTCCACAGCCGGTGTGGAAGGGGGAGAAGGGGGCTGACTTGGATTTGTTCTGTGGTGGGGAGGAGGCTGATATCCAACAGAGACACCATGGATGGGGAGACAAGATGCTGGATAAGAAAGGAAGAAAGAGGGAGATGGGAAAAATGGGGTGCAATGGGGAGAGAGAGGGAGACTGAGAGGGACCAGGCCTGCTGGCCTGGCACAGCTTAGACTCTGAATACCACCCTGCTCCCTGAAGTCCCAGGAGCCACCAGGGCTCAGCATGCTCCAGATCTGGCCGGGATAGAAGAAGAGCTGGCTATAACGATGGTGACTGGGACCCTACAAAGTAACCCGGGGTCTTTGCCCAAGGCTGAATTCACAGTGGCAGAATCAGGATCTGGGCCCAAAGTCAGGAGCTGTCTGTAGAGCTGGTTTAATGCCAGAGGACCGAAGGGACAGAGCTGTGTAGTGACCTACCCGTTAGACACAGCTGGCATGGGTTTGCCTGTTCGAGAGTTCAAACTGAATGCTCCTATCCTGTGGAAAGAGACGAGAGAGCCATGAGCTCCGGATCCTGGTCCACATGGACCAGAACACTTGATATGTGAATGCCTCAAGATTTCTGGTCTGAAAGTCACTAAAACAGAGCCAAAAGCCCAGGCTGGAAGGAGCTCTTTCCGGACCTTAGGGTGAAGCCCAAGGAAAATTAGGCTACCTCTGAAGTGGTCAAAGTGGGGTACCCAGACCAGCAGCCCCAACAACCCCTGGGAAGGTATTACAAACAAGTTCTCAGGCCTGCCCTGACCTATTGGGTCAGAAAACCTGAAGGTAGGGCCCAGCTTCTGCCCCAGGTGACCCTGACACATGCTACCAGTGGTGAATAGTGGGAGCACATCACCGGGCCTCAGTATCGAGGCTGTGAAATGGAGAGATTGCTGGAAAAGGCACATAAGGTCAAGAGTTCAACTGTAACAACCCTCCCCCAACTTTATATGGTGAAGGCCTAACCTCCAAGCCTTTACCTGTGACTGTATTTGGTGACAGGGTGTAAAGGAGGTGAATAAGGGGCTGGAGAGAAGTCTCAGTGGTTAAAAATGAGTACTACTAAGCTGGGCGTGGAGGCACACACCTTTAATCCCAGCACTCGGGAGGCTGAGGCAGGCAGACCTCTGTGAGTTCAAGGCCAGCCTGGTCTACATAATGAGTTCTAGACAGCTGGGGCTACAAGGAAACCCTGTCTCAAAAAAAGACTTAAAAAAAAATGAGAACTACTATTGCAGAGGACCCGAGTTCAGTTCCCAGCACACACATCAGGTATCTCATAACTGCCTGTAACTCTAGCTCTGGGGGATCCAATGTCTTCTGACCTCTAAGGGCATCTGCACACACATAGACATGCACAGCAACATAAATAAATATAAAAATGAATCTTTTTTTTTTTTTTTGGTCTTTTTGAAGCAGGGTCTCCCTGTAGCCCCAGCTGGCCTGGAACTCATTATGTAGACCAGGCTGGCCTTGAACTCACAAAGATCCTCCTGCCTCTGCCTCCCAAGTGCTGGGATTAAAGGCGTGTGCCACCACACCTGACCAGAAAATAAAAATGAATCTTTAGAAAATACTTTTAGCTGGGTGTGGTGGCACATGCCTTTAGTCCCAGCACTCAAGAGGCAGAGGCAGGAGTATCTTTGTGAGATTGAGGCCAGCCTGATCTATATAGGGAGTTCCAAGACAGCTGGGACTACAGGAAGACCCTGTATCAATAAATCAATAAATAATAAATAGGTGATTGAGGAAACGAGATCATACAAGTGGAGCCTGACTATTTGAACACACACAGAGGGGTGCGCCTGTAGAAGACACAGGAAGAAAAATTACACCCATCTCAAGCCAGAAAGTAGACTTGGCAAAAATGAGCCCCATCAGTACCTTCACCTTGGACTTCCAGCTTTCAGAACGTTGAGAAACCAAAGTTTTCATATTTAAGCCACTCTGTATGGTATTTACCTCAACAGTAACTAATAAATTAGTCAACTACTACAGCGGACAGGGTGTGGTGACACAAGGCCGCAATCCCAGCACTTGGAAGGCTGTGTCAGGAGGATCTCAAATTTGAGGTCTGCCTGGGCTACATAGTGAGACCCTGGGCCCTGTCTCAAAAACCCAAAGGAAGCTGGATGTGGTAGTACACACTTGTAGTCCCAGCACTCAAGAGGCTGAGGCAAAAGGATCTTGAGTTTGGGGCTACCCTGGGCTACATAGTGAGACACCCCTCCCCCCGCCTCAAAACAATAGCTCTCTCCACCCATCTCTGAACATAAAACAAAGCAGGCAACTCTTAGCAGTCTGGTAAATAAGCCGGCAGAGTATTTGCATATAACCCCCTCCACACACACACACACACACACACACACACACACACACACACATCCTCCTACATCCTTTATTATTTATTTATTGAAACAGGGTCTCACATAGCCCAGGCTAGCCTCCAATTTACCATGTAGCTGAGGATGGCCTTGGACTCCTGCTTTTCCTGCCTCTTCCTCTCTTGCTTTGGGCTACAGGTCTGCATCACCGTGCCTGGCACCTCCTACCTACTTTAAGTCACCTCTGGGTGGCTCATGAAACCAGGTACAATGTAGAAGCTATGCACAGGGTCAGTATACTGTATATATTCAGTATAGATGAAACTTCTTTTTTGAGTATTTCTGATCTTTAGTTAGTTGATACATGTCACTGACACGGAGGGCAGACAGAGGGCAGACTGTATAGGTTTCACTAGTGAAACACAGACCCTCACATCTGGCCCAGAATAGATGCCCAGTAAATAGGAGCTGCTGATGGGGTTTAGTCATCAAGCAGCTAAACTTAGACACACAAAGCATTGTGGGGGAGAGGGTTCACCTCCTCCACCGCGTTCTTAGTGCCTCCACATCTCAGAACTCGCTTGTCCTTGGGAGCTCAGCTTGCAGACCGTCTCCTGCAGGAAGGCTCCTTGCATCTCCCGTCCTAGGTGGACAGGTGATGGCACACAGGGAGCAGACCCAAGTGACTGATGGGCTTTTGCCCCAGGTGTGTGGGAACTGGGAGGTGCAGACACACTCCTGGTGTCTCCTCCGCTGCCATAAACCTCATCCTGGTAGAGCTGAGGTAGAGATGGGGTGAAAGAGGCTGCAGTAAAGATCAAAAGCCCCAGATAGGCCATGCTTAGCACATGCTTAACATGTAATGTGGAGCAGGTCCTGGGCCCCTGAGGTCACTCTAATGAGGAAGGACCAAGGCAGCCAAGGAATATACAACCCAATTTACTGATATCTTTGCTATAACCATGTCTTTTTAAAAAATATATATATTTCTATTTCATGTGTATGAGTGTTTTCCCTGCATGTAAGTGCACCCATGTGTGCAATGCCCAAGGAGGCCAGAAGGGGGCATTGGATCCAGCCCGAATAACCAAGTCTTAAGAACAGTATATCTACTTGAATAAAACTGGACATGGTGGTACACACTGGTAGTCCCAGCACTTGGGAAGTGGAGGCAGGAAGATCAGGAGTTTAAGGCCATCCTCAGCTAACTAGTAAGTTCAGCCTGAGTCTACACAGGACCCTGTCTCAGGAAAACAACAAAATACTGGGCTGTTAGCGAAGTGGAGTCCTCTTCAGTGGTGTAGCCACTGGTAAGCTCCCTGTGCTCCAGTAAATAACCCCACACCCCTGCTCCTCCTGCCAGTGGCCTAATTAAACTCAGCGGGTCACACAAACACACAACGGATGAAGGGAGGAAGAGGATTTGCTGGAAAGAAGGGATCCAGTGGGGGCCGGGGGTGAAGAGAGGGTAGTTAGGGGGAAACAGAATCAAAATACATTATATACATGTATGAAATTGTCAATAAAGAACATACACTGGGTATGGTGGTGCACGCCTTTAATCCCAGCACTTGGGAGGCAGAGGCAGGCAGATCTTTGTGAGTTCAAGGCCAGCCTGGTCTACATGGTCAGTTCCAGGCCAGTTGGGGCTACAGGGAGACACTATCGCAAAAAGACAAAAAAAAAATAAATAAATAAAAGATGCCCTCAAATTCCTTAAGCTACAGAGCTCCCCAACATGAGTTTCCCCCCATCTCAGTAAGTGATAGTTATTATTTTCTGGGAATGGAGATGGGACCTTTGTAGGACCAAGAGATCTTTTGGGGGACCCTGATGTTACCATATAGTTACTGAGGAGTCACAGGTACAACCTAGGAAGGGGACAGACTCACAGACACACGGACACACACACACACACACACACAGACACACACACACAGACACAGACACATACACACAGACATGCACACAGACACAGACACACACACAGACACACACATACACACACAGACACACACACAGACACAGACACACACAGACATACACACACAGACACACACACACAGACACAGACACATACACACAGACACGCACACAGACACACAGACACAGACACATACACACAGACACGCACACAGACACACAGACACAGACACACACACATAGACACACACAGACACACACACACACAGACACACACACACACAGACACGCACACAGACACACAGACACAGACACATACACACAGATCCAACCACTTGAAGGGGAGGTCTCTCATGTATGGCACTGTGTTCCTTGCTATACAGCTGCAGTTATACAGACATGTACACACACACACACACAGACACACACACAGACACGCACACAGACACACACACACACACACACACAGACACATACACAGAGACAGACACAGACACAAACACACAGATACACACACAGACACACACACAGACGTACACACACAGGCACATACACACACACACACACAGAAACACATACACACAGACACAGACACACACACACAGACACACAGAAACACAGACACACACACAGACATAGACACACAGACACACACACACAGATACACACACAGACACACACACACAGACAGACACACAGAAACACATACACACAGACACACACACACACACAGAAACACATACACAGACACACACACACAGACACACACACAGACACACAGACAGACACACAAACACAGACACACACAGACGGACAGACAGACAGACAAACACACTCAGAGTACAACTATGGACCCCAGCGTGGGACAGTAAGTTGACAGAAGGAAGTGAAGAGCAGATGTCTAGTCCAGTCTGAACCCTCTCTCTACGCGCTGCCCTGCTCTGTAGCCTGGATATTTGTCCCAGTCTGTGCTGCCCTTCCCTGGGCCCTGCCCCCTGGGACTCACTCAGGAACTGGGATAAGTCACCCTGGGCTCCACAGTAAGAATCCTAGAGACTCATTGTAAACTTGACTCAGAGTAAGCTCTCCTTAAGAGCCCCTGCAGTCCTATCGTGCAGAGTTTTGTAGTCAGGATGGGAGGGAGGACCTCACTGCACCCAGCTTTAGTCCGTTCCCAGCCCCCAGCTTGGGCCTACATCTGTGAATAAACTGAGGAATATGCCACGTGAATAGAGCCCAGGTTCAGATCCCAGCTTTCCCTGCTGCTGTCTATGTGGCCTTGAGCACATCACTTTTCCTCTCTGGTGGTTTTCAGTCTCTTTGCCCACACAAAGAGAGAGATGGGGCTGAGAATGAACTAGATAGTGTCTTGGGCCCCCCAGGAGTACGGACTCTAGAAATCCAGCCTGGGTTAGAAGTTCCAAGAGGGCAGGGCCTGTGGGATCCTCTCACTCTTAATGCCCTGGCTGGCTGATGCTCTGCCCCAAGCAGGCTCTGCGCAAGGCGGGCAGAAGATGGCCTATCACAGGGGAAGCCACACAGGGAGGCTGTATTCCTTCTATACTTACGTGAGAGGCTTTTCTAGGCGGCTCCCAGAGGACCCCACAATCTCTCCAAGGGTACAGAAGGCCTGGCCCAGGAAGTCCTATACATCCAGGGAACAGAAAAGACCAGCATCACCCACTGTGTTCACAGTCACTCTTCCTCCCTCATCACCCAGTCCCTGGACATGTGAAGGCTCTGAAATGACAACATACACTGTCACAATACAGTCTGAGCCCATCCAGAATGTAGCCATTTAAAAGACACCCTGGGCTCACTGGGTAGTCAGGACAGAACTCACATGTTTGGATAAATCTGGGCTCTTGGAGTCAACGTCGTATCTACAGAGAACACAGAAAAACGGTAAAGACAAGTGGGGAAGTCCTGCCCAGCTCTGCCTGGAGACAGGGCCCTCACCCTTCAAGCAGGCTCCAGCGCTGTAAGCATTACTCAGGGTAACAGCTGCAAAGCACAAGGAGAATCTCGCAGGGCTGAACTCTTTTTGTATTTAAAAAAAATTTTTTTTGGTCTTTTTGAGACAGGGTGTCCCTGCAGTCCCAGCTGTCCTATAACTCACTATATAGACCAGGCTGGCCCTGAACTCAGAGATCTGCCTGGCTCTGCCTCCCGAGTGCTGGGATTAAAGGCATGCACCACCACACCCGGCTAAAAAAATATTTTATTTATTATTTTTATTTTATGTGTGTGAGTGCATTGCCTATATGTATGTAAGTGTACCCATGTCGTGTAATGCCCGAAGAGATTAGAAGAGGGCGTCAGATCCCCTGGAACTGGAGTTTGGATGGTTTTTAGGTACCTTGTGGGTGTTGGGAATCGAACCCAGGTCCTCGAGCAGTCAGTGCTCTTAACCGCTGAGCCATGTCTCCAGCCCTGACTCCTGTCTTTATCTAGGTGTAGAGATTCTTTCTGTAGGAGCCTCTTCCTGTAGGATTTATGCATTTCCAGGCTGGCAAGATGGCTCAGTGGGTAAAGGCGCTTGCTGCCAAGGCCAATGATCTGAGTGTGATCCCTGAGACCCACACAGTGGGAGGAGAGAACTGACTCCTGCAAGTTGTCCTCTGACAACACATGTGTCATGGTGCTCTTACATGCATATCCATGCACATACACGGTAAATAAATAAATGTAAATAATAATAAAAAGACCTGTTCATTTCCTTCTGTATGCATTCTACTTCACTGAAAAACAAGAAATGTTTCAGGTGTGCTGGCGCACGCCTTTAATCCTAGTACTAGAGAGGCAGAGGCAGGCGAAACTCTGTGAGTTCGAGGCCAGCCTGGTCTTCAGAGTGAGTTGCAGGGCAGCCAAGGCTGCCTGTGAGACCCAATCTCAGGAAGCCAAATAGAATAAAATACAGGAAATGAAACAGGTGAGCTCCGCCCGGCTGGTCACAGGCAGCTGAGCCCCCTCCTCTTCCTCCTCTCCCTGTTGCCTCTTCCTAGGTTCAGCCTGACTGCTGGCAGCTCAGTAGCTCCTTGGCCTCGCTCTGCCCTTATGGCATCACCTCACCCCAGCCTACTCAGCCTTCCCTGGGCACTGAGCTGGTCACTCCTGAGGAAGGGAAGCGTCACCACTTCCACCTCAAGGAGCAGCAGGCAGACTAGTCGTGAAGGCTAGCTGGACCCCTCCCTGGAGACTGCTGACCTCAGCCTGCTCTTCCATAGCCTTGCTAGCAAACTTTCGTCCAGTGGCCTCCCCTGGATTCTAGGGTCAGATGTACCTGCTAGCGGCCAGGGCTCACCAGCCTACAGTCCTGAGCACCTCATTCTTCCAGACTGTCACTAGACAGCTTTTCTATTATGGACCACATCTATTCACATTCCTCAGTCTCCGTCCTTCACATGTCCCCCTGAGGTCACCACCTTCTCCTAAATTTTGTCTGACCTCCTTCAGCCCCTTTCTTTCTCACTCTGTCCCCTCTTCTCTGGAACATGATCCTTTCCAACAACCCCCCATACTCCTGGGAACTACACAAGTTCCCTGCCTGGTCACTAAGAGGAAACCCTTCCTGAAGGCCCTGACCTCCTGGGAACTACACAAGTTCCCTGCCTGGTCACTAAGAGGAAAGCCTTCCTGAAGGCCCTGACCCTCTTTTCAATGGACACACAGGCACTGGAGCTCCACTTGTCCCATAACCTCTGCAGAGGCGATACCAGGCACCTCCCCTCAGCCCCTATAACAACATCATCTGACATGGAGAGAGGTCAGCAGGTACCTTGGTTGTCAGGAAGAAAATGGTGCAAAGGTGGAGGCCAGAGTTGCCCCAACGTCTTTCCTCCACAGATGTTCCCCAGAGCCAGCCGGTGCCTTGTTCCACCCTCCTGCCCCACGCCCCCAGTTCCAGTATCAGCCCCACCTTCCACTTACAGGTCAAAACGGAGATTCTGTTTCTCTTCAAAGAAGTAGTCCACAATGAACTTGCGCACAAAGTCAGGGTTTAGTGTGTTGTCGATGACCTCAGTGCGCCCAAACTGCAAGAAGAGACACTGGTGGGGCAGAGATGGGACTGGGCTCCCATCCAGGGTGCTGGCTCCTGCCCTGGGGACTGAGCTCCCGAAGTCAGAGAAGTTCTCTTTCTCCAGACCCCTGCCCCCATCCCTCTCTCTCTCCAGACTGAGTTCCACAGCATCCCTTGAACTCTGGCTCCAATCTACACTCTACCCTCAGGGAATGGTATGCATGCCTGAGCCCTCAGCGTATGCTATGCCCTTTGCCTGGTCTCTCTTCTCTGCCAGGCACATCCTCCGATCCTCCAAGGCCCATTGGCACTGTCACCTCCTCTAGGAAGCCTTCTGGATTTCACCCCAAGAGTTTTACTTTTCCCAACTGCCATTGAGTATGTACAGACCCTAAGACCCTTGTTGTCTGACAAGTTCCACAATTAGGGGCATACTTTTCCTCTCTCTTTTTTTGACTTATTTATTTTCTTTATGTATATGAGCATTTTGCCTGTGTGTATGTAAGTAGCACATGTGTGCAATGCCTACAGAGGTCAGAAGATGGCGTTGGATCCCCTGGAACTGGAGTTATGGAGTTCCTAGCACCCACATGGAACCCCAGTCCTCTGGAAGAGCAGTCAATGCTTTTAACCACTGTGCCATCTCTCCAGTCCCTTTCTCTCTGTCTGTCTCTCTGCCTCTCCCTCTTTAGAGACAGAGTCTCATGTACCCCAGGCTGACCTCAAATTCTCTATGTAGCTGATGATCACCTTGAATTCCTGCTTCCACCTCCTATGTGTATTAGATGTTGTGATGGTTTGAATGAAAAATGTCCCCTATAAGCTCAAGTATTTGAACACTTGGTCAGTTGGTGGCACTGTTTGGGGAAGTCATGGAACCTTTAGGAGGTGTGGCCTTGCTGAAGGAAGCACATCACTGGGGGCAGGTTTATAACTTCATCCTGTTTCCAGTTTGCCCTGGCTTCCTGTTTGTGGTTGAACAGGTGAGCTGTTTCCACATCCTGCCATGGCCCCTGCTGTTTGCTGCCATGCCACCCCACCATGATGGACTCTCATCCCTCTGGAACCATTAGCCCAAATGAACTCTTTCTTCTATAAGTTGCCTTGGCTGTGGTATTTTATCACAGCAACAGAAAAGTAACTAGCACAGGTCTATATTTAGTGGATGCCCCAAGTGTAGACACAAGGGCAAAGACTCTGTGGTGGGATACACAGCCTTCTGAAGACCTACCTTCTTGTAACCCCCACCCTCGGCTGGTCCTAACAACACATATTTCTGTTTGCTGGTTTTTAAATTTTGTTTGTTTTGCTTTTTGAGACCTGGTCTCACTGTGTATCCCAGGCTGGCCTCAAATTCACCGTATAGCCAAGAATGGCCTTGAGCTCCTGATCCACCTGCCTCTGCCTCCTAAGCACAGGCGTGTGCCATGATGCCCAGCTACAACACACTTCTGATAAACAAAATGTTGCCTAAGTTCAGGATACACCTCACAAGCTGACACTATAACCATGGTGACTTCTGTTCTAGTGACCACTTCCCTATCTTGCTTATACCTGCTATGTGGTAACATTTAGAGCCTTCCAACCTTAGTCCAACCAATCCCAGCTTCAACACCCTCTCTCTAGCCCCGCCTCCTCTGCTTTCTCACCTCCTATTGGCTTTTCATATGGGCTGATTCCTGAGGCTGAAGACACTGGCTCCCCTTAAGTCCTGCTCCCTTCCCATCATCTCCCACACATCTCTAGAACCTTGAACGCCATACTTACACATTGCAAGAAAAATGACTCACAGGGTCTCTCTACTCAACCAGACTGTGAATACACACAAAGCCCCAGGACTCACTTCAAACATCCTGTTTCTGTGCAATGCCTTATGACTGACTTCCCTTCTTAGAGATGAGAAACCAGAAGCCCAGAGAAGTCAAGTTACTTGATAAGAGCCATACCGCTTGTAAAGCTTGCTGACCTGCAGGCACAAAGCTGGGCCTGGACCACGTGCTCTAGGTCACGTGGTACCACACGTATGGTGGGGAAGATGAGATCTGCAACAGGGCTGGTACCCAGGGTGGCTGAATGAGGAAATGAGTCACTGTATTTGAGCCTCAGCTGTTTTTTAAACAATATTTTATTACTGTTTTTATATTGTATGAGTGTACTGCCTGCATGTATGTATGTGCACCTGTGTCATGCAATGCCTGTGGACGTCAGAAGAGGGCGTCGGACCCCCTGGGACTGAAGTTAGGATGGTTGTTAGCTGCCATGTGGGTGCTGGGAATTGAACCTGGGTTCTCTGCAAGAGCAGTGAGTGCTCTTAACTGCTGAGCCATCTCTTCAGTCCCCTTGAACCTCAGCTGTATCACAAGCTGACTGTGAGATCTGATCAAAGCCTCTCAGAGCCAGTTTCCTCCTCTGACAATGGAGAATATTCTACTTCTCCCAAATATGTCCCAGTGTCATTCAATTCCATTTAATTATTATATATCATTAATTATTATACATTGCTTGTTTCTGCAGTTCTGGGCCTCAGCCGATCACTCTACCACACCCTACTACGGAGCCATTCCCAGGCCCAGGTTTTTAAGAACTTGTTTTAGGCCCGGCATAATGCTTGGTACTGAGCTACACAAACAGAACATGAATGTTGTACCTGAAGCGCCCTGGGGTGACTCATGAACAAACCTCGGACACAGCGACCAAGAGCCACAAAGGGCTGGATTGTAGCTCAGCCTGAGCACTGCCGAGATGGTGTTAGCACAGGCTTGTAACCCCAGCACTCAAGAAGTAGAGGCAGGAGGATCAGGAATCTGAGGCTATCTTCAGCTACATAGCAAGTTTGAGGTCAGCCTAAGCTACATAAAACAGTGTCTCAAAAGAAAGGAAGGGGAACAGAGTGGTGCTGTACAATTATGGGGACCCAAGTTCACATCCCAACTCCCACATAACAAGGTGGGCATCCAGCTCCAAAGGGGCAGAGGCAAGAGAATCACTTGCTGGCTTGCAGTCTAGCCATTTTATAATGGGAGTCACAGATTCAGGGAGAGACCCTGCCTCAAAGGAACAGGCAGAGAGTGGTGGAGGAGAAGACCTGATGCCCTCTTCTGGCCTGTGTGAGCATGGGTGCGCACACACACGCACAGAAACTTTTAACATTTCTATTTATTTATTTTTATTTTATGTGCATGAGTGTTTTGCCTGCATATATGTAAGTGCATCCATGCCATGCAATGTCCACGAAGGCCAGAGGAGGGTGTCAGATCCCTTGCAATTGGATTACCGGTGGTTGTTAGCATCCATGTGGGTGCTCCGACCAGCCAGTGTCCTTAACCACTGAGCCATCTCTCCAGTGCCCCCCCCCAACATTTTAAAAAGCTTTACACAAAGCTAGACAGTAGGACTCACTGAAAGGGACAAAACCAGGGTACCCAGTCCTGTGTTGCCCCTGCCACACTCTCTGATCTGCTGTGTAAACTGCAGTGACTCTTGTGCATAAACAAGTAAGCTTTGCACAGTACAGTGTGATCAGCTCCTACCCTGTACCAGTCAACACATCAAGTCTACCGTCAAGTTCATTTAAGAACGCCTGCATTCTGCGTCCTGTGTGTTGTCTGAGCTGTCTCGGCTGGCTGTGCCGTTGTAATGGGTCCCTCATTAACAAATAAGTTAAATGAATTTAGGTCCTGTATTCAATTTGTTTGTATGAGAGTCAGATTTTACCTTTAAAAAAATATCCTTTGGGGATGGAGAGCTGGCTCAGCGGTTAAGGGCACTGACTGCTCTTGCAGAGGACTCGGGTTCGATTCCCAGCACCCACATGGCGGCTATGAACTGTCCTTAACTCCAGCTCCAGGGAAATGGAAGCCCTCTTCTGACCTCTGTGGCATTGCACGACACGGGTGCACTCACATACATGCAGGCAATACACTTGTACACATAAAATAAAAAAAATAATATTTTTTTTAAAAAATCCTTTTGCCGGGCGTGGTGGCGCACGCCTTTAATCCCAGCACTCTGGAGGCAGAGGCAGGCGGATCTCTGTGAGTTCAAAGCCAGCCTGGTCTATATGGTGAGCTCCAGGACGGCTGGGCTACCGGGAGACCCTGTCTCAAAAAAGACCAAAAAATAAAAAAAAGCCTTTAACAGGTGCTTTTAAAAAAATAGCCACGCTCAGCCCAATTAAAGTCAAATCACAGTGGATGGGGCTCAAACAACTCCCATCCTGAGCTTCTCTGGGCGCTTCTAGGAAGCAGATGGAGTCTAGAGTCACTAATGAACGAGCACAGTGGGAAGAAGGGGGAAAACTAACACTTCCTAAGCCTCTACGGAGAGTTCTGTGGATCAAGTAGATCATTAAGCTATCTAATTTAATTCTTATAAAGATTCTGAGGGTTATTACCCATTTTACAAGCTCAGAAACAAATCGGTGAGGTTAAGTAATTTGCCCACAGTCACACAGTAAGGAACGCCAAAGCCTATTATATTTTTTCACTTCATCAGACTGCAGGGAGCCATCTGAATTGATGATAATCAGAGGACTAGGTTTATTTCCCAAGCATGCATAGACGGTCCCGCTGTGTACAAGTGATGGGGGGAGGAGGGGACTCCAGGTTCAGTAAGACTGGGCTCCTGTCTCACTGCTAAATTCCATAACAACCTCACTAAGACTGCCCCATCCCAGCAGAGGCTCTGAATTTTCTTTCCTAAACCTCCCACCTTCAAAGTCTTCAGACAAAAGGAAAATCTCTCCTAATGGCTTCCTTGCAGTCTCCCAGGTAAACACAGGTTTCAGAGAATTCTCTGGAAAGATCAGACTGCCTGACTGGAAAGATCAGTACCCTGACTGGCTCCTCCAACACCTCTGGCTGGAAGCATCTTTTTAGTGGGGCTGCCAAACACCCTTCTCTGGAGGCCTCCTCCCCCCAAGCCCAGACTCCACAGCCGGATGACAGCCCAGCCGACTGCTCTGAAAATGGCACTTGAAGCTTCTGCACAGAGGATTCCCTGGAGACTGCTCTCTGCCAGAAAAGATGGGGTTCCCCTGGAAACAGGATGGGGGGGGCGCTCCTAGGGCCCCTGGAATGTGGAGGGGCTTGAAGGATTACTAGGACTCAGATGTAATTAACATACGCACACTGCACATCACAACTGCAAAATCAACAACCCAGGGGCTTGCTTGCTAAGGATGCTTTATGGTTTTCATTAGTTGGACTAATAATGGGGCAGAGGAGTGTGTGTGTGCTATAACTCAGATTTTAAAAAAATCTAAGAAGCCACGGGGTCCCTGTCAGGCTTAATTTATACTCCTGTTAACAATGGCAGAAACGTAACTGAACTGAAGTTGTGGGGAGTCAATCTGGATGTTGTGGGAAGTTTTACACAGAATCAGAGTTCTCCAGTGGGATGGCCTTCGGGACATGAAGTGTTACCACCCAAGCCTCCTCCTAACTGTTGTGCACATCCTTACATGGGGTACAGGGCAACAACTCAAATCTGGAGGCCGGGGCAGTGCCTACCCAGAAGCACCTGTTCATCTTGCTAGTTCATTCTGAATCGCTGCTTTGTCCACACTCCAGACTCTGAGGATGGGGAGGGAGACTCCCAGTATGGGGCAAGGGCCACAAACCCCAGAAGAGCGCCCCCCAGGCAAGCACAGAGGTCCCCATGAACCAAGGACTCACAAAGCCAGGAAGCCAGCATGCAGAACAGATGCAGAAGACCTGGAGTGCTCTTTAGGAAGGTGGACAGTGGCACCCCGAGCTGGCTGTGCAATGGCAGGGGACAGGGTTCCTCCCTGACCTCAAGACTGGGGCAGTCTCTTATGAAGAAGGAAGAGTCTGGAAACAAGGGCATTTACCTTCTAAAAGCTTTATCTTTTGCAACAAACCCAGCAAAGAGTCTCTGTGGCATCTGTGATGCCATTGAAGCTGATCCCGAGGGCTGCAATGACTAAGCCCCACGAACATCAATTAGGTGGCATTAACTGTGGATCATCCAGTCCAGTGAGACCCTCCAAGAGAGGCAAGACTTGAAACTTCTTCAGGGACTGAATTAAGTGGCTCCCAGGGGGCTCTACGAAACAGAAGAGCTGGTGTTCCTAGGGCTAGATTGGCAGCCACGCTCAACTCTCCTCAGGACAAGATGGGGGCCGGGGAGGGAGCTCTGCAAACCCTGGGCAGGCTTAAGCAATGCTTCTTTTCCTGCTCAGGTCCCACCACCGAGAGGGCAGGAGGGGCTGGGCTGGTGCTTAGGGTTGGCCCGGTGGCAAGGTCAGAGGCTGTCCTATGACTGCCCCACACCGAAGTGTCACTGGCTTCCTTGCCCTGTGGTGGTCAGATGGGCATCATAAGGGGACACTGGGGATTTCCTCCCCAGTCCCACAGCCTCTCCAGAGGGACAGTTCCAATCAGGCCCTCCACCTCCACCCCCATACACACCCCCACTGTCTCTCCAGGCCTAGGGTGGAAGCAGCTTCCCACTGCTTGTCCCCCTATCCCCAACAGCACCTCTTGTCAACTTCCTAGATCATATCCATGCCTGTGAAATGAACCCCTTTATGAAAACCTTCTCAGTGAACGACTGGAGGTGAAGTCTTTCCTACCTGGACATCACTGACTTTTTCTCTCTCACAAACGCATCTACCCACTCACAATTACCAACTCAGACATAACTCAAGAGCAGTCCCTGTCCCCGACTCATTCTGCTCAGGTGCACTGTAACATCTGTGTCACCAAGAAACGGGCAAGATGGCTCAGCCAGTAAAGGTGCTTGCTGTAAGCCTGACGACCTGAGTTCGATCCCTGGGACAAGGTAGAAGGAGAGACTCAACTCCTGCAATATGTCCTCCGGCTGCTGCCAGCCCATCACAGCATGTGTACCACCCTCCCATAAATAAATGAACAAGTAAGCAAATAAATGTAATAAAAAAATTTTAAAAGAAATGAGTGGACTGAGCATGGTGGCACACGCCATTGATCCCAGTACTCAGGAGGCAGAGGCAGGTGGATCTCTGTGAGATCGAGGCCAGCCTGGTCTACATAGTAAGTTTCAGGTCATCTGGGGCTATAGGGAGACCCTGTCTCAAAACAAACAAAAGACTAGAGAGACTCATGGAGATGGACTGAATGCATTTTGTATTGTGAGGGTACAGGGAGAACCTGTCTCAAAAACCAAACCAAACCAATCAACCAACCAACCAAACAAACAAACAAAATCAAACCCTCAAATTCATAAAAGGCCAACATTGTGAAAAAGGAAAGATTAGCTAGGGCCCAGCCCATCTTTACTCATATGGTTCTCCAACCCTAGCCCCAATCTCTGGGTCTCTAGAAGCTTCCACAGGTTAGGTCTACAGGTGTCTTCCTCTGCCCAGCCCCAACCCTTACACCTTACACACACCACACCATACCACACCACACATCACATACATACCACACTACACAACACATAAACACAGCTGGGTGCGGTGGCACACGCCTTTAATCCCAGTACCTCAGAGGCAGAGGTAGGTGGATCTCTTTGAGTTTAAGCCCAGCCTGTTCTACTTAGTGAGTTCCAGGCCAACTGAGGCCACAGGGAGACCCTGTCTCAAAAAACAAAACAAAAAACTCACATACCACACCACACCACACAACATACAAACTCAACACATACCTCACCATACACACCACACACACATGCACATACCACACACCCCAATGTACACATACATACATACACCCCACATCACAAGACATATATATTACCCCCTCCCTGACACACGTACTCTTGAACTCTCTTGTGGTTGACTGACAGTTTGACCCAGTCCCTAAAGACTTCAGAGCCCTAGAGGCCAAATCCTCTGTTAACTAATGAGAGAGAAGTGGGAGGGAAAGGGGGCTGGTGGGCTCTGGTCAAGGTCGCACAGCTTACTTGGAAATGGATAGAACAGGAGCCAGTGGGCCAGCTCCCAGCCTGAGCAGTGCTGCAGTTCTCCCCAAGCCTGTCAACGCCCCCTCAACTCAAGTTTCTTCCATCAAATCCTCCTCCTTCCGCTTTGTATCATGACTTCACAACGCTGTACCCGTGATGTCATTTGGTCCCCACAGTGACCCCAGGAAGACTCACTGCTTCTGTTCCCATTTTACCTTAAGGGTGAGAAGTACCAGGAGGCTACCAGGACACCCAGGGGTAGAGGAGGCTGGGTGATCTGTGGTGTCACTGAGGCCCCCTGCCTCAGTAATGAGTGGGTATCTCTGCAAGCCTCAATAGCGTTGAGGGCCCCGAAGCCGGCAGTGTTTGCCTTTCACAAGCTGCAGCTGCAGGATGGAGCTTTTGAGACATCCCCCAGTGGTTGTACTGGCGGGGATAGGAGGCCAGAGCTGACAGACTGTCCCTTACCTCCCTTACACGTGCCCTCATGCTCCCCTGCAATTTTCTCCTATGTTACTGATGGCTCCTAAACCGGGGATTTGAATGTCTTATGCAAAGTCCAGCCCTGGCATCTCATGAATCACATCCACTGGAATTAAAATTAGAGACCAGGAGCTGTCCCTGCCTCAGAAAGCAAGTTAAAAGGAAGGCTACTTTCCAAGGCTGGCCCTGGGAACTGGACCCTAGTGTGTGTTCAATGACTGAAGACCTAGGAGTGTAGCGGGACATGAGGGTCTGATTCTCTGCCAGATCTGTCATCAAAATTTTGCATCTGGAAAGTTCTCTCACTAGAAGAGTCTAGAATACAGTGGCCAATTCCCTCCTGGTGCTGTGAAGTCCAGAGACTGGATCCCTACAGTAAGTCATGATGCCTTTTGGTCCTGTTCTGTTTAGGTGTGGTGGGAAGGGGTGCAGTTGGGGGACCTGACTAAGGAGACCCAGGCTCAAAGGCCTCCCTACTTTGGGGCCAGGACAGAGAAGGTACTCTCCCTCTGGAGGGATGCCAGAGTCTGTGAAATTCTATGCAGTTTATAATGAAAGACTTCCTGCCAAAAAAAGCTCAGCTCCTAATTAGCCATTGTTCCACATAATCTGTTAAATGGTCCCAGCTCCTGGGGGAATAGCCCTGTGCCAATGAGCTTGGCTGCCAAACAGCAGCAAACCAGTCCTCCTACCCTGTCCTACTCCACCTCTGCCTTGTCAGGCTGCAGAAAGGGGGTGACGACACTCAAGCCCCACCCTAAAACAGCAAAGCCCAGTGGAGGGTCCCCAGGACCACCTGTTTTCCAGCTCACTGCAGATACCTCTACACTGGCAAGAGAGCCATCAGCATCCCAGCGTGGGGGACGAAGCCCCCATTTCTCCCTTAGAGCTAAACCCAAACAGAACGATTGGACTGTGTGTGCATGCCACGCACCTTCCTTGAATGAGTTCATTCGATCCTCACAGCATCTTGTGAGCCAAGGACCTGCCTGAGCTGCCCCTGCAAGGCTGATGGAAGCCAATTTCGAACTTGACTTTGGAGCCCACACTCTCAACAGCTGAGCCACCGCTGTAAATGGCAGCTGGAGGCTAACACTGCAGCAGACACAAGCTTGCCAGCCACCAGGGGACCTGCCCTAGAGCTCAGGGCCACTGGAAACACAAACTCCTTCCTGCAGACAAGCTCTTAGGTACACATCTACAGTATCACACAGAAACATTGGCCATCTTGGGTTGAAGGGGTCCGGGGAGGCAGGAGTCCACAGTGGGGCAGAGAAGCCCACTAAGTGGCCTGGGCAGGAGGTCAGGACTTAGAAAACAAAGCCCACATTCTAGCACCCCCTGAGCCTCTGTTTCTTCATGTGTGTGTGGTGCAGTGAAGGTCAAGGGGGAAGTGGAGATACTTCTGTTGTGGGCTGCACAGAGGCGGACTTGTTAATCACTGCTGCTAAGGAGGGGCAGAAAGGGGACAGAGTCTCTTCACTGTTCGACTGATAACACTCTAATAAAAACAACATTTCTGAGTACTGAGTACAGTCATTGTACTATGAGATTCTGTTATCTAATCCCTGCCTCGGTCCAATGAGCTGGCACCAGGGTCCCATTTTACTGATGACAAAAGCTAAGGCTCATGGGCTGGAGAGATGACTCAGCGGTTAAGAACACTGGTTGTTCTTGCAGAAGACCCAGGTTCAAATCCCAGCACCCACGTGGCAGCTAACAACTGTCTGTAACTCCAGTTCCAGGGCATCCGACAGCCTCTTCTGTCCTCCTCGGGCATTGCACGGCATAGGTGCACTTACCTACATGCAGGCAATACACGCATACACATAAAATAAAAATAATAAATAAAAAATATTTTTTTAAAAAAGCTAAGACTCAGGAAGACTGAGTCACGTGGCAAAGAAAGGCTGTGAACGGACATCCATGACAGTGCTTGATCACGCCAGAGCGGGGTTTAAACGTTTTTGTTATTACACTTATTTATTTCGTGTGTGCGTGTATGTGTGCTATAAGTGCACGTGTATGTGGAGGTTGTGTGTGGAGGTCAGAGGACAACCTGTGGGAATCAATTCTCTCCTCCCATCATCTGAGTCCTGGAAATAGAACTCTGGTTATCAGGCGTGGCAGCAGGCACCTTTACCCACTGAGCCATCTAACCCACCCTAAAGCAGGCTTTAAAGCCCTAATCCTAAAACTATACATAGGTATCCATCTGGTCCTCAGAGAAAAGCCCTGGTTCTAGTATTCAGCTGTGTGACTAAGAGCAAAGGCCTCCCAAGGGACCCCAGGCTAAGGAGGGACCTCTCCCCACAGAGAAGGCCCTTCTACAAAAGGCAAAGTTGAGAACACCAACCCCACAATCATCTTGGAGCACAACTCTCTCTTGCTTCCAGCTTGAGTTATAGTCAAAATTGTCCACGTGCTCCTTTAATTCTTCCAACAGGAGTTGGGACCTGGGACCTGTGTTGGTGGTCAGGGAACTTGACCTGGGCTTAAAAGCACTTGCCATGCAAGCCTGCAACATACATTTGATTCCTGGAACCCATGTAAAGGTGGATAGAGAACTCTCCACAGAGTTGTCCTCTGACCTCTACATGACTGCTAAAGCACTCACCCCCCCCCCTCTCTCTCTCTCTCTCTCTCTCTCTCTCTCTCTCTCTCTCACACACACACACACACACACACACACACCCTTAAGTAAATAAACTCTTGGCATTTACCCACCATGATCCCATCCCAGAACTCCCTCGAGACTTCACTGCCTATTGCCTTTGCCCCTCCCCTGCCGTCCACCCTGTCAGGAATGGACCAGAGCTGACTTTCCAAACCATAAACCAGCCCACAACCCTCACCCAAAGCAGCCGCTCACCCTTACCTCTTCATGAAACCTCCCTCCAAGGACCCTATAGGCCTCCATAGGGCTCCAGTACACTTAGAAGATGATGTCCCTGCCCTTTCAACCTCATCATTCATACCACTGAAGCCACACTGGCTCCTACCACAGGGCCTTTGCCCTTGCCAGTCCCTCTACCTGAACACCCTCCCTTCATTTTCACACATGGCACCGCACAGGATTTAACATGTGTCACCTGTGTTGGTTTGGTTCACAGGGTCTGTAAGGATGGCCATTCTTTCTGTGCCCACACTACACAATGGCACATTGCAATTGATATTTAGGGACATTTCAGAAACAGAATTTTAGTCCTTAACTCCCCAAGTCTCCTAAACTCTTGCCCTCAGAGGAGTAAACAGATGTGGAGAAAGTAAATATCTCATTCAGTTCACATCATTAATATGTATCAGAGCTAAGATAGGAACCTGGGGTTTGGGACATTGAAGTCCAGGGCCTCGTCTGACAAGGCGTTTGGCTTTTACTCATGATGCCCTTAGGACTAAACATGGAACTACGGGGTAGATCATAACAACATTATGTAGCATCTAGGTAGCCATGCAGCTAACCCCAAAAGCCAACTAGGAAACTGAAGTCTATCTGGGAAAGGTCTCTACTAAGGGGCCTCAGCCCTCCCTCTCCGTCAACTCCTTCCACATGGGTAACGACTGCAGCTGTGCCAGAACCTGGAAGAGGCTGGTACACAACTGCAAGTCATGACCGTCCCACACCTTCCACCAGCAGGTGGAATCCAGCAAGGGAGGCATGGTGGAGATAAAATCACAGTCAGGTTCAAAAACTTATCACTGACTCTGAGTTGAGGAAATCCTGCTGAGACTCCAGATTCCAGATGTGGAGGACACCTGCTGGAAAGGTCAGCAGGACCCAAAACATGCAGACACACAGTCCCAGATTACTATGGTTTCCCGTGTTATGATGGTGTACAAGCGATTCACACCTGGCAGCACCCACCCTTTGATTGCCCACTTGTCCTGGTTACTTCTACAGCTGTGATAAAACACGGAACAAAACCAGCCTGGGGAAGAAAGGGTTTATTTGGTGTCCACATCCTCATCACAGTCCATCAATGAACTCAAGGCAGGAGCCTGGAGGCAGGAGCTGAAGCACAGGCCATGGAGGACAACTGCTCCTGGCTTGCTTCCTGGCCTGTACTCAGCCTTCTTTCTTTTACAACCCAGGACCACCTACCCAGGACTGCTCACAGTGGGCTGGGCCCTCCCATATCACTCAACAACCAAGAAAATGCCTCACAGACATGGCCACAGGCCAATCTGATAGGGGAAATTCCCCAATAGAGGCTCCCTCTTCCCAGGAGTGTCAAGTTGCCAACCACAGCCAACAGTGATGCCAGGTTTGATATTTTCTGTGGCTAGTGACACAGGACACAGTCCTCTCCCAGTTGTGAGGTGAACAAATAACAGAGGTACTACACTGCCCTGTGCTGCTAAGCCAGGGTGCTGCGTGGTTCTGTCTATTAAATGGATTCTTTTAAAGACAAGGTCTTTGAAAGACCCTGGCTGGTATCAAACTTGGTAGGTATCCAAGGATAATTTTGAACTTCTAATCCTCCTGCCTCCACCTTCTGAGTGCTGGGATTGATTACAAGCCAGCAGCACCACACCCTGTTATGGAACCCAGGGCTTTGTGTATAGTAGGCAAGCACTCTACCAACCAAGCTACATCCCTGGGGCTGTTTTGACAGTTTACAGTGGATTTATCAGGATATAATCTCGTTGTAAACTAAGGAGCAGCTGTAATCCTCAGAAACATTCATAGAACGCAGGGCCCAGAGGCACAGATGAGATGGTGTGCCATTCACCTCAATGAGAAGGGCGCTGGCCCATGGCAGAGCTCAGGATGTGCCTGGCAGCCAGGCATGGGCTGTGGGAGTAAACCAGGCTAGCAGAGGGACAGGAATCTGACATAAAGAAGCCCCTTTCCTCTGTGAAATGGGGGCCAGTGATAATCACTTGTCTTTTATGCAGCCTTGGTGGTTCTGCATGCTGGGCATCAACCCCAGGCCTCACACAAGCACTCTAAGGTTGAGCTGCACCCCAGCCTCCAAAAGGCTGATGCAAGAATTAGACAAGCTAATATCCATGCAGGGCTCAGAATGGTCAGGCTTGGTGTACTTACGGCTGCTGCCATTATTACCTCCCTGAACTGGAAGTGGCCCCTGTGGTGGGAGATGGTCTCCAATCCCTTGGTGCCTCCAGTACACAGGAGATGTGTGCAATGGTGTGCACACTTGTGCTTTCCCAAACATCAGGTTGAAACCATACCCAGGCTGGAGACATAGCTTAGTGAGAGAATGCTTGCCTTGCATGCACAAGACCCAAGGTTCAGTGCCTAATACCACAACTGACAAACAAGTAAGCAAACAAATAAACAAAAAAGACACCCTAACCCTCAGTGTGATAGTATTAGGACATTGGATTTTAGATCACAGGGATGGGGCCCTCATGAATGGGATCTGTGCCCTTATCCTTTATCTCAGGAGAGAGATAGATAGGATCTCACTGTATAGTTCAGGCAGGACTTGAATTCATGATCCTCTTGCCTCAGCATGCTGGGATTCTACACATGAACCCTCCCCCATACCTGAGACCCTTATAAATGAGGCCCAAGGACTCGCTCACTGTATAGTTCAGGCAGGACTTGAATTCATGATCCTCTTGCCTCAGCAAGAGACCTGAGACCTGAGACCCTTATAAATGAGGCCCAAGGACTCATGGTACCTTGGAATTTGTGAGGAAACAGGAAGAAGTAAGTCTATAAAAAACCAACTCTCCCACTGGGTGTGGTGGTGCACACCTTTAATCCCAGCACTCAGAAGGCAGAAGCAGGGTGGATCTCTATGAGATGGAGGCCAGCCTGGTCTACATAGTAAATTCCAGGCCAGCTGGGACTACAGGGAGACCCTGTCTCAAAAAGACCACCCCCCCAAAAAAGAATCAGCTCTTGGGGCTGGAGAGATGGCTCAGTGGTTAAGAGCACTGGCTGCTCTTGAAGAGGACCCACCCAGGTTTGGTTTCCAGCACCCACATGGTGGCTAACAACCGGTCTGACATCCTCTTCTGGCCTCCATGGGCATTGTATGCATGTGGTATACTTACATACATGTAGGCAAAATACTCATATACATAAAAATAAAAGTAAATATAAAAGAACTGATTCTCCCCAGACATAACATCTCTCAGTGCCTATATCCTAGACCTCCCACCCTCCAGATGGTGAGAAATAAAATTCTATTTTTCTGAAGGTGTTTGTAATGGTCAGTTTTAATTGTCAACTCAACCCAACCTAGAACCACCTAGGAAGAGAGTCTCAATGAGACTGTCTAGATTGAGGCGGCCTGTGGGCATGTCTCTGGAGGGTTGTCTTGTTTGCCATAATTGATGTGGGAAGACTCAGCTCACCTTGGGTAGCACCCTTCCTTGATTTGGGGCCTGAGACTGTACAAGAGTAGGGAACTGTGGGCACTAGGCATGCATGCATCTATTTCTCTTGGCTCTTGACTATGGATGGGATGTGACCAGCTGTTTTAAGTTCCTATTACTGTGTGGTGATAGACTGTAAACTAGGACTGTAGCTAAAATAAACCCTTTCTCCCCTAAGTTGCTTTTTGTCAGGATATTTTGTCACAGCATCAGAAACGAAACTAGGACACCGTCTGTGGCATTTTTGTTACAGCAGCGTGAATGGACTGATACAGTGCCACGTGCAGGCAGCAAGGCTACATGAAGGCACACATCAAGCGGTTCCAGGAAGAGCACTTTGAATATTCCCATGAACCACCATTCCCCAGCCAGTGTTAAGATGTTAAACAGACAGGGGTTGCTCACAAAATAGACTGAGTGCTCTGGCAGAGACCAAGTGTGTGGGACCTGGAGTGAGTCACATGGTGCCTGGAGTCACATGTCCTGCTGGTGGTATGGGGCTATCAGGACACCCTGAGTCTGTGTTTTCCATTTTTTTTTCTTTGAAAAAAAATTTTTTTATTATTTTTATTTCATGTGTATGAGTGTATAGCCTGCATGTATGTAAGTGCACCCATGTCATACAATGCCCAAGGAGGTCAAAAGAGGGTGTTAGATCCCCTGGAACTGGAATTACAGACAGTTGTTAGTCACCATGTGGATACTGGGAACTGAATCTGAGTCCTCTGCAAGAGCAGTTAGTACCTTTTAACCTCTGAATCATCTCTCCAGCCCCCTATCCTTCCTTCCTTTCTTTGGTTTTTCGAAAGAGGGTCTCCCTATAGCCCTAACTGGCCTGGAACTTAGGTAGACGAGGCCTCAAACTCACAGAGATCCACCTGCCTGCTGGGATTAAAGGCACGGTGCCACCATTCCCAGCCCATCTTTTCCTTTCCATATGGCCCTCGGCCAGGACAGCCACCTGGTGAGGGAGGGGGCTAGAACTCCCACTTCAAATGGAGACACCCCCCCAGGGGCCCTGTGCTGTCCTTTCCACCCCACTGGCGACCCTGTCTTCTTGAGGATGCACAGGAGGCCCCAGCAGGGCTTGATGCAAAGAGTGCTCAATTTCCCGGGCTAAAATTACATCTGAGAGTCAATTTTCATAAAATGTGGTGACAGATTTAGGTATTCAGAAGACAGGACTTTCTCAGAGGGCCTAAAAATGACCCAAATGGTTAAAATCAGCTGAAAGCGGGCAGGCAGGGGCTATGAGAGAGAGCAGTTTCCTAATCCCCAGGATGGGTGGCTGGTGGCCAGACTGGAGAGCTACAGCCCTGCCCTTGACTCCTGTGGTCCCAAGAGGCTCAGCTCATAGCCAAGATTCTGGTAAGGAGAGTTTGCTCCCTTGGGGCAATGAACCCTTGTGTGCAGTGGTAAAGCTTGCTCCTGCTCACTGGAAAGAGACCCCCTCTCTCCCAGGGCAGTGATGGAGATGGAGCTGGATATTTCCCACTGTGGGTCATGTAGTGAGTCAGGAAAGGAAGGCTCTCCCACCCCAATGTCTAAGCACATCTTCCCTTCTCTAGAAAAAGAAGGAAGCCTGGGCCCCAGGGTGGCCCCTGTGGCTGGCCTCCCGTTTTTACCCTAAGAGTTGGTTGCTGGTGCTGAGCCTC
>NW_008343842.1:2407894-2450069 GCF_000622305.1 Nannospalax galili | reverse complement strand
GAGACAGGGTCTTCCTTAGCCCCAGCTGGCCTGGAACTCACTATGTAGACCATGCTCGAACCTACAGAGATCCGCCTGCCTCTGCCTCCCAAGTGCAGGGATTAAAGGCATGCACCACCATGCCTGGCACCTTTTTTAAAAAATTGTATTATTTTATGTGTTTGAGTGTTTGCCAGCAACTGCTTGTGTCTGATGCTTACAGAGGCCAGAAAAGGGCATTAGATATCTGGGAACTGGAATTCCAGAGGGTTGCTAGCCGCCACATGAGTGCTGGGAACTGAACCTGGGTCCTCTCCAACAGCAGCCAGTGCTCTTACCCACTGAGCCACCTCTCAAGCCTCAGCTTTTCTGTTTGTAAGCTAATTATCTCAGCTGTTTTATTATAGCAAAGGAAAGCTAACATCCCTTCATCCCCTTTTATATCCCCCAAGTAAGGAGTAGGCTGACCTGCTTATTGGGCCTCTGCATGGGACACTGCTTTTTCTACTGTGTGTTTATGTTATCTCTCCAGGCTTCCCTGAAATCACATACACCCTCTACCTACATCAGGTTGGAGCATCCTGACTCCACAGCCTGAGGCTAGCCCAGAGGTAGGGCCAGAGTTACTTTGACTCACAGGCTCTGTACCACGCACCCTGAACCACAAGGCCTAGGTTTAGAGTCGAATGTTATTTTGAGAAATCCAAACATTGGACCAGCAAGATGGCTCAGTGGGTAAAAGGGCTTACTGCCAAGCTTGACAGCCTGTGTTCAATCCCCAGTACCTACTTTCACAGTGAAAGGAGAACACCAACTCCCTCAAGTTGTCCTCTGACTTATGCACATGTACCACGATATGTGTGTACCCACACAATTATGAATAAACAAATGCAATTTAAAAATTTTTTAAAGAATTTAAAAATTTTTAATTATTTTATGTGTATGTGTGTATTGTCTGTATGTATGTAAGTGCACCTGTGTTGTGCAGTGCCTGCAGAGAACAGAACAGGGCATGAGATCCCATGGAACTGGAGTTACAGATGGTTGTTAATTGCCATGTGGGTGCTGGGATTCAAACCCAGGTCTTCTGCAAGAACAGCCAGTGCTCTTAACTGCTGAGCCATCTCTCCAGCCTCTTAAAAGAATATTTTAGCTGGGCATGGTGGCACATGCCTTTAATCCCAGCACTTGGGAGGCAGAGGCAGGCAGATCTTTGTGAGTTCAAGGCCAGCCTGTTCTACATAGTGAGTTCCAGGACAGCTGGGGCTACAGGGAGACCCTGTCTCAAAAAAACCAAAAACAAAAAACAAAACAAAAGAATATTTTAAAAATCTAAATGGAGGGCCTGGAGAGATGGCTCAGCAGGTGAAGGCACTTGCTGCCAAGCTTGACATGGAAGGAGAGAACTGACTTCCCCACATTGTCCTCTGATCTCTACATGTGTGTTGTGGCACACTCCTCCTCCCAAATGAATGAATGAATGAATGAATGAATGAATGGATAGATGGATGGATGAATAGATAGACTGACTGATTGATTGATAAATAGTTAAAACAATTTTAAATCCAAACTACCTGTGAACTGACCTTTAGCCAGATGTGGCATTTCTGGCTGTACCTTCGCCTCCCCCTAGGTCCCATTTTACTACACCCTTACTTCCCTTCGCCAATTCCCCCCACACCGTCCCTTCCAGGCTGCAAATGCCTTGGCCCCCACTCACTCCTCTGGTGAGCAGCTCTACTCCTCCAGCCCCTTCTCTTGCTTCCCAGGAATATCCCAGGTACACTGGGTACACCGATGGCCTCTCACCAATGCTTTGAGTTGTAAATATCAACTGAGCAGCAGGGTCACTGTCAAGGCCTTGAACTCGGGCCAGTGTTCTACAGGGACTGTCAGGTCTCAGGCATTGGGACATTACCTCTGGGTAACTCGCAGAGATGGACTAAATGTGTTTTGTATTATGAGGTTGACATGAGCCTTTGGGGGTTCATGAGGAGACTTGTGATGGTTAAGACTTGAGATGACAAGCTGTCAGCTTGACTGGATTGGATTAAGTGACACCTAGGAGATTAGCAAACACGTCTTGTGGGGGATGGAGAGTTTCCAGAAATTATTAGTTAGACCATCAGGGCTCTGACCTAATGAGTGAGTATATATATATACATATATTAAATGAATGGCTTAATCTCTTGGATTTAGATTTTGAAAGAATGTTGGAACATGGAGTCTAATTAGAGGAAGGAGGTCAATGGGAGGCACATCCCTGGCTCTGTCTTGCACTGGCCTTTCCCTCCCATTGTCTGCTTCCTGTCCACCATGAGATGAACAGCTTTCTCCTCATTCTGCTCCCAACATCAAGTAACCATGGGCTAAACCCTCTAAGCCGCCTCTAAGTTGCTTTCTCAGTTACTCAGAAGTAACTAACACTGTCATGCCTCCCCTCTGACTGGGGGTCCCCAAGGACAGAAATAATCTCTCCAGTCAGTCAGACACATACTGGCACCTCCTGGTGGGAGAGGGGACTGCACTTACCTCCCGCCATTGTTTGTTCTCCATTCCTTGAGTATACATGACACATACTGGGGGAGAGAAGAGGGGGAAAAATGGGTTATTAATACCCTAGGCCTAGAAGAAGTCAGGGGGCCTGATGGGGAGGGAGGGAGGGCCTTGACTTAATAGAAGCCTCAGGCTGGTTTGCCCTGCTGGGCTTGGGGAAGGGGTGGGGTGTCTGCTGAGATAGTTAGGTCTTGGTGAGTGAGGCTAAGAGCCTGGTTTCCAGGCTTATACCACAACTGGTTTATTGTAATTCTGAGATCTACCCCAGTGCTCTGCCACTAGAGCTACAGCAATATGAGTGGTCTCTATGCACTAATACCCAGCAGTCAGGGGCAAAGGGAGTCTGTCCTTTAGGAGAAGGGTCAAGGGCTGTTCATTTTAGTTTATTTATTATTTTTATTTTACATGTATGAATGTATTGCCTGCATGTATATAAGTGTACCCAAGTTGTGCAATGCCTGAGAGGTCAAAAAGAAGGTACTGGATCCCCTGGAATTGGAGTTACAGATGGTTGTTAGCTATCATGTGGGTGCTGGGAATCAAACCTAGGTCCTCTGCAAGAGGAGCCAGTGCCCTAAACCACTGAGCTATCTCTCTAGTACTGAGGGCTGTTCCTTTCTATAGGCCATAGAAAAAAACGGTTCTAGGTGAGGCAGGTGGACAGGTAAGCATGATGAAGGATTAAGAGGCAGGTATGGTGAGGACAGTACCTGAAACACGGTGTCCCTTCAGAGCTGGGGAAATCCCACAAGGCCTAGGATCATCACCAGATGCTCTTTTCTGACAGGGAAACTGAGGCTCAGTGGAGGCCAAAGACCTATCCAAGGTCATGCCTGTGGACAGCACTCTACTGGCCTGGAGCCCTGCACCCCCCAAAACAGTGTTGATCCCCCCGACCACAACCAATTGGGGCTTATAAATATGCCAATTCCCATGGAACAGAGGCCTTTTTCTCCCAGATACCCCAAAGCCTCACAAGATGCTCTGGGGTACTGAGGACTCACAAGCATGGGGTAGGGTAGAGCCAGCCCTCCAGTTCTCCTCTGGACACATCAGAGCTGCGCTGGCCATCCCTGAGTTACTAGCACAGCCCTGGTGCTGAGCAAAGGGTGCTGTCCCTAGTCATCAGGAACCGTGATTACTGTGAGAGCAGGACTTACGTGGGTCAGACTTGGAAAACATGTCTTTGTCCAAGAGGTTCCTAAAAAGAGGGGAGAGAGGAGACAGTCATCAGAGCTGGAGCTACTGGGGTCTCAGGTTCTACTGAGCCCCAGAGATGGCCTCTGGCCCAGCCTCATACACAACAGAAAGACACAAAAGCAGTTCCTTCAGCACACTTGACCAACTTCATTAAATACCAGTCACTAAACCAGGCATGTCATTATGCCATCAGGTCATCATGACAGACACATCTGTCATCCCAGCACTCCCGTGGAAGAGACTGAGACTGGAGTCAGGAGTTCAAGGCCAGCCTGGGCTTCATAATGAGTTTGAGGCCAGCCTGGACTGCAGGAGAGCCTGTTTCAATAAAACAGAAACAAATACAAAGAAAGCCAAGTGCTGGGAGGCCCTCAAAGCACTCTAGTTCCTAAAGTGTGCAGAGCTCCCCACCCCCACCATAGCCATAACTGCTCCAGATGGGCACCCTGGTACCCTGGACCCTATTGCCTCCCACTAACCAAATCCCAGTCAGCCTCAGGTGCCAGCCCTCCCTCCCTCCCTTCCAAAAGGTTTTATTTTAATTTGTTTATTTATTTTAATTAATTAATTTATTTTTGGTTTTTTTGAGACAGGGTCTCCCTATAGCCCCAGCTGTCCTGGAACTCACTATGTAAACCAGGCTGGCCTTGAACTCACAGAGATCCACCTGCCTCTGCCTCCCGAGTGCTGGGATTAAAGGCATGCGCCACCATGCTCGGCCCTAAAAGGTTTTATTTTTAATTATGTATTTATGTTGGGTAAGTATGAGTATGTGACTGTAGGTGCCAACAGAGTTCAGAGGTGTCACACCCCCTGGAGCTGGGGTTAAAGATGGCTGAGTTGCCCAAGGTAGGTGCTGGGAACCAAACCCAGATCTTCTGTAAGAATGGCAAGTGCTCTTAGCCCCAGAGCCATCTCTCCAGCCCCATGTCAGACTTTTCTATAAACTCTGCTTCAGGGAGCTGGAGAGATGGCTCAGTGGTTAAAATAATAATAATAATAATAATGGTTGAAAGATTTATAAACTCATGAAAGCATAAAAGAAACTGTCTAGAGGAACAAAGGGAACTAATAAGGGGTGTGAAGAGGGGGGTGAGGGGTGTGGGGGATACACTCAGCATACAATAGATACTCATATGAAAAATTTTAAAAACTAAAAATTGGGGGCTGGAGAGATGGCTCAGTGGTTAAGAACACTGGTTGCTCTTGCAAAAGACCCGGGTTCGATTCCCAGCACTACATGGCAGCTAACAACTGTTGTAATTCCAGAGGATCCGATGCCACCTTCTGACCTCTGTGGGCATTGCACGACACGGGTGCACTTACACACATGCAGGCAATACACTCATACACATAGAATAAAAATAAATAAAATAAAAAGAAACTGTTTTAATCACTTCTGTTTCTCAAAAATATAAACAAACAAACCCACTTGAACACATGCATCCAGCTTCTGCTGTGCCAGGACTCTTATCACAACTGGCTTATTTCTTCATCATATATGTACTTATTGAGGACTTAATGAATGATACTTTTAATTTTTTGAGTCTCCCTGTAGCCAAAACTGACTTGGAACTTGTTTTGTAGGCGAGGCTGGCCTTGAACTCACAGAGATCTGCCTGCCTCTGTCTCCTAAGTGCTGGGATTAAAGATGTGTGCCCCACACCTCGCATGAACGACACTTTCTAGAGAACATAGACTCATTTGAACAGGGTCCTTCTAGGTCAAGACCACGGCTGAGGTCAGGTGTGGTGGCCCACATCTGTACTCCCAGCACTCAAGAAGCTGGGGCAGGAGGATCCCAAGTTCAAGGCCAGCCTGGGCTACAGAGTGAGACCCTGATTCCAAAAACCAACCAACCAACCAATCAAAAACAGACAGACATGGCTGTGCACACTTGCAATAACAGCACTCAGGAGGTAGAGGTGGATCAGGAGTTCAAGGCCAGCTTGGGCTACAGAGTAAGTTTGAGGTCAGCCTGGGCTACATGAGACCCTCTCTCAAAAAGACAAAAAACACAAACACACAAGACACAGGGCTGACACATGATCCTGGGGATCAGGCTGGAAGACATTGGAGCTAGATGAGGGGCAGAGACAAGGCCCTGAGCGGCTCTGAGCCCCTCTTGCCCTGCCTCCTGCAGCAATAGCTCCCACTCTCTGCAGTTATGGGTCAGGCTCAGAGCTCTGTGAGAATTAGCTCTGATTCTTGCAGCACATATGTGTGTTGCCTGCAAGTATTTAAGTGCACCCATGAGTGCAATGTCCATAGAAGCCAGAAGAGGGCATTGGAGCTAGCACTGGAGTTACAGACAGTTGTTAGCCACCATGTGGGTGGGTCCTCTGCAGGAGTGGCCAGTGCTCTTAACCACTGAACCATCTCTCCAGCCCTCAGCTCAATTCTTATCTTGACAGTAACGAAGCCTGTGGGACTCTGGAGACGGCTGCAGCACCTGTTAGCAAATCCTTGGGGCTCACTTGTACTCAGGGAGAAAAGGTAAATTCTTGGGGCTCTTCCCAGAGTCCAGCCTTGTAGGACTGGAGTGAAGCCCAGCTCAGGTTTAACCAGCTGCAGCCCATCAGCTCTCTCCCAGGTTTCTAACAGCACTGTAAAGAAATGCCACAGGTCAAGACCTCACCTCAACCTCCCACTGGAAGCTGAAGACCCTAGGAGCCCCTCATGGTACCGGTCCCCAGTGACACTCACCTGCCCCACTGAGCACTCCTGACTAGGAGACAAGGCATACAGCTAAAACAGCCTGGGACAGAAAAGACCAGGCCTTCAGCCCCAAGCAGGGCTCCAGTCATCAGGGCACCTACCAGACCACACCAGCTCTAAAGTGTTTTTTCTCTGCTTTCTGTTTTTGGAGAGCTCAAAGAAAAAGAAAAAAAATTTTTTTTTTTTCTAACAGGCAAAATGTATTTTTTTCCCCCAAAAGAGCATAAAACCCTTCAGTGTCTGCTCAGCGGCCTGGGGCTTTGTTTCTTTTGTTCCTTAAATCGAGGCTAGAAAGTAGAGCCAGGGCCCTTTGCTTCCTGACACCCCCAAGGATTCATTTCCAACTTGGAGGCGGGGAGAAACATCATCACAGGGCTGTGAGGTCAGGAATCCCTGAGGTGGCAGCAAAGGAGAAAGACCCAGAAAGGGGAAGACGGGCGCCTAAGGGGGACACTTCCCCATGAGGCCTGAAGAAAGTGAGACGGGCTGGGGTGCACCCATCTTGGGGAACACAACCTATCCTCAGGGAACCCCAGCCTGAGGGGGACCCCCTTGCTTGGGGCCAGGGTTGCTGGCTGAGGTAGCCACGCCTCCTGGTTCTCTCTCACTGAGCTGGGAAAGCCATTAAGAGCCTGAGCCTCAGCTTTTTCCTGGCCCAGGGGTGCTCAGAGAGGACCAAGGACTCCTGAAAGTGTAAAAGCACTCTGGTCCACTGTGTTAGATACTTTGTGTTGTTGTTTTTGAGAATTTTCATCCAACTCCCAAAGATATCCATGAGCTTCGAAGGTTAAGAAATGGTTAGGCCCGGGGCTGTCATTCCAGTTACCCCAGAGTCCCAGGCAAGAGGATTAAAGTTCAAGGCTTGCCTGAGCTGAACAGTGCATTCAAGGGCAGCCTGGCAATTTAGTGATACCTCGTCTCAAAATAATACAAATCAAAGGGTTGTAGCTCAGCGGTAGACCACTTGCTTAGCATGTATGAGGCCCCAAGTTCAGCCTCCATCCAGCATAGGAAGGAGGGAAGGGGGTTGAGGGAGAGGGAAGGGAATGGAGGGAGGAAAGGGAGGGAAGGTTTGTTTGTCCTAGGTACGGTGGTGCACAACAGTAATCCTAGCACTTGGGAGGCTGAGGCAGGAGGATATAGGGGGTGGGGTGCTGGAGACAGGTGAGCTAGCTCCATGTAGACAGCTCCGTTCCCCCCGGCCCCCAGGGCCACACCATTTCTCTGAGGATCAACTTCATGCCAAATACCAGGCTGTCAGGGCAGAGAAGGGCGGTGGCTGTTGCAGTTAATCTACCAGGTCCTTTGCCAGACACAGCCTGGGACATTCTACAGACCCTGCAGCCCGATACAGGATGCTGAGGTCCCTGTTCACATCCCTTGGTGGGCCAGATCTGATCTCTGAAGCTCAAGTCACTGGAGGTTCCCAGGAGCTGTGTCACAAAAGCCGAGGTCTCCCAAACCTATGTGGGCCTTCTGTGCCCCTCCCATCCCACCGCCCCATTCCAGTCCCAGTGCCATTGGAGAGGGACTAGAGGGTATCTATCCCTTCCACCCCTTAGGGGACAGTCATCAAAGAGAGGAGGGAAGGGAGGACCTAATACCTGCTGGCACCACCTTCACATCCCCCTCGTTCCTGCCCCCCTGTGCATCTCTCCTCTCAGACCAGCAACTGCAGCAATTCTCAAAGGGCACCCAGAGCTCCTGGACTGGCTGCGTTTTGATGGCTGTGAAATATTGTTCAAAGTTGCAGGGTCAGGGGAGGAAGCTGCGGCCTCAGAAGCATCTAAGCTGGGATCCCACGGAGCCATGTAGCCTGTCTATCACCCTGTCTATATGCCCTGCTCCTCAGCTTTTTGCTGGTATTATCAGGGGCTTGCTTGCCTGAGCAGGTGCAAGCCATTCCCTTCAACTACAAACAGTGAAAGTTGCTCTGCTCCTCCCTTCCCCTTGTGTGTTCTCCGGTCTACAGGGCCAACCCTAAACCTACTTCTAACCACCCCCCGGCCTGTCCACTCTTGCCATGACACCCCCACCATCTCCCACTTGGAGGCCCAGCGGCCTGCTTAGTAACACATCCACTTCCTGCCTCTCCCCTCTCTTCATCTGCTGCTGTCTGCACAGCAACCAGAGGTGGGTGTAAAGGTTAATCAGGACTTATTGCTTAACATGATCTACCCTCAATGCTGTGAGAATAGATCAGGTGTGAGGCCCTTCTCTGCTCTCTGGTCTCATCCTCCGGTTCCCCTCTGTTCACACTGTTTGAGCAACACTGGGCTCCCTGCACTTCTGCAAGCAGAGCCAGGTCTTTTCGGCCGCAGGGCTTTTGCACTTGGCTGTTCTCCCTCCCAAAATCATCATTCTTTGGGTCTCAGCTGCCTGTCCACCTGCAGCAGATGATTAGTTGCTGGTAAGTTCATGGACATTATGCGCCTAATAAAAAGTATGCATAGCCGGACATGGTAGTACATGCCTGCAGTCCCTGCACTTCGGAGGCCAAGGTAAGAAGATCAGGAAAGTCAAGGCCAGGTGGAGCTACAGAGAGACTGCTAAAAAAAAACCAAGGGAAGAGGGAGCTGGAGAGATGGCTCAGTAGTTAAGAACACTGGCTGCTCTTGCAGAGGACCCAAGTTGTTTCCAGCACCTACATGGCAGCTAACAATTGTCCATAATTCCAGCTCCAGAGAATCCAACACCCTCTTCTGGCTTCTACACGTATGTGGTACAAATACATAAATGTAGACAAAACATACCCATTGCTGGATAGCTTTAGTGTCAACTTGACACACCTGGGTTGAGGGAGCCTCAGTTGGGGAATTTCCTCTATAGGACTGGCCTGTGGCCATGTCTGAGGGGCATCTTCTTGATGAGTGATGTGGGAGGGCCCAGCCCACTGTGGGTGGTGCCACCGCTGGGCAGGTGGGCCTGTGTTGCATAAGAAGGCAGGCTGAGTAGGGGCCAGGGGAGCAAGCCAGTAAGCAGTGACCCTCCATGGCCTGTGCTCCAGCTCCTGCCTCCAGGTTCCTGCCCTGAGTTCCTACCTTGGGCTCCCTGATGAACTGCGACCTGGGAGATGTAAGCTGAATAAACCCTTTCCTCCCCAAGTTGGTAGTGGTTAGAGTGTTTTGTTACAGCAATGAAGAAACAAACCAGAACACCCATAAAATAAAAATAAATAAAATCTTAACCCTCCCCTCAAAAGGACTGGGAATGTAGCTCAGTGGTAGGGTGCTTGCCTAGCAAATTGTAAGGTCCTAGATTCCATCTCCAACGTCACACACAGACACATACACCACCCCCATCCCCATGCGAGTTCTATGAGGGAGTGTTGTTTTTAATTAGTATTTATTTGGGCTGGTGGGGGGAGAATGCACATGTCTCACAGTGCATGTGTGGAAGTCAGAGGACAACCCACAGAAGTCAGTTCTCTCCTACCATGTGTGTCTTGGATATTGAACTTAGGTCACTGGGCTTATAGCAAGCATTTTTACCTGCTGAGACACCTTGCCTTTTTTTCCCCTAGTCTCTACATCAGCAGCACTCACAGCATCCTAGCCCAGAAGGATTCTCAACGGCAGCTAAGTGTGCAAGATCAGAGCTTCAGAAGCAGCACTGCATTGTAGTGTCCTGCCAGGATCGGCTAGCACCTGAGGCCACAGGGCTGTCCTATTAAGTCCTGTGGGAGCCTCACGAGCTGGCAAGAGGGAGGCTCCTGCGGGGCTTTGCCTTACTTTTCTTGCCTGAGACATTAGGAGGAAGAGACATAGTCAGGGGTTGCTATGAAGCTTGTTAAGCTTGAAAAAAATCAGTCCCCTGTCCCCAACACTGGCTGTCCACTGACAGGAGAGGACAGACCTCAAGAGGCCAACACTAGGCCCCCCTGTAGCTCCAGGAAGCTCAGGTTGCCCATAGAAACATCTGGAAAGCTTTCTGGGACAGAAGCCATGGCTGCCCACCCAGCAAGCATTCCCCTACTCTCCTGCTAAAACCATCTCCAAATGTCAGGGATAGAACCCAGCTTTGACCACTGCACTATGAAGGAAACTAAGAGATTGGGGCAGTTGTGCTTTTCAGATAAAAGCTTGCTTTCTGTCTTTGGATGAGCTTGTGATACCTGGTTTAGCGATAGCTGTTTTGTAACAATGAAGCTCACCAGTTAGATGATAGTCAAGTAGAGAGATGGTTGGCTTTTTTCTGGCAAAGCAATCTGACAAAGCAGCTCTGAGATGGTGTACCTCTAGACTCTATGATCTGAGAAAACAAATCATATCAGGTCTAAGCCAGTAGCAGTCATAGCTCCTGTTGTTTCTGGACAGCCGGAGCCTGCCTATGAAGCTTGCTAGCCTCATTGGGCTTCATCTTTCCCTGTTCCCCTCTGTTCTCAATGGTCGGCTGTCTCCTGTATCTCCATCAGTCCTTGGGTCTGAGCAGGAGGACTGTGGGTGGGGAGAGGAAGTTGGAAGCTACCATCTTATGGTCTGGGTGCCACTGAGGGATGCTTCCATCTCGGAACTCTCTGGTCTCTGCCTTCTGCCTGGAGGCCTCTCTGAGCAAGCAATCCCTCTAATAAGGAAGGACCGCCAGTCTCTGTCTCACCTACCACAGTGTCCAAGTGCCACCATGCTGTCCATGGGGCCCAACCCTTAAGGTCAAGAAGCCCTCAAGGCCTTGAAGTCTGAGGGTGTGGACCCCCCTCTCCAAAACCAGCTGGCAGTCACCTCAGGCAGGTGGCTTGGACTCTCTGAGCCTCAATCTCCTAAGGAGTCAAAGAGGAGACCCTAGTCTCTATCTCAGAGGATTGGTAGGAAGTTAAAAGGCTACAATGGGGCTGGGAGATGGCTCAGCTATCAAAGTACTTGCTCTGTAAGCAGGAGAATGGTGATCCCTAGAAACTCACAGAAATGCCACATGGGTGTCCCGCTGTAATTCCAGCCCCTGGAGGCAGACACAGGGGATCCCCAGAGCCAGCTGGCTAGAGAGACTAGCCGTATGGACAAGCTCTGGGTTTGACTGCGAGGTCCTGCATCTATGAACAAGATAGAAGAGGGACGGAGGATGATCCCCAACATCAACCTCGGTCCTCCACATTCAGACCCACACATGTACTCTCACGTGCGCACTCACACACACACACACATACACACACAGAGGCAAGCATGTACACCACACCCAAAAATGAATGGAGAAAGGAAAATGGCTGAGGTAGAAAGAATTATAGTGCAACCTCCAATATTCCTGTCCTCCATGAATACACCTATGGGCAGGATGTGGACTTGCCTGGACGATGACACAGACAAGGTGATGTGTGCCCTTCCTGTGGGACCCAAGAATTCACATCCAGCTATCTGTCACAGTCCACTGAGGAGCCAGCCTCCCCTGGCCTCAAAGGAGCCAGTTGCCTTATTGTGGAAGGCCCCTAGCTGGAACCTGAGGGACACTCCTGGGAAGTGGGGGGGGGCACTCTGGTACATACCAGCCAGACACCAGGACTCAGTCCTGGTGTGCTGTTAGCAGCCAGTGAGCTTGGCCAAGACCCACAACTTGGGTGAAGTCTAAGCCTGGAGATACAGAGCTTAACTAAGTCTAGACTGTGGGTCCACAGAACCTTGGGGAAGGAGAATAAAGTCATGTGTTCCAAGCCACTGTGGTCATTTGTTCTGCAGCAACTGAAAACTAATTCCAAAACTGCCATTTTTGGAGCCTGGAGACAGCTGTATAGAGGCAGTGGTACTGTCCCATCTAACAGGGAGGTCAACTGCTCAGCTGGAGTGGGGGACCAGCATGTGCCACAGTGACTCTTCCCCTGGTTCCTCTGAGTGCTTGGGTGTGATCAATGGTTAAATAGACTTCTTAGTGCTGGCTTTGACAGTTGCCATCATGCCCCAGGCCCATCTGTGCCCACAACCTTTCCCGGCTTGTCAGAATGGACTCACACCCTTTGAAAGGCCCAGGACGAAGCTTCCAGGCTGGGCTGCCTCTCTCCGCCCAGGGTGCTGAATGCCAGCCAGAACAGACAACAGCAATCAGCCTCTGGGGCAGAGGTCCAGCTGCCCACCAGCCCTTGCCAGCTGGCAGGAAAGGGCAGCTGCCTGAGATGCCAGCAAAGCAGGCACCAAGCCTGCCCCTGGCTTCTCTCTTCCTCCCTCCCCTGGTCTCAGAAGCCCCTGTATACTTCTCCAACATGACCTTGCCCAAGCGCAAAGGCTTCTTTCAACATTGAACTGCAAGCCATTCTTCCCTGAGCTTGTGTAACTCCTGGTGTCACAGGAATGCAGACCTTTGGGGAAGGAGACATAGGATAGGAAAGCTTCAGATGGGTCTTCAGGATGGCTAACAAGTCAGCAAAGGTCTGGAACAAAAGATCAGGAAGGAAGTACTCTGGGCTCAAAGGGTCTTTAAAGTCATATTTTTTGACACATTTGCTAGTATCAAGCTCCACAAACCATCTTTCCTCCAGTAATTAATCTCTCCATCAACTGACCTCCAGGCACCAGATAACCCTGGCACCCGGTAACAGACACAGATCTTTCTTTATGGTGATGCTTACAGATGACACCAGTCACTGTTCAGAGACTGAACCACTGAATCCCTGTTCTTAAAGGGGGGGGGCGCGTTGGGTTGAGATAGGGTATCACTATGTAGCCCTAGCTGACCTGGAACTCTATTTAGACCAGGCTGGCCTCAAATACAGAGATCTGCCTCTACCTCTTGCATACACCACTGTGCCTTGTTCTTAGCAAGGATCATTGTTGCTTCCTTTACAGAGGAGGAAACTGAAGCCACACAGTAGAAAGAGCTTCCCCAAGATCACAGGAACAGAGCTGGAGTGTAGCTCAGTGGGCTTGCCTGACATGGATTTGATCCCTAGCATCAAGCACAGTACACATGTGTGCACAGCAGGGTGGAGGTGCTGAGGTTTGAACTCTGGGAGACAGAGCTAGTCTCACATTCTTTTTTAAAATATTTTATTATTTTTATTTTATGTACACCTGTGTCATACAATGCCCGTGGAGGACAGAAGAGCCTGTCGGATCCCCTGGGACTGGAGTTATGGACAGTTGTTAGCTGCCATGTGGGTGCTGGGATTCCAACCTGGGTCTTTTGCAAGACCAGCTAGTGTTCTTAATGGCTGAGCCAACTCTCGATTCTTAATCACCGTATCAAACAACATAGGGCTCTCAAATCTTCAGCCCTGTGCCTACCGAAGTCAGTGATAATCGCCTTTTGGGAGTGGATCATGGATAGGCCCAAGATGTGCTTTACAGAGATGAAGGCCCAATCTGTCTTTTGCATACTCCTGGGCCCTGTAGTGTTCTGGGTAAGATCTAGGGCCATATTCCTTGCTCAGCTAGGAGTACCCAGGTCAGGCACAACAGATATCTAGAACCTTCCTCGGGCTGCAGGGTAGCGGAGGACTCCAGAAGTAGGGGTTAGGGGGTGGGCATGAAAGCCAGAGATGGCAGTTCATTGGCCTCCCTAAGACACTGCCCCCCAGCTGTCCATCTTGAGGCCCCTATGCCTGCCCCCACTAGGGGTCACTGGAGTGCTCAGGGCAGGGCACCCCACAGCCTCTGCTTCTGAGGTTCAGTCAGTGCTGATCCAGGCTGCAGGGGAAGGAACTTGGTTCTCTGACTAGTAACCACACAATAAGAACATGCAGGAGAGGTGGGCTCTTCCCCTCCCCCCCTCCCCCCTCCTCCCTGTTCTCCCCTTCTCAACCTAAACAGTTGATTATAACTGAAGCAGAGATGGGTCTATAGACTCAAGGCCACCCAAACTGTTTTGTCACCTCCCCTCTAATCCAAATAACCCTTCTATCTCCATCCCTCCTCATCCAAACAACCTCTGGATTTCAGCAGAGCAGAAGGGCCTGGCCAGGTCTTCCACCAGGTGATGGATCATGTCCTTCAGTGGGATGAGCACCAGGGGCAACCCAGAGCTCATCCTCCAGCAACTCCATGCCGGGTACCTCTCATACATGACACGCACATCTTTCCGATGCTTCTACTTCCAGAAAGCAAAGAAAGGGAACACCAGCCGCCTCAGAGTGATCACTGCAGCCATGTATCCGTACCCACTATATGCCGGGCACTGTTCTAAGCACATGAGCTACCTCTGTGAGCAGGGCATCCAGGGAGGAAATGTACTTGACAATTGGGAAACTGAGGCCTAAAGTTTGCCCCAAGTAGCTCATCAGAGATTCCCTGACAACATGTGGAACTCCAAGCCTTGTTATTATCTCTCTTTCTCTCCATGGGAGTGGAGGGTTCCAGGACCCGTTTTTTTTTGGGGGGGGGCTCCCTGCACCCACTGTTCACTCGAAGGCTCTGCACACCTGAGGGTGAGTGGAAGCACTCTGGGTCCGGGGGATGCAGAAGCCAGTGCAAGGAGTTGGAGTCGGGGGGGGGGGGCCCAGAGGTGGCCCAGAGGTGAGAAGACTCTGAGAGACAACTGAAGAGCCTGAAGGTGACAGGCATGATTGAAGGCAGCAGAGCACGGTGGGCTGTACACAAGAAGGTAGGCTAGCAGCTGCTGACAGCTGAGGAGGTGAAACAGGAGATAATGGGCCAACAGGAACCCCCTTCAGAGTAAGAGCAGATGGATACAAATGGCACTGTGTGGGAGACCTTGGGGGCGGTATTTGGGGGCCACCACAGGAGCCCCCTGGAGGCCTGGCTGGAGGTACCACTTCAGCAACCCTCATCCCAAGTCCTCACGGAGAAGTCCCCCCTGAATCCAGCCTCTTTCACACCCCAACCCAGCGTCTCAGGCCCCACCTACCCTTCCCCAATGTGTCAGCTCTGTAACACAGGGTTAAGGGGATACAGTCTGACCTAACCATGACTTACAAGAAGCCAAGCTGGGTACAGCCAGGTCTCCAGAAATTCTGACAGTTATTTGGGGGACGTCAAGGTGGGCTTTATCTGCATTGCTCTGTCCTTCACAGACCCATTAAGGCAAAGGCCCCAGGGCCAGCTACCAAAGTAACTGGTCCAGGGCAAAACCTTTGTCCACCTCTGGGGCAGCTAGCTAGAATCTGAAAGGCTCAGTCAGGTTAGAGTGAAGTCACTCCCAACCAGTGTGGCAGTTTTGGGTACCGGGCGGCAGCCGAAAAACACCTCCTCCTCTCGCCTTAAGATTCTGACATTTCACCATCAGAGCTTTGCTCTTTTGGCTTAAGATTTTCCACCCAACTTACTGGTGTTTTTAATGGCGCCCCTTTAAGTTGCCCTGGGCTCTCAGCTCTCTGAGTCTGGGATGATCCTTGCTGGAGGTGAAGGCCAGGGAAGGAGGGAAGGAGGGGTGAAGAGATATCATCGAAGGCACTGGCAGGGTGGGTCAGGCCTGGGAAGGTCGGGGTGAGTCGCCCTCACTTCTAGATTTGGGCAGGGGTGGATCAGACAAGCGCCTGAGTGGAGAGCCTACGGTAGTGAGCGCCAGGGACCCCCTGTTTCCGTATCTACCATCTGTTCTGGAAGCAACAGCCTGGAGCGCAAACTTTCTGGGTCCTGACCCCAGCCTGGTTGCCGGTTCTGCCGTCGCCATCCGTGGTTGGGCAGGGGGCTGTCAGCAGACCAGCAATGGGGAGCCTGGGGGACGAGGACACTGGGAAGGGGGCTCTCTAGGCAGAAGGTGGGAGGTGCGGGGACCACGGTCCAGGGGCGGGGCAGGGGGACCCGGCCAGCGGGTGGCTCACCTGCAGGACACGGTGATCTCCACCTTGGTGGCAGGGATGCTGCCCGCCAAGGAGTCGAACTCGCTGAGCGACGCCATGTCCTCGGGCTGCTCCATCGCCCACCGTCCCCCCCCGAACCCCACCCCAAATTAGTCAATATTCCTGCGCGATTCACGCCTCCTCCAGAGGGACTTGAGCCCTCGGCTCTCCCCCAACTCCGAAGCCGGAGCTGGGCAGCCAGGGGAGGAGAGGAGCGCGAAGAGGGGGCGTGGGAAGTGCGAGCGGGAAGGGGGCGGAGAGCGGGGGCCGCGGGGAAGAGGGGCTTGGGAGATGCTGCGGGGATGCTGGGGACCGCGGGGAAGAGGGGCACGGGTGATGCTGCGAGGATGCTGGGGGCCGCGGGGAAGAGGGGCGCAGCGGGGAGAAGACTCCAGGGGAATGGATGCGCGGAGTTGGGAACCCAGGCCCCGGGAGAAGGGGTGTGCGGTGGTGCTCAGGGATGGAGGGACCCCGAGGGGGGCGTGGGGACTGGAGGGAGAGCCGGGCGGTGGCTTGGGGCGCGGGGACTGCGCCGCCCCTGGCTTGGGTCTGGGCGCAGGGGACAGCAGCGGGGCTGGGGACGCGGCTGCGGAGCGGAGCGCCACCTCCCCGGCTTGGGGCGCCGGCTCCGGGGCGCCCAGACTGCGGGAAAATCAAATGCACCCAGAATCGCCACCGCCTCCCGCCGGCTGGGCGCGCGCAACGTGCGGGGTCCACGGGCGCTGGAGGGGCCGCCCGCAGGGGCCGGGGCGGGGCAGGGGCGGGGTCTGCGCCGGGCGAGTGTGGGAGCGGGTGAGTGTATATGTATGTGTTTGTGCGCACACGCGCGTGGGGACGCAGCTCCGGATGCGGGGGACATGGATGGTGACAGCCAGAGATAGTCCCAGGCCGCGCGCCTTCTTCTGAGCCAGTACCCCATCCCCAGTTCAGGGGTCTGCCTGCTTAGGGAGGGGGAGACTATCCTAGAGAAACCTGTTTGGGCAGCATCTAGGCGGGGTGGCTGCGGTACCAAAAGGAGGGTCCGGGAAGAGGGCTCTGGTGAGTGTGTGCGCGCCCCATCTCCTTCTGGGGAGGTGTGTGGGAACGAGCCTGGTGCCCAGCTTCCGACGCAGGTTGGGTGGGTCCAAGGGCTCTTGCCCACTCTCACCGGTGCTCACCGGCCCTGGCCACGCATGGCCAGCTTCTCGAACCTTGCGCCAGCTCCTTCGTCCTTCCCCGCCCGTCGTGACCACACGGCCTAGCCAAACCCCAGGTCTGGAAGCTTCCTCTGCCAGGCTGGGAGGATGGTCCCAGTTCCTGGGGCTTTGCAGCCATCTCCGAGTGCGTGGGGCTCCGGGTCCCACCCTTGGAAGGCAGCGAAAGGCACCCCCTTCCCAGCGGAGCTTCCAGCCCGCCCCAGTTCGCCCTCTGGTTGCAGTGCCAAGCCGACTCCTGGAGGCTGCACACGTAGCTTCCTCTCCAGAAAATCCACCCGCGGCCCCTCCTCGGTCTCGGCGTAAGCTTTGTTAGGTGGAGCTTCAGCTTCCTCGCCCACCGCTCCACCCGTCGTGGAGGCCCGGTGCACACCCCAGAGGCCTAGGGTCTGAGGCTGGAAGCCAGCAGCAGTGGCCTTCTGGCAGCCGGGTCCTCCCGGCAGGTGCGCACAGATGTTGTTTTAAATCAATTTCCAATACATCAGGCACAGCCAGAGTCCAAGGCAAACATGAGAACATTTTCTTTGGACTCCCACATGTGTTTTCTGTTTACTCACGGCTCAGGATGAGCTGGACTCCACTCCATCACCCGGGGCAGACAGCCAGGCGCACAGTAATTCCCTGGGGAACCTCAGGCAGGCTTCCCTCCACAAAGACCAGTTCAGTCTCCTTTGCTTTTAATTGTTTTTGGATTTTTAAATGATTGCAAATTTAGAATAAAACCAGGTTTGAACCACAAGTGGGCTACTATTCAATATGTTTCTAAAACTACCATTCAATATGGTATAAGAGAATTAACAGCATAGATAATGTGAAGTTTGTATTGCTGGGCTTTGTGCTTTCTTGGAATGAGCTGAATTTCTAATAACACCATGTAACAGAACAATACACAAAAGCAGAAAGATTCTTTTAAGTGACATGCCAAAACTTATGAATATGCTTTAAAACAACTCTAGGGGCTGGGGAAGATGGCTCAGCGGGAAGAGCACTGGCTGTTCTTGCAGAGGACCGGGGTTTGGTTCCCAGCATCCATATGGCAGCTACCCACCATTCTTAACTCTAGTTCCAGGGGATTTAACACCCTCTACTGGTTAGAGGCATTGTATGACACAGGTGCACTTACATACATGCAGGCACAACACTTGTACACGTAAAAATTAGTACTTGGGAGGCAGAAGCAGATGGATCTCTGTGAGATCAAGACCAGCCTGATCTACATAGTGAGTTCCAGAACAGGAAGACCCTGTCTCAAAAAGACAAAAAATAAAAAAATATAAAAGAATTAAGATGTTCAAAAAGGGGGCTAGAGAGATTACCCATCGGTTAAGAGCACTGGCTGCTCATGCAGAGGACCTGGTTTCAATTCCCAGCACCCACATGGTAGCTAACAACCATCCATAACTCCAGTTCTAGGGATCTGACACCTTTTTCTGACCTCCGTGGGCATTGCATGACACAGGTGCACTTACACACATGCAGGCAATACACTCATACACATAAAATTTAAAAAACAAAACAAAAAACCCACAGCTCTAAAGCTGGGCATGGTGGCACAATGCCTTTAATCCCAACACTCAGAAAGCAGAGGCAGGAGGATCTCTGTGAGTTCAAGGCCAGCCTGGCCTACATAATGAGTTCCATAGCTGTATAATGAGACCCTGTCTCAAGAAAAAACAAATAAAACCACAACTCTTAATGACTGGGCAACGCAGCAGCATCATGATTGGATGCTGGCTGTAGGAAGGAAGCAGGCGGCCACACCTTCTCCTGCATGTGTGTTGTGGGCATGGGACCAGGGTGGGGTAACTCATCAAGCTGTCTTTTCTTCCCTGACTCCCTTTTACTTTCTTTTGTGTGTCGGGGGTGGGTCTTTTTTGAGACAGGGCATCCCTTTAGCCCCAGCTGTCCTGGAACTCACTATGTAGACCAGGCTGGCCTTGAACTCACAGAGATCCACCTGCCTCTGCTTCCCGAGTGCTGGGATTAAAGGCGTGTGCCACCACACCTGGCTCCCTTTTACTTTCTATCTCTACAGTGAGGTCCTGTTGGGGAGGGCCACCATAGAAAGTCAGTGTGTGTTGTTCACAGGTGAGGCTGAAAGTCAGTCAGGTGACCTTGTAAAGGGACAGTGTTTAGAGTGGTGACTCTGGGATTTCTTTGTAGAAACATGTGGTCTGTGTTGCTCCATAGCTTCCTGGTGGTTGCATTTCTGTTGCCGGCTCATTGGCAAAACAGAGCAAACTATGTGGGGGACTTTCTTTGTTGAGGGGAGGGCTGTCCTAGGCTCAGGATGAAAAAGTCCCTGAAGCTTCCCAAGCTGGTGGACCTCTGGATACACTGACTGAGGTTGGCATAAAGGGCCTTGGGGCAAGGGGGTTCAGGGACGAAGGAGAGAACCAGAGGAACCTCAAAGAGGAGGTGATTCTGGGATGACGAGGGTGAGGTCTTACAAGTCCTGGTGGTCAGAGGCTGACAGTATGAGTGACCCAGCACAAGGGCTGGGTCTCAAGGCTCATCTCAAACTCCAACTGCCCAAGCAGGGAGAGAGCTGGGGAGTGTTTGCATGGCTCTGCCAGGTGTCAGCTCCTTGGCTATACTGCTTCAGCAGGGGGGCAGTGAAGGCCACACTCTGACCTGTGGTCACTGGCCGATGGATATGAGCCGAAATTAGGCTGGGCCAGCCGGCAGGGTGAGGCCACACTGTATTCCTCAAGGGTACCTGTAGGATTTAAGCTAGAGATGCAAGGGGCTGAAACCTAATCACAAGAGGGCACGAAAGAAGTAGTCTGAAAGGCACTCTGCAGCCCTATGGCCAACCACCTAGACCCAGAACATGAAACTTGGTGACGAGGCCCAGGAAGGCCCAGCCTCCTGGCCTTTGCTCAGATGACTCACTGACGGCTCAAAAGCTAACCCCTGGGTGTTGCCACTGGATGGATTCGTTCTTTAGAAGGTCTGCTAGTACTGTCTGTGGTCACAGGTTAGCAGGCAAGCCCTCTGGAGGCCCAATAGGTGCTGCAGACTGGTTCCATGTACCTGGAAACCAGATCAGAACCAATCTTGTCCCTGGCCCACCGGCCATGTAAGTGCCGATCCTCCCTCTGATTAAAAACTGCGAGCACGGAATGGGCTGTGCCCAGAAGATCTAGAATAGTCAGCATCAGCGCTTTGCCTTGCTATCCAAGACTGCAAACGGCCTTCATCTGACCTGATTCATAATGTTAATGACGGCAGAGCAATTTTGAGAGGCAACTTGCAGCATTGATAAGGGGGATGAAAACCCAAGGGCCAAGCTCCTTGCAGGAGAGACAGCTGCTGTGCCGCTCCTCTCCCCTCTCCTCCCCTCCTGAGGCACTTTGAGTAAACACTGCCCTGGGATCTGCCCTGTTATGATAGGAGAAAACCAATGGAGGAGTGGGAGCGGGTTGTGAAGGACGCCCACACCTGAGAACAACTAGAAAAAAGTCATATTCTGCTGGAAAAGAACATGGCCTTGGGCATGACAGTGTGGGTACTGTGGGCTGGATTTGCCCCTTCCCATCGGTCTACTTGGGTGGTCTTGTGCAGTAAACACCCTGTGCCACCACTGTATATGGTGCTCCAGAGAGAGAGGGAGAGGCAGAGGGCAGGAGGGAACTTGAACCCACCATAGCTGTAGGGAGGGGAGGTACAGTATCTGACTCCACTCGTTAATAGAAATCCTAGAAGAAGTGTGGTTTGGAGACCATGTGAGTGAAACCCCTTTGATTACTGGAAAGCTTGGGTGGGGGTGATGAATTCAGTCATCTGATTCTTCCTTCAATAAGAATATCCACTAAAAATAGCCAAGTCAGGTACTCAAGAGCAACGAGGATCTGCCTCAGATAGGATGGGAAGGAGCCATCTACTTTGGGGTAAAGAGTCAAGAAGCCAGCCAGGCATGGTGGTGCACACCTTTAATCCTGGCACTTGGGAGGCAGAGGCAGGCAGATCTTTTCACAAAGATACCAGCCTGGTCTACATAGCAAGTTCCAGGACAGCTGGGGCTACAGGGGACCCTATCTCAAAAAGCCAGCCACAAAACTCCACACCTCCAGCCTCTCATTCCTATGGATGGTGGCAGAGTACCTGAAAAAATCGTACCATCACCCAGAACCTTCATTCCCTGTCCCACTAGCTCAATCCATGTCCAGGGGGAAAAGGAAGCCCAGAATGTTGCTGCTGGCCCATGCCTTCCTTCCCGAGACCCCCTCCCAGCCTGGCACCTCTCTCCATAGCCCTCCCATCTCTTCCTCTTTAGTCCAGGGTCTGGAAACTTCACAAGCAGGGGTTGTATTCAACCCGTGTAGCATGTGTTCCTTCTCTTCTCATGACGTCCCCAGACCCTGTTATCATCCCGCTCTGGAGTGACGTCCTGGAACGCTGGCTTTGCCCCTGGTCCACCTCTCCAGCTGCATCTCCTCTTCGGTCTCCTCGGTGATTCCAGCCAGCCACACTGGCCTCCTTACTGGGCCTGCAGATCATGACCCTGTGTACCTGTTCCTTTGCCTGGAATAGTCTCACCAGTCTCACTGTTGCATTTCTCCCAACTCCTGGGACAGCACATCACACATAGATTGTATATAGTAGGTAGATGCTGATTGGTCAAATGAGTAATTGGGACCCCCCCTCCCCCCGCACCATCCCGTGGAACCAGAGGTCTTCATGAAGACCCCAGAGCCCTCACAGGGGACTATGCCACCACTCACATCTCTTATCCATCCCTCCGGCCATTAAGCTTTTATTCTGTATCTGTCACGAATCCAGCTGGCAAACTGTTTGTCAACTAGTAGACTGACAAAGGCTGGGCCCGGGGGCCAAAGCCTGAGAGAAAGGAAGGGATTTGGATGTATCCATCTTATTTACTGAGAATCTGCCATGCGATGAACTGTGGTGAGTGTCACATCTGCCACCCACTCAATCCTTACAAGAACCCCGCAGTGCTCCTGTCCTCCCACTTAACAGATCTATGACTCCTGCACCACTTGCTACACCCATTCATCTCTAGGGTGGAGGGCTGAGGGAGCTGCAGCATCTAGGGGGTCAATGCAGAGCAACTTGGATGTCCATTCTGGGTTTCTGCCTGGTGGAGATGCAGACAAATGGAGTGAGGGGTGTGGAATCAGCTACATTTTTTTTGCAGAGAAGGAAATCTAATCTGGAGTAATCCCTCTCTTCACTCTCCCAAAGCTCACAGAGGTAAATTGCAGCGATGGGATGCAAGCCTAGGATTGTGTGGACTGAAAGCCTGACACCCTGCAAGCCTTCTCAGAACCCAGTCCTCAGAGCAGTATCTCTGCCTCCTGACCTCCCTCCATCCCAGCCTAATTGCAGCCTGTCATCTCCAGCCCCTTCCTCACAAACTTAATCCAGTATCAACTTGTTAGTCATAGGCTTGCAGAGCCTTAGCACTGCAAAGGACTTAAAAGATGTCTCTGCAGATCTGGAAACTGAAGCCCATAGAAGGAAAGAAATCTTTTCAAGGCTGTTTGCTAATGAGCAGCAATTAGCAACAAAAGCTGATAAATGCTCGGGTTCAAATTAGAGGTTTTTTTTTTTAATGTGTATGAGTATTTTGCCTGCATGCATGTATGTGTACCACATATGTGCAGTACCTGAGAAGACCAGAACCAAGGAATGATCTTGAACTTCTGATCCTCCTGCCTCCACCTCCATAGTGCTGGGATTACAGACCTGTACCATCATACTTAGTTTTATGCAGTGCTAGGGATCAAACCTAGGATCTCAGGTGTGCTGGGCAAGCACTCTATCAACTGAGCTATAGTCCCAGCCAATAGCCCTAATTGGCTTTTATCTTATTAGGTAGCCCTAGTGCCCTTGAATTTATGAGCTATCCTCCTGCCTCAGCTTCCCAGGTGCTGGTATGAACCATTACACCTGGCTTTTGAGATCCTTTTTTCTTTCCCCTAGATCTTTCTAGGAAGGAGAGTTGCCTTAACTTTGTGCCGATCAACACAAAGGTGCCATCTCTGACCCCACAAAGAGGTCCAAAGTGGCTTCCCATGTCCTCTGCCCTGCCAACACGCTTCATGTCAGCTGGTCTGGATGCCCTGGCCTTTCCTCTCTGCCAGATGCATTCTTCCTCTTTTGTTGCTGGACTTATGTGTTCATTTCCTCCCTCTCAACTCCCTTTGCTGTGCTGGAGATGGAACCCAGGGCCTTACCCATGCCAGGCAAGTGCGCTACCACCGAAGCAGATCCCAGCCCTTACTTTCATTTGAAAGTGCACTGCCCCCCCACCCCCATTCAGCCTGCTTTGGAGCCTGCTGGATTCTCTGTTCCATGTAAGTCTATTTTCCCGTTTGAGCATCTTTGGAAACGGAGGGTGAATGCTCACATTTGTTCTGAAGCTTAAAAGCAAACTCGGCCCCTCCCTGAACTGCCAGCCTCCCACCAGAATGCGTGATGCCTTCCTGACTGGCATGCTTAGGCTGGGGGAAGGGAGAGACATGGCCTCTTGGCTAATTCCATTCCTAGATCCCCTCCATCTCCTCTGACTCACTCCCCAGACCCTGACCCTCCTTCCCTTGGGCAGATGGGTTTAAGTGAGAAAAGAGGGGACTGTCCCTGCACCACAGCCCTGATTCTTGTCACCCTGGCTTCCCAGCATCTCTCCTGGCTCTACCTGTACTAGGGCAGCCTGTGAAATCACCAAGGATAAAATATCCTTTTTTTTTTCCTCCAAGCTCTAAATTGATTTTCATGCCAAGCTGCCTGTATTTGCTTGCCTGGCTGCTGGAGGTAACTGAAACGTGCACAAAATGCCACCAGCCTGGCTTTGTGTGTAAGCCGAGGTCCAGGAGGCCAGGCCCTCCTCTGGCATGCTACTCCCTTGCAGCTCCAGCTGCCTATAGCCTGCTGTGATTTCCCTGTGTTGGATTGAGCCCTGCCCCCAGAAAGCAGCTAATCAGACACACTATGTGGCCTGCCTCTTCCACCTCTGGCTAAGAACAGCTGTCCAATTTCGGGAAGTGTTTGTTCCCTGGTTCTTAGATAATTCCATCAGTGTTTGGGTGTAGCTCCAGTGTCAGGCTCTGTGAGTCGCCCTGACAGCTCCCAGGGAGCTGCTGGCCTGTCTGCAGCAGGGCAGAGTTCATGCCACCATCTCTCCTGGTATCTCTACTTTTCAGCTTTCCCCAACTTAAAATGGGGGACAATGGGGTTGGGAGTATAGCTCAGTGGCACAGTTCTTTCCAGGCTCTGGGTTCCATGCCCAGCATGGCACACACACAAATCAGACTCATAATATACCCAACCCCCCACCTCCTTCAGGACCCATATGAGATTCCAGTTAGAGAATGTGTTGGGAGCTCCCTGGAGAAGCATGGACCAAAAAAAATCACAGCTCTTTAGGGGCCTGGGAAATGGCTCGGTGGGTAAAGGTGCTTGCCACCAAGCCTGATGACCTGAGTTCGATCCCTGGAATTCGCATGGGAGGAGTGAACCAACTCCTTCAAGTTGTCCTCTGACCTCTACAGGTGTGTACACACACATGCACACACACACACCAAATAATTGTGAGATTACAGGCATTTAGACTAGAGGGGCATAGAATGAACGTGGGCCTCTCATTCTGCAGATGGAGAAACCAAGGACGTTCCCACAGCCATACACTGGTCAATCCTGGCTGGAAAACCTCTGTCTGTTATTTCCTGGGCTATAGGGAGGAGGAAGCAAAGAAAGACATGTCAGTTTCAGAGGGACAGAGCAGATCAGTTGGGAAGCTGGAGTCTCACCACTCTGCCCTGGGGACAGATGGAACCATGTGTATATAACATCACACCATCCAAGTTTCCCAACCAAGTCTCTGTGAGATCACAGTGCTTTCCAGAAGGGAGACACAAGGGAACATCTTTAGAGCCGAATGTTGCTGAAGACAACTGTGAGCTCTACGTTCTCTTTCCTTTGGGGTAATTTTCTGATATACTGACCCCAGAATGACCACTTTCCCTGTCAGAGTGATGAGGAAGTGGAGATATTCCTCCTCCTCCTCCTCCACCACTACCATAAGAGGTACACAGGGCCCTGCTCCTAAATGGAGCCTGGCCAGATCCTCACAGAAAGGAGAGTGATTTCTATGAGCTAAGTGGAATGATGTGGCTATTACATTTATGACCCAATAAACATACTGATTAGGGTCACGTGTGCCCCTGGCCTCAGCGGGCCTGCTTCTGGGAAGGAGCTTGAGACAGCAGAGGCCAGGACATGGTAGTCAACACAGCCTGAGGGTGCTGGAGGAGAGCAGGCAGGGTGATGTCCCAGACAGTGGGGCCTACTCTGGGTCTAACCTTGGCTCTGCCACCGGATGGCTCTTCCTGTACCTCATCTTCCTCCTCTGTGCATCAAGTCAGGGACAACTAGAAAAGAACTAAACTTAGGGTCAGAGCCCCCCGAGTCTGTTCTTTGGTAGCAGGTAGCAGGTAGTATTCCACCCAGAGGGACTCAGAATTACCACGTATTGAACTGCAGAGTGAGGACAAGCAGCTAGGGACTAGGCATGTGTAGAACCATGCCTTACCACACAGGAGGTTGGCCTGAAGACAGTCATTCAGCCCATGCAGTTCCGTTGGTTTATTCTGCACCTGGCTCACATCTCAATTCTAGTCTGTCGCTATCTGAGCAGTCTCCGGTTCTCCACATCTGAAGAGCAGCTTAGGAAATGGCTTAGGAAAACCAAGCAAGGCGTTGGCCAGCTTCTGCCTGTTCAATCAGCTGCCAGGCCAAACTGTATTCGTAGTGGCCTCTAGTGGCAGATTTCCAAAATAGCATGTCAAATGGAACTGAAGGAATCTCAAATCTCAAAATGCAACTGAAGGAATCTCAGATTGACCTAGTTTCAGACCTGGAGCTCAAAGGGCCTAATTCAAATCTCAGCTTGATGAAGGGGAAAACCAAATTCCAGCTGTAACATGATTCCCCAGGATCACACAAAGACCCCACACTCCTCAGTCCACAAACTTTGACCAGGCAGGCCACCTGTGGTTTCTTTTCTTTTTCTTTTTTTGTTTTTTTTTTTTTTTTTTTTTTTTTTTTTTTTTTTTTCTTGGAGAAAGGGGTCTCACTATGTAGCCTAGGCTGGTCTTGAACCTCCCACCACAAGTAGAGATCCTGAATTACCAGTTTGGAAGAACAAACAGGGACCCAATTTCCCCATGACCCATGAGACCAAACCAACCTGCAGTTTGCCTCTTGTCTGTCTGGAGTTGTTGGAATGCCTGTGTCCTGACATTTACCTAGAATGCAGGGACCCAATCTATTGTGGCTGGGCTCTGAGGGCACAAAGTTCCTGGCAGCAAGATCGAACAGCTGTGCTTACCAAAGCTTCCTTTTCCACGCCCTGCAGCTCTGGTGCCAGAGGGGCCTCAGGGATGGCTCAGATTGGCTGGAGGATCTGGGGTAGGAACCATTTGCTGTTTGCGGGAAAAGCTATTTTCACATATTCTGGAGATACAATCCAAAAATAAAACATAGCGGAGGACTTCCAGAAGGCTGAGTGGAAAAGGCTTTACTGCCACGACAGCCTGGGTCCATGACTCCTGGCCCAAATTTCTGCCAACCAGCCTCCATCTTTTCCTGATGGAGAACATTTTATTTGATTCATTCAGCCAATAACTTCAAAGCATCGCACAGGCTCTGAGAAGATAGTGTGGAGTAAGATAGGGCCTTGCTCTCAGAGGTCAGTGCAGGGAGAGGAGAGGCTGTGTGGCGGTGTGCCGCTGGCTGGGATAAAGAAGTAGGGGTGAAGGAATGGGCTCAGTGGTAGAGCACTTCCCCAGCATGCACCTGGGTGGATAGGCCTGGGTTCCAACCCCAGCACATACACAAAACAGGTAGAAGAGGTGTGTGGCAGTGCCAAGGTCCATTGATAACAATAGCTGGGTTTTTTAAGTGCTTTCGATGTTGGACTCTGTTCTGAATACCTGTTCTGTCATGCACTGATGTGCACACTGTGTAATCCCAGAATGAGGCAGGAGGACTGTAAAGAGTTCAAGGCCAGTCTATAATCTCAACACTTGAGAAATGGAGGTAGGAGGATCCAAAGTTCCAGGTCATTCTCAAGTTAGGGGCTAGCCTGGGAGATGAGACTCTTTCTCAAACAACCCATAAATAAATCATTTCTAGGTCACTCCCCATAATAGACCTAGGAGGCTAACATCATTATTCCGATGTCATAGAAAGTAAACTAACCTTCCTGCTAAGTGGTGGCCCTGGGGTCTGCTCCCCGCAGATTGGTTCCGGAGGCCCTTCACTGCCACTTGCCCTGAATTGTCTGTACCATCTCATGCACTATGATGCTCAGTGGACTGAAGAAGGCTCAGTAGGGAGGACACTGTTCCCAAGGCTCATCACCATCCCCAGGGAACTGAGTTAAAATGTACCATCTGAACGTGGAGCAAGAGGCTGCCTTGCCACAAGCTGTTTATACACCTTACACTATGGGCACAGACTTCTCTTAGCCTGGATATGTGTTTGATGGCTTTCACTGGTTTATTAACTCCTAACTTGGTGCAAGCCTTCTCTCCAAGTCTAGAATCTTCCCAGCAAAGCTACCTCTTTCCTATCCCACACCCACTTTCATTATTCTCCATCTAAATCGTAAAGCTGATCGTTCCCATAATTCCCTGTTAATGAAGGAGGAAGCCAAGTTCCAGATGTAACAAGATTCTTTAAACAACTTTTTCTCCCTGGAGAAAGGGGTCTCACTATGTAGCCTAGGCTGGTCTTGAACTTGCCACCACAGGTAGAGATCCTGAGCTACCAGTTTAGAACAAATGAGGACCCAGTTTCCCCATGAGACCAAACCAACCTGCACTTTGCCTCTCTCTCATCTGTCTGGAATTGCTGGAATGCCATGTCCTGGCAATTACCTAAAACACAGGGGCCTATGCAGCTAGGCTGTCTGAGGAAACAAAAAGTTTCCTGCCTCTGTCCCCAGTGACCAGGTCCAGACCACCTCCCCGAGGGTAGATGCAGTGTCCTATACAAAGACCATATCACCCTGATGGCCTCATGCCTCCCCATCTCCTCTCCAGCTTAACTCCTGGGTCAGACAGAGCCTAACTAGCTCCACCTTCTTGAGCTCAGCTACGCCCAGCTGCCAAAGATCTTCAGGCAGGCTTGTTAACTGTTGGTGTCCTCCCATGGGAAGCTCACCTGAGTATGTGGCCACAACTCTCGACCTGAGGTGGACAATTGTGATAGCCTGCTGCGTCAAGGAAGGGCTAGGGTATAGAGACTGGGGAAGACTAAGGGGTAAGGCTCTCTATTTATGCAGCTATGGGGAAGCCACCATCCATGCTGGGTGAAGACTTCTGGATGCAGCCTTTGGGGGAAATGCCCAGGCTCTGGTTAAGTAGTAGTCCCTTAGCCATTGTTCTGTAAGCCCAATAAAATTATTGGTTTACTAGGGTGAACTCTTGGAACCCTGGGAGGAAATGGACATTGTTTACAGCTTCCCTAGGAAAGGAGTTCAGCAAGGCTCTCTTGCCTCTGCCTCCATGAATGCCATCACACCAACAGTCTAATGGCTCTTACCCTGACAGTGTGTCACTTCCAGCTGAAGGGCTAACTCAGCAGGACCCCTTTTAAATGAACTTTAGGACTCTACATCCCAGGCTCTAGAAGTTATGAAACACTCGAGTTGGCCTCACTCTTCTGAGGTGCCAATAAGTGGCTGTCTTAGCATGTCTGGAGACTTTCTCACAGACAAGACACCACACCTGCCACTTTCTTCCACAGTGTACACAGAACCTTCTTTATTTCACAGCAGCAAAGACTCCCACCATGCCTGGAGCCTGTGTGGACGTGGAGATAGATTATAATTTAGAGATGGTGGATGGGTATCTTATTCCCTACCTTTAGAGGCAGCCCTAATTATAAGCTCCAGCCCAGCCAAAAGAGATTTAAGTGTTTCCCCAGAGTGTAGAACCTCATCCACCAAAACCACCCCTGGAAGACTGCAAGCCATTTCTGGCGTTTGTTGATAGGTTTTCTTTTCTTTTCTTTTCTTTTCTTTTTTTTTTAAATCATTTAAGAGACTACTTTATTAGTTCTGTAATCAAACCCAAATAGATCTTACATATTTTTTATACTTATTTTTATTTTATGTGTACAAGTATATTGCGTGCATGTATGTGAGTGCACCTGTGTCGTGCAATGCCTCAGAGGTCAGAAAAGGGTGTTGGATTCCCCTGGAACTGGAGTTATGGACAGTTGTTTGCTGCCCTGTGGGTGCTGGGAATTGAACCCGGGTCCTCTGCTAGAACAGCCAGTGCTCTTAACCACTGAGCCATCCCTCCAACCCAGAATTATTTTTTGATCTTATTACAGATTTATTTTGGGGTGTGTGTGTGTAGGTCAGAAGACAACTTGTGTGAGTCAGTTCTCTCCTTCCCTCAGCAGGCTTAGTGGCAAGCACCTTTACCCCTTGCCCTCTTGCTGGTCCCAGAACTGCTTGGGTGGGTTAGTCAGATGGAGGCCCACAGACCTGGCGAAGGTGATGTGAGCCTGGAGCACAACTCTCCTCCACTGAGATTAACATAGAACACCACCTAGCCCACAACAGCAATCTCAACCACCAAAGGTACTTTATTCTGGAAGTTTCCATGTATTACAAAGGCATTAACGTCCTTCCTCGCACCCTTACTTCCCCTGCAAACCCAAACACAAGAGTGTCACTCCCTGTGCTCACTAGCCGCTAGCCAGTCGCTCCTGCTAGGGAACAGTCAACGCTCTGCTTCCTTTTCATAGATACACCCCTCGATTATTACACATTATCATTCCCCACTTGACACCTTAGCAACTTGATTGTTGGAACGTTTTTCCATCTGGCAAAAATTCAGTATGGCTTTGTGTGAGATGTTTAAGTGTCAGAGGCAGCAATGTTGATGTTCTAGCTCTGAGAAGGAAAATACAGAGCACTGCATATATTCCCTGGAAGAACGCACGCGGGAGGCCGAAAGGGGCCGTGCAGCATTAACAAGTCCAGCCCATATGGCTTGCTTTGGAATTCAGGGGCTGCTGGCCAGAACAGAAATGTCCCCAGAAGCAAGCTTGTGGCAGCACTACAAAATGACCCACCTGCTTCATTTTGTCCCAAAGGTGTCAGAGCAGGCATGCACAGGAAGGAGACAAATGGGCATCGTGGTGATTGGGAACCTGTGAGTCTCTGCAAATGCCCTGTCCATGTAGGCACTGGGAGCAGACACCTCCATCTCTAATTCGCCCAAGACCCCAGACTTCCTCAGCTCCATGAGTGGGGCAAAGGCACAAGTCACTGTAGGTCACTGGGCCCATCCCAGAAGACCTGGGTGTGCCCAAGGGCAGCACTTCTATCCAGAAGGGTATGCCTTAAGGATCTTCACGTCATCCACGGGGCGGTCCTGGGAGTTTGTCTCCACCATGCCCACTCGGTTCACCATTCCTATACCCTGGCACACTCGGCCAAAAATGGTGTGCTTGCCATCCAGCCACTGGGTGGGGGCAAGGGTCACAAAGAACTGGCTGCCGTTGGTGTCTGGCCCCGCATTGGCCATTGCCAGAATTCCAGCCCCTAGGGGAGACAAAAAGAAAAGAGCGTGTCAATAACAGCCCCTCAGCTCCAGCAGAGCGACACTGTCTGAGGACAGAGTTGCCCACCTCTGTCATCAACAGCCAGGCCCCAGACTACCTCTCTCTAGGGCAGAGGCTGTGCTCTGCACAAAGACCACCCCAGACCACCACTGTACCACCCCAATGGCCTTGCAGCCCCCCATCTGCTCTCCAGCTTGACTCCCGCCTGGCACGGTCTTGCTTTGCTTCAAGGGAGCTTCAGACATCCTTTAGTTCAGGACATTCAACAAGAGGCTAGTCTAGAACGTCCTCAGAATTGCTGAGGACTCTCGAGAGGTGCTGTTTTCTTTCATCTGCCAGGGCACTTTGTGGCGCCATGGCTGAGCATCTGTCTGGCATGCCGCCACGGTGTCAGGTACTCACCTTGAACCACAGCCAAAAGAGCAAGCTTTCAACAACCCATCCTCCTTCCTACCCGGTCCGGCCAGATGATACACTTACCAGTGAACTTGAGGTCTGGATGAAGTTCATCTTCAAACTGTTTGCCATAGATAGATGCGCCACCTCGACCTGTCCAACGAGAAGGCAAGGAATGAAGCAGCCAGTCCCACAGTCTACCTCGCAATGGGAACGACAGCCTGGGATCTACGGGCTTTTCAGAGTACAGGAAAAGGTAGTACATGCCCGGCTCCTGGCAGTATGGTTACAGCATTCCAGTCACTGGTTTCCTTCAGGTCAGACTTTTCTTTTCAAATACATCCTACTGTTCATTAAATAAATACATGTTTACTGTCAAAATGAAGAAAGCAGAACATTATTCACAGGAAGAGAGTCCTCTCTCTGTTCATGATCTGACATGCTAAAAGTCTCATACCTTCAACATTTTTCTGATTATTTTAGCAAGAGTGGCCAAGCCCTTAGTCCAGTGACCACCGCACACTGTTAACCAATTAGCATTCTTCTTTGCAGATCTTAGAAGGGAACAGGGACAGTGTAAGTGATGTGTAAGAAGGAACTGTATTACACAGGCAGAGTCCACTGAGGAGTAGTAGGGTATAGGAAAGGGAAAAATCATGGCCACCAAACATATGCCCAGTATGTGCAGCAATGAGCCTTCAGAGTGTGACCCCTGCACTCTGGGGATCTAAAAGCCAGCACATAAATGTCACCACAAATACTAAGAGATAGGCCAATCATGAGTAAGCGATGACACCAGAGATTTTCTTGGCAGGGGGGAGAGGGGAATTGATATTTTATGTGTATGAGTGTTTTGCCTGCAAGTAAGTGCACCCTGTGCAAAGCCCATGGAGGCCAGGAGCGATGTCGGATCCCCTGGAACTGGAGTTACAAACAGTTTTTAGCCTCCAAATGGGTGCTGTGAACTGAACCTGGGTCCTCTGTAAGAGTAGCCAGTGCTCTTAACCACTGAGCCATCTCCAGCCCTGGGGATTTAAAATGACCAGGAGACAACAGGCCCTTGGAATCACTAGGCATCTTGTGACCAACTACTAGCTGGGGCCTCTGGGGCACTGTTTTCCCAGAATGCACTCTCCTTTCAGAACCCAATTCAACTCAGAGGGGTTTGCAGAAAAGCCCAGCAGGCAATTCTCAGTTCACACATTGCTGGGGGTATGTCGAGTATGGAAAGATCTCTAGGCTGAGTACCCTACACAGATGCTGAAGAGCAGGGCCAGCACCCCGCAGGCTCTCCATAGGCTCGGAGTCAGAATCACAGGCCCAGGCCTGCTTCTGGACAGGCCTAGGTTCGCTTTTGTCACTTTTAAGCATGCTGTTGGGTTTTGTTCTTGTTTTGAGACAGGGTCTCACCATGTTGTCCTGGCTGTCCTGGAACCTGCTACATAGACCAGGCTGGCCCGAACCACAGAGAACTGCCTGCTTCTGCCTCCCACATGCTGGACTAAAGATGTAAGCTACCAGACCTGGCTCCTCTTTTAAACATGTATCCAACACAGATTTCACACACACAAAAGGCATGAAAAATGTGACAAACAGCAAGGACCTCATCTGTTTAAGAAACAAACATGGGGAGCTGGAGAGATGGCTTAGCGGTTAAGAACACTGACTGTTCTTGCAGAAGACCTGGGTTTGAATCCCAGCACCCACATGGCAGCTAACAACTGTTAACTCCAGTTCCAGGGGATCTGACAGCCTCTTCTGTCCTCTGCAGGCATTGCACAACATGGGTACACTTACATACATGCAGGCATAACACTCATACACATAAAATAAAAATAATATTAAAAAAAAAAAAAAAGGAAAGAAAAGAAAAACAAACATGGGAACCGGGTGAAGTGGTGCACACCTTTAATCCCAGCACTTGGGAGGCAGAGGCAGGTGGATAGATGGAGGCCAACCTGGTCTACAAAGTGAGTTCCAGGCCAGCTGGGGCTACAAGGAAACCCTGTCTCAAAAAGACCCCTTACCAAAAAATATTACAAAGCCTGCGGAGCATTCCCTTGCTGTTGGCTTTATGTAGCACTCTGGGTACCCCGCAGTTGGCTCTTCAGTCCTTACTGTCTGGGCTTCACTGCCTGTGCTCTGTAGCTTCCTACAGTGTCTGCCCTGCCTGTTGTCTCTCTTCTGGAGCTGAGTGTTAGGATACGGAGGCCCTGGCACATTCTGTCACTGTCAGCAGTGTGACCACAGTGTGAGCATCCTGCCTTGCAGACAGGGTGCCTGAGCTCCTGGGACCACCGCTGTCAGGGCTGTGCAGGGTCGCAGTTTATAGAGCCGTTACCAGTACTCCATTCTCCAAATATCAGAGGATGTGCAATGTCACCCTGCCATGTGCTTGCTCACCTTACTTCAAGGCTCCCTGTCCCACTCTCTGAGACTTATGCTGGGGGCTTCTAGGAAAGAAAGGGATGTTTCTGTGGGGGTTTTGTGGTGCTGGGAATCAAGCCTTGGGTGTGCTGGGCAAACAAGCTGAACTGCACTGCCCCCCAGCCCCTCACCGTGTTTCACCTGTGTCTCAGCATTCCTTCCAAACATAGACAAACCCACTCCTGTGCATCTCTCCTGTAGCTTTTTCTCAGCTTCCTTCTTTGAAAGAACACCACCAGGAGCAATAGTCTTCCTGCAACCAGAGACAAGCTCAAGGTCAAAGGCCAAAACACTAAAAGGTTCAGTGGACAGACAGCAAGCCTAGACCCTAGATAACTGCTGAGCAGGTGAACCAAGGAGAATGGCAGAGCTCCAGATAGTCTACAACGTGAGAAAAGCCACACGGCCATTGTGGCTGCGATGTCCATTACTTATAGCCAAAGGCACAACGGACTGACACAACCACTGTGTCAGTAACAAAGTAGGGAGAACACTGGGGGGGGGGGGAGGGGGGGGGAGAGGGGGAGAGAGAGAGAGAGAGAGAGAAAACGCGCGCAGGGACGGACACCAGACCCACCACAGGGAACACCCACTTCTCCAAAAGGCTTTGTAGTTTTTAGTGATTTTATTTTACTGTTGTGTTTTGTTTTTTGAGACAGGATCTCTCGAGAACAGGCCTGGAACTCACTATGCATCCCAGGCTGGCCTCGAATTTGCAGTATCCTCCTGCCTCGGCCTCCCAAGTGCTGGGACTACAGGTGAACGCCATTCACTTGGCAGCTCTGCAGTTCTGATGGTGGAGTCTCACTTTGAGGGTTGGGGCCTTCACTTGGATTCCTTAATTCCTTTCTTTGTTTCCTTACTTCCTTTGGGGTAGAGATATAGACTCTAGATCTGACTGTCTACTTCCTCTGCTGAACCTTAAGTGAGCTATTTAACCCTTTTAGAAATGAGGTAACACACAGGAGGAGATACAGGAGGAAGCCAGGCAGTGCATGGATGGGGACTCCGAGCCTCTAACCAATGGAGTCTTCGAGCTTCCCTCAAACAGATGCATTCACCTCTCCCCCGCTTCGTCCTGTTACTAATGTAGCCTATGAACTGTTCACAAGACTATCCACCACCACGTGCCCAACGCTGTCCTTTAAATAAGCCTGCATTACCACTTGCCATTCTCCCTAGCAGCTTCCCCTCCTAGTGAATCACTCCTACCAGCCCTTCAGAATGTTATTAACATGAACCTCAGAAACGAACCTCAGAAACAAGCTCGAGCTCCACTCTATTTCCTTATAGCCCTTCTCAGTAACACTTCCTGAAAAAGCTGTCCACACCTGGTTTACCTTCTTTCCCTCCCTCCCTCCATCATGGGGTTCAAACCTAGGGCCTGGCACGTGAGAAGCAACCATGCTGCCACCGGGCATCACCCCCACTCTCTTCTGAACATTCTCCCTGTAGACTTGCCCCCACTGCTCCACTACCTGTCAAGGTCACTAGTGACTTCTGACTTGTGCGTGTGTGCGCAGTACTCAGGACTCACTTTATTGGCTCCATGGAAGCATGAGCCCTTCTCAAAGCCTGCCCTGGCACTCTTCTCCTGGCAGCTCTTCCACTGGCACCTTCTTTCACAGGCCTACGGTGCCCTGAGAACAGTTCCCCCTCCTCCTGGCTCTCTGCCCCTATAAATCTCTGAACATCTGGGTTCAGGACCAGGTTCATGGTCGGGGGCTCCATGCTCATTGCCCCCTCTCTGCCTTACTCCAGCCTCGCCAGCCCCTGAGCTGTTTCTTGGCAAGCACTCTGGTCTAAGGCCTCTGACTACAGTTCTGTCTGGAGTGTCCCTGCCCAACCCTGGTATTCAAAAGCTGTGCTCAGCGCCACCTTATCAGAGGCCTTTCCTAACACACCAAACAGCACTTCCCCACCCTCTAGTCCAGCAGTTTCAAAGGGGGTAACCCTGAGGACACTGGGTAATGTCAGGAATGATTTGTTGTCCTAACTAAAGGTTCTACTGGCATCTATCTAGTGGTTCTTTGCCAGGTCATGCAGGCTGCTAAACATCATTCAGCGCCTGGGACAGCCCATGACAGAATTATCAGCTTCCATCGTAAACACTAAGGTGAGACACGCCGTTCAGTTCCCTCCCCTATAGCCTACTGCTTTCCAAGTCACTTGTCATGACCTGACAGTGCAGTGTGTATGGAACTGTTCACTTTCTGCTTTCTCACGATGAGAGCTCCACAAGGCTTTTACCCTGCCCTTGAATGCCAGGCCTCCAGGAGTCAAACAGATATGTGTGAAAGTGAAATATTAAACCAATTAACCAAATTCACTGTTTTTGAACTCTTATTTTTGTGCCAAGCCTTTGCTAACCATTTTACAAACACTTCTCACAATAACCCCAGGAGGTGTACACAGCATGCTCCCCACCTGTAGAGAAGATTCACGGTACATATGGCCATGTAAAGCCAAGATCATGTCCAAGCCCACTGGGTCCCACATCCCTGCTTGGCATTATGCTACACATTGCCACAGACCCTGGCTGGATTCAATGTTCTCAAAAGCTTTTCTTCTTACCCTAGTCTCAAGGGTCTCCAAATCTGATCATACTGGATCAAATCTGCACCTCTTTTGGTGGGGAGTAAGGTCTCCATTAACTGGCCCCATCTTACCCGAACCCATGTCTTCTACAGCTAAGCACTGTGCCCCAAACTGCCCTTTCCTGTCCCCTACACAGGCAGCTCAGAGATTTGTAAATTTTACAGAGGCCTTAGAATCACACTTCAGCTACTGTCTTGAGGATGGAAAAGTTGGGCCTGTGTCACTAACCCAGTGAGGTAAGATGAGCCCACTTGGGGTGGTGGGCTCTCCTCTACATTTCTGAAAACCTTTGTCAACATGCTCTACCCTGGGGCTGTAGAGGTGGCTCAGCAGTTAACAGCACTGGCTGCTCTTGCAGAGGATACAGGTTCAGGTCCCAGCACCCACATGGCCACTAACAACTGTCCATTAACTCCAGTTCCACGGGATCTGACGCCCTCTTCTGGCCTCTGTAGGCCTTGCACACATAGGTGCACTTACATACATGCAGGCAAAACACTCATACACATAAAATAAAAATAAATTAAAAAAAAAATCCTGTCCTCTACTTCCCCAGAGTTAAGTGCTACATTCCTTCAAGCCATTCTAGTTCCATTCTGCTCCCTCATTGTGAATTATTCCACTCAATGCCAACATTCATTTGCATAATTATTGTCATGACTTTCTTTTTGGTTTCTTATAATGAATAGCTGGCAGGGCTGGGGGCTTTGAAAGGAAAGAAAGCGCCCTGGCCTCCGGTCCTCACAGGCTGCAGAGCAGCGCAGGATACCCAGCAGACTCTTAGCAAATATTCACCAAGCGAATACAATTAACAATGGCTTGCTGCGCCACAAGATAAATTTCAGGTGTTCCTGGAGCTACCAGGAAGCGAGATGAAACCAGAGGCTCCCGCACGGAGAGTCAGAATGTAATTAATCTAGTCCTGGTGGCTGTGGCACAGGTGGCCAAGGGCAGGACAGGAAGACCTCAAGGAAGAACTGAGTCTTAATGGGAGGCGAGGAAGAGGTGAGCGCACAGAGCTAAGGAGCTAATGCTGCATATTCTAATGTGGGCAAGTGACGGGAGGGACATGGTTTGAAGTGAAAAGAATCGGGACATGTGAACAGAAACCATCTGGTGAGGGCAGGTACAAGGAAGGCCACAGGAAGGAAGGTTCTGGAGTACCCAGACTGTGGGCAGCTGGGAATGGAGATGAACATCAGGTTGCTGAGGTCCACCTGCTGTCCACCTGAGACGAGCGGCAAAAAATAACCTCACTTCATACTGGCAGCCATGATCTATGACCCAGAAGACAAACTCCTGCTTGCCTCTTCTTACAGGCCTGCTGGCAGACTGCAAACATTTGTTATACTTGAGGCTGGAGGCCATTATGTGGAATCTTCTGGGTGCTTCAATTTCATTAAGAGCACATCATAGAAATGTGACATAGGAAGGACAGCAAAGAAACTGCAGAGACAACGCAAGCACTGGTACCAACAGTTCCTGAGTCACTTCCGAGTCCTATCCAGTAATCATGGACTCTGGCACACACTGGCATTATGGCTTAAAATTTACTTCATTCAGGCTGGAGAGTTGGCTCAGTGGTTAAGAGCACTGGCTGCTCTTGCAGAGGACCCGGGTTCAATTCCCAGCACCAACATGGCAGCAAACAACTGCCTGTAACTCCAGTTCCAGGAGAATCCAACACCCTCTTCTGGCATCCACCAGCATTGCACGAGTGCACTTATATACATGTAGGCAATACACTCATACACATAAAATAAAAATAATGCAATATTCAAACAATGGAGAGGTCAGGAGGGACAGACATCGAATACTGGCATCACATTTGCCAATCCTCAATACCAAATGATATGAACAAACAACAGAGACATTTATTTATTTATTTATTTATTTATTTATTTATTTATTTATTTATTTTTGGTCTTTTTGAGACAGGGTCTCCCTGTAGCACCAGCTGGCCTGGAACTCACTATGTAGACCAGAGTGGTCTGGCCTTGAACTCATGAAGATCTGCCTGCCTCTGCCTCTCAGGTGCAGGGATTAAAGGTGTATGCCACCATGCCCAGCAACAATAGTTTTGTTTTGTTGGGGTTTTTTTTTTCCTGTCTTTTTGAGACAGGCTCTTCCTAGGGCCCCTGCTGTCCTGGAACTCCCTATGTACACCAGGCTGGCCTTGAACTCTGCCTCTGCCTCCCAAGTGCTGGGATTAAAGGCATGGGCCACCACGCCCAGCTAACAAAAGAGATTTTAAAAGCTGAAATTCCCCAGCATCAATGAAATGAAGGAAAGCTAATGTTTTAAAGATTCTGAAGAGCCAGGTGTGGTGCTGCACACCTTTAGTCCCAGCACTTGGGAGGCAGGTGGATCTCTGTGAATTCAAGGCCAGCCTGGTCTATGTAGTGAGCTCCAGGCCAGCTAAGGGCTATTTAAAGAAAAAAAAAAAGATTCTGAAGAGTTGTCCGAGGAAAGAAAAAGACATAAGACTTCCACCTGCACCCCCTGAAGGCAGTAAAGAAAGTCCGACAAATATTCTCCAATTCTGAAACGCCAGCAGAGGGCGTGAGTGAGCAGCCCTCCAAGACAGACACCTCCATCACCACCACCACAGAGCAGGTGCAGCGGGCTGTGCACCCTCCAGGGTACGGAGCCATACCTGGGGGACAAGCCAGAGCCTGAGGTGAGACTAGAGGAACCCTGGGACAGAGCTTACTGGAAGCTGGGAAGACAACAGAGGTTGGCCTTCCCCCAAGGGGCTCCCCAACCTCTTCAGCAGAGAATGCACTGGAAGGCACGCGCAGTAAGGACAGTGGCCCCAGATGGGTGCAGAAAAATGACAAGGATCTGCTTACATGGGACCTGAGCAGAAACAAGGCAGGGACACGCTGGTACCAACACCACCACGAACAGAAACGGCAAAGACGGCAGAACAGACATGCATGGAAGGCAAAAAGCAACCAGGGAACTCAGTCCTCAAGAGAATATAGCTAGGAAGTGACTGCTCTATGGCCGTCTCAGGACACAGGGGATTCAGAACTGAGCATCTAGTAAATCAGCAGATCAGAGACAAGATAAACCACACAACAGGGTGAAAAGACCGCAGAGCTGAGGACACAAAGTGAGATCCAAATGACACCAATAAAGAGCTGCAAGTCAGAGTGGACACAGCTGAAAACTGCATGGGCGGGTGAGGTCTGAAAGGATTTCAGTGAAGGAGGAAAAAGGAGTGTCTCACCCACCAGAGGGAACTGGGAAAACATCTCACCAACAGGAAATATGACAGACATGGAAGGCAAAGGTCACAAAGCAAATGACTGGTTTCCTGAAATAGAAAATCCAGTAGGTTTAACCAGAGAAAATACTCAGATTGTCTTTAATTCCCTAAACTGGAGGAATGAGTAAAACTGGCCTTGCTGTTTTCAGAAACCATGTTTAAAACAAGGCAATAGATCAGAATTTTCTAAAAAAGATCTGAGGGGCTGGATGTGGCCCCAAAATAATACAATAGCTACTCATGGTCTTTTTGAAACACAGAGGCAACAGGCAGAAAGTCTCAAAAAGGAACAAACACCCTCTAGTCCCTGCAGTACACAGCAGTAGATACAGAATCCTGGCAAGGAGACAGCTCAGCTCAGCGGAATGCGTTTGTGGCGCAAGCCTGCTGGCCTGAGCTAAGGTGGAGGACATCTGTAATCCCAACATGCCTAGAGATGGGAGGTGGACACAGGAGAATGTGCTGGAAGCTTCCAGGCCAGCTAGCTTGGAGTAGGTGGTGCAGCAGAAACAAGAGAGACCCTGCCTCAATGTGGCAGAAGCAAGATGCCCCCACCCATAACACACAGAGTAAATGGAGTCTTTTATTTTTATGTGTATGAGTGTTTTGCCTGCATGTATAAAGTGCATCATGTGTGTGCAAAGGCCACAGTGACCAGAAGAGGGTGTCAAATACCCTGAACTGGAGCTACAGATGGTTGCTGACCACCATGTAGACGCTGGGAACCGAACCCAGGTCCTCTGCAAGAGCAGCCAGTGTTCTTAACTGCTGAGCTATCTCTCAAATCCATAAACAAATTACTATTTTTTGGGAAACACTTTTTTTTTTTTTTACATTTTTATTTATTTATTTTGTGGGTGGGGAAGCACACACATCCTACAGCAGGTATGAAGGTCAGAGATAAGCTTCCAAGGGTCAGTTCTTTCCACACATATATCCTGGGGATCAAACTCAGGTCATCAGGTTGGGAGAAACTGCCCTTAATTGCTGAATCATCTCACTGGCTCCAATAGCATTTATTTGGTAAACAAAATTTGCAGTTTGTGCCCATTGAATCAAGCTGGTCCAGAAGTACCCTGTGTGGCTTCCATCATCATCATCATCATCATCATCATCATCCCAAAGACAGGCAATTTTTAACATTTTCCAGAAATACTGAAGCAGGTAACATAAAATATACATACAATGAAGACTGGGGGTGGGGGGAATAGGAATAAGAAATCAAAGACCAAAGGATTTGCCAACATGGGGTCAACTTTGGTGGAACAATGAAGGTTTCCATTAGCTCTGTTCTGCCCCCCTTGGAAAATCCTAATGAGTTTGTTGGGTCTGCTAACAGAGCATAGGATCGGGGGTTATTTATAGAACAGTGGTCGCCCCCGCTTTACGGCTGTGCTGGAAAGTCCACACTCAAATACAGATCCTGTGACTTCCCAACAGCCACACAAAATGGCAAGAGGTGCCTCATGGTATTCTTGGCTTATGGAAGCCTGGCTTGTGAAGCTTCAAAGGGAAGCGGAAACAATCAGGGCTGTTCATGAGATATTAGATTGGGTTCTGGTCAGCTGGGGCTGAAGAATCAGCTGTGAATAAGAAGAAACCAGAACCTGAAGCAAAACCTTTGCTTTACTGGGACAATTGATGCTGGTTAGCTGGGGCTGAAAAATCAGCTCTAAGCAACAAGACCAGCATCACTGAGGTGAAATCTTCTGGGAGGTATTTCCTCAGGGTCAGCACACAGAGGGGACCCGAGCCTCTGTCTCTAGCTGGAAGCAGGACTTAGTAATGTGTAAGAGTCTCCTGCATGGATCTGGTGTTGAAAGCGTGAAGGGGTCACAGGGAGCAGCTGAGGCTTGGCACTGTGAGAGGCCAGGAAAGGCCACAGGTGAAAGTGCAGCTTCAGTTGCAGTGAAGACCCCAGGATTGAAGGGGTCATGGAGTGAATCTAAGGCTTTGCACCCCAAGAGGCAAGAAGAGGCCATTGGTGAAGGTGTAGCCTCAGTTTCAGTGGAAACCCCAGATTTTTGGAGATGCCAGCACCGTGGGACGACCACCAAGGACAGCAGTAGGCATAGAATGGAGCTGGCTGGGGTCTAAGAGACAAGCTGTGTGTGTTGTGGACGTCAGAGTCAGAGAAGGGGAGCTGCCAGAACCCTTTGGAGTCGAAGATTGTGAGTGACTCCTAGACATCCAGCTTTGAGTTACTTTGCTGGACTTAGGTTTTGCTTAGGTGTGCCCAATTCTTCCCTTTGAAGACAGTACTTGTTTTGGATTTTACAGAAGCCCACCCACAGTTAAGAGACTTTTTAAAAGAGACTATGAACTTTTATGTATTTGGATTTTTTTAAGGGCTGTGGGTTTTTAAGGTTGTACTGTCTTAGGCTGTGATATTAACATCATATCTTGGGGACAGAAATTAGAAAGTTATGGTTTAATAGTGATGTTTGTGTGTCAAGTTGACAAGGGGTCAATTGTGCTGGATAGCTTTAGTGTCAACTTGACACACCT
>NW_008343842.1:2400313-2407847 GCF_000622305.1 Nannospalax galili | reverse complement strand
GGGCATCTTCTTGATGAGTGATGTGGGAGGGCCCAGCCCACTGTGGGTAGTGCCACCCCTGGGCAGGTGGGCCTGTGTTGCATAAGAAAGCAGGCTGAGCAGGGGCCAGGGGAGCAAGCCAGTAAGCAGCGTTTCTCCATGTCCTATGCTCCAGCTCCAGCTTCCAGGTTCCTGCCCTGAGTTCCTACCTTGGGCTCCCTGATGAACTGCAACCTGGGAGATGTAAGCTGAATAAACCCTTTCCTCCCCAAGTTAGTATTGGTCAGAGTATTTTGTCACAGCAATGAAGAAAAAAAAAACAGGGCAATATCCTTAGCCCTTCCCCCACATGCAGCTATGGTCGACTGACTGGGTGGGAGGGGTAACTGACTCCTCCATTAACTCCTTGATGGGAAGGTGTAACTATAGCTTGCCAACACAGTGGTCAGAGGACACTTCTGGGTAACACTCCACCCCTTCCTCCAGTTCTTACATTCTTTCCAACAACCTCTTCGGCAAAAGTCCTTGAGCCTTGGGGGGAGGGGGGTGGAACAGGTGTGGGATGAGCTTCCTCCCATTGTGGCAAGGCACTGAACTTTTGGGTCTTTGCATCTTCTGTTTTCCATGGGATTCCATCTGTTTTCAGTGGGAGTCCACCTATTATAGGGATTTGGTGTTAGGATCCACAAATGAGGGTGAAAACACATCTTTTGTTTTTCTGAGTCTGTGTTACTTCACTTAGTGTAAGTTTCTAGATCCATTTCCCTGCAAATTTCATTACTTCATCTTTCTTTACTGCTGAGAGCCCCACTGTGTAAATGTACCCCAGTTTTGTTAACCACTTGTCAGCTGAGGGACACAATATAAATTCTTCCAATACATGAGCATGGGAGGTCCTTCCATCTCCTGGTGTCTTCCTCAATCTCTTTCTTTTAAAGATTTAAAATTTTCATTGTAGAGATCTTTGATGTCTTTGGTCAGGTCTTTTCCAAGGTTTTTTTTTTAAAGGTATTGTTAATGGCAGGGTTTTCCTGTACCCTTTCTCCAATTGCTTGTTATTGGTATATAAAAAGGCTACTGATTTTTTTGGGGGGGGGGCTCTTTTTGAGACAGGGTCTCCCTGTAGCCCCAGCCAGCCTAGAACTATGTAGACCAGGATGGCCTTGAACTCATAGACATCCACCTGCCTCTGCCTCCTGAGTGCTGGGATTAAAGGCATGAGCCACCACGCCTGGCAAAAAGAAAGGCTACTGATTTTTGTAGATTAATTCTGTAACCTGCTACTTTACTAAAAGTGTTGATCAGTTCTAGGAGTTTTCTGGTGGAATTTTGGGATCTCTTAGGTATAGTATCATATCGTCTGCAAAAAGGGATAATTTGACCTCTTCTTTCCCAATTAGTGCTCCTTTAATTTCCTTCTCCTGTCTTATTGCTCTAGCAAGGGTTTCAAGCACTATGTTGAAAAGGAGTGGAGGTAGTGGACATCCTTGTCTGGTTCCTGATCTTAATGGAAATGCTTCCAGTTTTTCTCCATTTAGAATGATGTTGGCTGTGGATTTGTTGTATATAGCTTTAATTATGTTGTGGGATGTTTCATCCAGTCCAATTCCCTTTAGAACTTATCATGAATGCATGAATTTTGTCAAAAGCCTTTGCTGCATCTAATAAGATGACGCTGTGGTTTTTGTCTTTTAAGCCATTTATATGATTGATGATGTTTTATTGACTTAAGTATATTGAATCATCCCTGCATCTCTGGAATAAAGCCTACTTGATCATGGTGAATAAACAAATTAATGTTTTTTTTAAAAAAAGAAATCCTGCTGGAGCTCTGAACTCTTGTTAAAATAACAAAGTGGGAAGAACCAAACCCCCTGAAACCAGGTCTGAGTTTGGATATAGAAAACAATAAAACTGACAACAAAAATTAGGATGGGAACCAGGCATGGTGATGCCTTACCCAGCACTTGGGACGCAGAGGCAGATGGAGTGCTGTGAGATCAAGGCCAGCCTGGTCTACATAGCAAGTACCTTGTTTCAGAGAGAGCAAGAGCAAGAGACAGGAGAACAGAGAGAGAATAGAAACTTTTAAGTAAAATTTCCTCATCTTTCATAGGAAGTCAGTTTTTCTGTGAAATGTACACAAAATTAAACATAGTATATTTTTTTCTTAAAAATAGCACCTGCCAGGCATGGTGGTGCACGCCTGTAGTCCCAGCACTTGGGAGGCAGAGGCAGGCGGATCTCTGTGAGTTCAAGTCCAGCCTGGTCTACATAGTGAGTTCCAGGACAGCTGGGGCTACAGGGAGACCCTGTCTCAAAAAGACCATCCCCCCCCAAAAAAGAACATTGATTGTTCTTGCAGAAGACCCAGGATCAAATCCCAGCACCCACATGGCAGCTAACAACTGTCCGTAACTCCAGTACCAAGGGATCCGACAGCCTCTTCTATCCTCTGAAGGCGTTGCATAACTAACACAGGTGCACTTACCTATATGTGGGCAATACACCATACACATAAAATAAAAATAATAAATAAAATATTAAAAATAGCACTCCTAACATAGCCCATTTTAAAAAATCATTTCCATTTAGCCAGTTATCTGTCCAACTATCCTTTTAGTTTGAGATCTGAAAAAAAGACCTCTAGGCTTGGACGATGGCTTCCAAAAGTGATTCTGTGGTGGGACGGAGATAAGCCAACAGCGCAGGAAACCTCTAGCAGCTCTGCTTCTGAGATGCACCCTCCCTGCCTTCTTAGATCCTGTTTTCAGTTTGTTCTGAGTGTTTCTAGCCATAAAGGGAAACCGAGAGCAGTGAGCAAGGAACAAGCCTCTGCCCAGAAAAACAAGCTCAGGAGCAGGAGCCACTCAGAGCCATCAGAGAAGCAAGGTCCTGTACCCAGTATATGCTCTACCCTCTGCTTGGGGCTGTGCATACCTGAGACCCTGGCACTTGGGGCAGAGGCAGGAGGACCAGAAGTCCAAAGCCATCGTTGGGTACAAAGTGAATCATGGCTACAGGAGACCCTGTCTCACACACAAAAAAAAAAGTGGGGAGGAGCTGAGGTGATGGCCCAGTTGGTAGAGTGCCTGCCCTACAAAGATTTGAACTTGAGGTTTGGATCCTTAGGTAGCTGTGGTGTCAAGCATCTGCAACCCCCAGAACTGGGAAGGCAAAGACAGGTGGGGGCTCAGGGAGAAAGCCTGTCTCAAAAAGTACTGGAGAGATGGCTCAGCAGTTCAGAGCACTGGCTGCTCTTCCAGAGGACCTAGGTTTTGTTCCCAGCACCCACATGGCAGCTAACAACCTTCTGTAACTCCGGTTCCAGGGGATGTGACTCCCTCTTCTGGCCTCTGCAGGCACTGCACAACACAGGTGCACTTGCCTACATGCAGGGAAATGCTCATACACGTCAATAAATCAATCCAAAAAATTTCTTTAAAAATGTGGTGGCTGGCTGTGGTGGGTAATGCCTTTAGTCCCAGCACCCAAAAGGCAGAAGAAGGTGGATCTCTGAGATTGAGGCCAGCCTGGCCTACATAGTGAGTTCCAGGCCAGCTGAGGATAGAGGGAGACTGCCTCAAAAAACAAACGAAAATAAATTACAGTGGTACACAATAGAGGAAGACACTAGGTGTCGACTTCTGCACATATGTACATGCACATGTGCACACACATGAGCACATACGTACCCCACCAAGAACAGAAAACCCTGCCTAAGTGGGTTAACTTCGGATTTGCACCTCTATGCCAGATCACCCCTTAACTCCACATTCAAAGCTGCTCCTCTGCCCTCAGCCTTCCTCCTTTCACTACATAGTCAGTCTCTAAGGCCCCTGACCACTTTCTTTCATACGACCCATCCAACCTGTCCCCAGCATGTCTTCCAACCTGTGGCTCAGCACGCACAAGCCCTGGGCTGCCAGCACTATACAAACCGGGCAGGGTCCCACGCTGCAGTGATCCCAGCACTGAGAAGGTGAAGACTTCTTAACCACCTTCTCCACTACCATCCTACCTCCAACCATGTTTTCTAGACTGCATGGGCAGAACACACTTTTACCTGACCTGGTTTGTACTGGTTTTCTTCTCTACTTTCCTACCTAACCTCCAAACAGCAGTCAGAGGGATCGCTTCTTCTTCCTTTTGGTTTGATCCGTCTGCCTCTGCCTCTGGAGTGCCGGGATTAAAAGGCATGTGTACCACACCTGGCTCAGAGGGATTTCTTAAAGCTCAGGCCAGACCCTGGCACTCCATAAAAGTTCACATCTTTCACAGAAAACTATCTCTACCTCACTCTATGAGGTCTCGACAGGCACCTGACTCAGGAACCCCTGTACCTGCTCCTGAATCACCCAGAATGCTCTGCTCCCTCTTCAGTCAGATCTCTGCTCCAGTAACACCCCATGGAGGCCTTTTCTGACTTTTCTACTAAGCTGGATCCCCATACCCTTTTCCTGCTTTACTAAGAATAGGAACTTGTCTCTTTGCTCAGTTATATCCCTCGAGCTTAGAAAAATATCTCACACAAAATAGGTGCTCAACATTTGTTAAATAATCAGTAAAGGAACCAACACTTTATTCTTTCCAGAAACGCGGGACTGTCTTTTTCAAGTCTGACTGATCAGAATCCATGAATCACTCCAGTTCAGTCTTACTTGCTCTTAGTGAACAACACATGAAGGTCATGAAAACTGGCAAGGTAAAGGGTGAAGATTAATTTCTAGTGAATTACATGTGTTTCAGGAAGGCAAAAAGTCATCAGAATCAATGAACCCAAGAGTCAGGCATATGCCTGTGATTCCAGAACTTGGAAGGTAAAGACAGAGACAGTTCAAAGACAGCCTAGACTACCTTAATACCCTGTCAGAGAGAGAGAGAGAGAGAGAGAGAAAAAAAAACAACTGGTAGAGAACTTGCCTTGCCTAGTGTGCACGAAGTCCTGGGTTCAATTCCCAGCCCTGCACAACCTGAGCATGGTGACACAGCTGAAATCCCAGCACTCGGGAGACAGAGGCAGGAGGATGAGAAGATTGGGTCATTCTTAGCTACACAGTAAGTTGAAGACCAGCCTGGGCCACATGAGATACTGTCTTTAAAAAAGGAGGGTGGGGGCTGGAGAGATGGCCTAGTAGTTAAGAGCACTGGCTGCTCTTGCAGAGGACCCAGGTTCCTGTGTTTGGTTCCCAGCACCCACACAGTGGAAACAGTCATCCATAACTCCAGTTCCAGGGTATCCAACACCCTCTCCTGACCTCTGTGGGCATTGCATGACACAGGTGCATTTACATACATGCAAGAAAAACACTCATACACATAAAATGAAAATAGATATTATTAAAAAAAAAAAAAAATCAAACCAGACCCAGAAAAGTGGGAAAGTTCTGGCTGCCTTCCTGCCCTGCAATGAGAGTGAGACTTAAGATGGCCACAGTGGCTTAAAGGTACCTGTTCCTGTTGGGTCACCACCTTGGATCATGAAGTCTTTGATGATTCTGTGGAATTTGGTCCCGTTGTAGTAACCTCGACGGGCCAACTCTGCAAAGTTCTTGCAGGTCTTTGGTGCGTGCTTCCAGTACAGCTCCAGCACAATGATTCCCATGCTGCAGGGGGACACAGAGCACCAGTCAACGAGACCACAGCTGGAAACAGTGCGGAACTGCTCTAAATCTTTGTTTTGTAATCTTGTGAGTCATGAAATTGTGATAACCACAAGATTTTATAATCAAAAAAAAAAAAAAAAAAAAAAAAAAAGAAAACCCCACAAAACGCAGGCAACAGATGACCACCTCTGAGAAACACACAGGAAGGCTTCTGGTCTATCTTTTAAGCAAAGTAACAACTGTGAACAAGTCAAAATTCTAATACCAGGAACTGGAGAAATGGCTCAGTGGTTAAGAGCACTGGCTGTTCTTGCAGTCAAGACCTGAATTTGATTCCCAATACCCACATGACAACTAACAACCATCCCTAACCCCAGTTCCAGGGGATCTGATGCCCTCTTCTGGCCTCTATGGGCACTGCACAACACAAGTACATTTATATATATGCAGGCAAAATACCCATACACATAAAATAAAAACAAAAAATATATTCTTAAAATTCTAATACCATACATGCAAACCACTAATACCCTGAAACCAAGTCCTAAACAAGAGGGGGAAAAAAAAAAAACCTTATACTTAATTTGTAGGTTTAATAAAAGAACATTAAAACATGGGGAATTTATATGCATTTGTATAAGTTTCTGGATGGGGTAGGAAATAGCAAGATGGGAGGATGGTCAATAAATATCTTTTCTAACTTTTGTATTTTTGATTCATGCAAATATATCATCTATTAAACAAATCAATAGAAAATTAAAGGCAGTTTGTATATGCCTGGGATAGGGTAAATATTTCATTTCAAAAAAACACTTTTATTTATTTATTTATTTATTATTTATTTATTTAGTCTTTTTGAGACAGGGTCTCCCTGTAGCCCCAGCTGGCCTGGAACTCGCTATGTAGACCAGGCTGGCCTTGAACTCACAGAGATCCGCCTGCCTCTGCCTCCCAAGTGCTGGGATTAAAGGCGTGCACCACCACGCCCGGCCATAAAAAAAAAAATACTTATTTTTAATTAGTGTGTATGCTTGTATCTGTTTATGGGTATGTGCATATTAAGTTCAGGTGCCTGTGGAGACCAGCTGTTGGATCCCCTGGAGCTGGAATTATAGGTGGTTGTGAACCATCCAGGGTGGGTGATGGGAACTGAATTTGAGTTGTCTGCAGAAGCAGCAAATGCTCTTAAGTACTGAGCCAGACTGGTTATTCAAATGTCTGCACCTACCCCGTGTGAGGGCCTCCCTGCCACACACTCCAGTACTGCTAAGAATAAGAAGGCAGAAGCCAGGCACCTTCCCTTGCATGCTCTGAGACTGTGATAACTGAGCTGAGTCTGCTAAATAGCCTGAATACTCAAGGCCCAGCAGTATCCAAATATATGTAGAATGTCCTAGAAAATCACTTCCTAACAGCCTTTCTCCTGTTCATCTTTCAGACTGCTACCATCCATCACAGATTAAGTTACACTGCGTGAGCCACAGTCACCGTGTTCTTCCCTCAGGGAGCTTACATTTTGGTGGGTTTTTTTTTTTAAATAGATTTAGAAAGAGAGAGAGCGAGAGCGAGAGAGTCTGTGTCTGTGTATGAGAGGGGCGGACACACCTCAAAACAGATATGAAGTCAGAAGACAACTTCTGGGAATTGATTCTCCTTCCACCATGTGGGTTCTGGGGTTCCAACTCAGCTCGTCGGGTTTGGCGGCAAGTGCTTTTATCCACTGAGCCATCTCACTAGCACTGGTGGGTATTTAAATATAACCTTTGGAATGATCATCAGAAAGTATTTATACAACTCTGCAATGTGAATACCTGAGCAGTTTCAACTTCTAAGTATTTATTCTCTGTGAGAATTTGTAATTGCCCAAGATACTATATGTCCAAGTATAATCCAATGCAATATATCCAGTACTTGTCATAGAAAAAAAAAAAAAAAAAAAAAAAAGCAAT
>NW_008343842.1:2380780-2400267 GCF_000622305.1 Nannospalax galili | reverse complement strand
TTAATGTCCTTGTAAAAGGAAATAACAGGGCTGGAGATGGCTCAGCAGTTAAGAACACTGGCTGCTCTTGCAGAGGATCCAGGTTCGATTCCCAGCACCCACACAGCAGCCAACAACTGTCCACAACTCCAATTCCATGGGATCCGATGCCTTCTTCTGACCTCCACAGGCAGAGCACAACAGGAGTACACTTACATACATGCAGGCAATATACTCATACACAGAAAAATAAATTTGAACTTAACAACTGTCCACAACTCCAATTCCATGGGATCCGATGCCTTCTTCTGACCTCCACAGGCAGAGCACAACAGGAGTACACTTACATACATGCAGGCAATATACTCATACACAGAAAAATAAATTTGAAAGAGGAAATAACATAGGAGCTATCATACTATGGACAGCTGTGTGTTGTTACTGAGTGAAAAAAGTAAGTTACAGGGGTTAGAGAGCTTGCTCAGCAGTTAAGAGCACTGGCTCTTCCAGAGAATCTGGGTTCAATTCCTAGCACCCACATGGTGGCTAACAACCACCTGTAACTCCAGTTCCAGGGGATCTGACACCTTCTACTGACCTCTGAGGACACTGCACAACACAGATGCATTTACATATATGCAGGCAATACACTCATACACATAAAATAAAAATAAATATATATTTTTTAAGTTACGGAAAAGGGCTGGAAAGATGGCTCTGTGGTTATGACTGCCCTTTCAGAGGACTCGGGTTTGATTCCCAGCACCCACATGGCAGCTAACAACCATTCATAATTCCAGTTTCAGGGGACTCCAGCACCCTCGTCGGACCTCTTCGGGCATTGCACAACAGGGGTGTACTTACACACATGCAGGCAATACACTCATAAATTAAAAATAATAAAAAGTTACAGAAAAAAAAACATACTCCAAATTTGTTAAGAGATAAAACAGACATATGTAGAAAAAGAATTGGACAGGCACCAACAAACTGTAATAGTGTTTTTAGGGAGGGAAGTACTTTATCTCACAGTACAGCTTTACAGTGCATAGAGTTAACTTTCAACATATTTTATGACTAAGAAATACTAATAAGGGCTAGGAGATGGCTCGGTGGGAAAAGGCACCCGTGGCCAAGCCTGGAGACCTGAGTTCAATCCTGGGGTCCCACATGGTAAAAGAGAGAACAGACTGCAGCAAGCTCTCATCTGATTTCCATACATGTGTGGGAAGGAGAGAACTGACTCTCAAGTCGTTCTCTGATGTCCACACTTGTGCAGTGGCATGCACATATGTGCACATGCACACACAGACACACACAAATTCATGTAATTAAAAAAAATACTAATGAGGGCATTTAAAAATTACATGCTGGGGCTTAAAGGAGTGAAACTTTGTCATATAAAATGAAGTTGGCCCAAGAGGAAGGACAGAATGAGGGTCTGTGAACTCTGGCTCTGGCTGAGACAAGAACACAGAGAGGCAGAGGCCTTGGCTGGCCCTGCCTGCTGATGGCAAGGGCCAGATTGGAGGAAAAAAAAAAAAAATCACCTTAAATGCCAACCAGAAAGTTTTAACTTTGTATTATTATAGTGGCAAGAAACTATTTAAAATTTTTGAATAGCATCCCCTGCCCTGCTTCAGAAAGTTAATTTTGAGCTAGGAATGAATGGGGCTGAAGCCATGTGGGCAGGATGACCAGACTTCTAAGCAAAGTTCCCTCCACTTACTGTGTAACTCTGGTCAAGCCTCTCATCTGTAAAATCTGGCTTTTCCCCTACTAAAACTGGGTGGATAGGAGCTGCTAACAAGATTAAACTAAATGTAATGGTATACAACAGAGGCACTAGCAGGTTGGAGTTTAATTATAACTAGACTTCTTTTCTTCCTTTCTTTCTTTTTTTGTCTTTTTGAAGCAGGGTCTCCCTGCTGTAGCCCCAGTTGTCCTGGAACTCACTATGTAGACCAGGCTGGCCTTAAACTCACAGGGATTCGCCTGCCTCTGCCTCCCAAGTGCTGGGACTACAGGTGTGTGCCACCATGCCCGGCTCTTTTCTTTAATAGTTATTATTTTATGTGTATGAGCGTACTACCTGCATGTATGTAAGTCCACCAGTGTCATGCAATGCCCATGGAGGTCAGAACTGGACTGTTGTTACCTGCCATGTGGGTACACTACCTGCATGTATGTAAGTCCACCAGTGTCATGCAATGCCCATGGAGGTCAGAACTGGACTGTTGTTACCTGCCATGTGGGTACTAGGAACTGAACCTGGCTCCTCTGCAAGAGCAGTCAGTAAGTACTCTTAACCACTGAGTCATCTCTCCAGACCCTAGATTTCTTGAAATAGGGTTTCATGTAGCACTGTCTTACCCGGCTCCAAACTCACTGCATAGACAAGGACGACCCTGAACTTCTGATTCTCCCGGGCCCACATCTGGAATGCTGAGATTACAGGCATGGGCCACCACTTAGGTTTATGCTGTGCTGGGGATCAAACCCAGGACTTCATGCATATTAGACAAGCACTCTACCGACTGAGTTATATACCCAGTCTGTAGGTCAAGCTGGCTTTGCTCTCACTACACAGCCGCAGCTGGTCTTGCCTTCATGGGCTGTCTGTCCCGCCTCAGCCCCATAGGTCAGCTTTGGATGGTAGGGAACATAGTTCGCCCTGTGCTTTCACAGTAATTTGTTCAGACGGCCGTCCTAGCTAACCCGTGTTTACACATGTGTCCTTCAGTATATTGTTTTATCAACCTGCGTCCTCTGATTCCTGATCTTACGTGCTTGGCTCGTTGAATGAGTGAATGAATGAGTGAACGAATGAACGAACGAACGAATGAATAAATGAGGGGGCTGGCTGGCTGGCTGAACGAGTGAACCAGGTGGAGGAAGGACTGAAGCCTGCGGTCGCCGGGGTCCCCCGCGATCCGGCCTGGGCTCCGCTGGGGTGGGCTCGGAACTCCCTGGTACTCGCGGCCGCAGCTCTGCACCGTGCACGTGCGGCTCAGGCCGGCCCCTGTCAGTCGCCCCCACGTCGCCTCGGCCGGTCCACCCCCGGGACCCGACCCCTCACTCACCTGGTCTCCAGGTAGACGTTGGGCGGCTGCCAGGAGTCGGGGGGAATCGCCGCCATGCCGAGCCGGAGGAATCTGCCCCTCGCAATCGCCACTTCCGGCGGTGCTTTCCTGGGGCCCCGCCCCTGATGCGCACACTTCCGGTTCCTGCCTGGCCTACCGCTAGGCGCCGGATTTGCAGCGCTTGAGTACCGGGGAGAGAGAGGAAGGTTCTTTCTTCCGAGCCTGGGATGTGGGGTACGAGGCTAGACCTCGGGTTCAAGGACCCAGACAAGTGCAAGATCCCTTAGAGCGCTTGCACTTTATTTCAGCTCCTCCACAAAGTGATTCTGTAGCTAGCACTATTCCCATTTTTCACATGTGGAAATAGCTAAATGCCATAGGGCAGATCCGAGCCTCCGGATGCCAAAGACGAGAAAGAAAAAGCAAGCAGGGAAAAAGACTGGAGGATGCAAATCAAAAGGTTTAGGGTGGCGCACGCCTTTAATCCCAGCACTTGGGAAGCAGAGGCAGGCGGATCTTTGTGAGTTGGAGGCCAGGCCTGGGTAGGTTGGCGCGCCAAAGTTGCTAAGAAGCGTTGCGTGGGGTGACAAAGGAAGCCAAGAAAAGGACCTGAGAGGTTTAGAAGGCCGACGAGAATGAGGTGGAATAAGTAAGCTAGTATCCGGACTGGGGATGTCGCCTAGTGGGTGGAGCGCTTGCTCAGCACGCACAAGGCCTTGGGTTTCGTCAGCAACACTGCATGAAAGAACAGGTGTGGTGGCTCATGCCTTTAATCCCAGGGAGCCAGCGGCAGGAGGATCTCTGAGAGTTCAAGGCTAGCCTGATCTACATACTGAGTTCTAGGCCAGCCAAGGCTACATAGTGAAACCCTGTCTCCAAAAACAAAACAAAACCCAGGGCTGGTGAGATGGAAGGTGGTTAAGTGCCCTGGCTGTTCTTGCAGAGGACGTGGGTTTAGTTCCCTGCCTTCACATGGCAGCAAACAACCATCCATAACTCCAGTTCCAGGAGATAGACGCCCTTTCCAGCTTCTGCCAGCATTATATGACACAGGTGCACTTACATGCGTTCAGCCAAAAGACTCATGCACAGATAATAATTTTAGGGGCTAGAGATATGGCTCAGCAATTAAGAGCACTGGATGGTCTTCCAGGGGACCTGGGTTTGAATCCTAGCAATCACATGGCAAACAACCATCCATAACTCCAGTTCCAGGGGATCTGACAGCCTCTTCTGTCCTCCACAGGCACTGCATGACAGCGGTGCACTTACATGCATTCAGGCAATACACTGATACATATAAAATTAAAGTAAATAAAATTTTAGAACAAATAAATTTAAAACAAAATCTGTCAATAGGAACTGGTATTGGGGCTGGAGAGATGGCTCAGTATTAAGAGCACTTGCTGCTCTTGCAGAGGACCTGGATTTGGTTGCCAGTACCCTCGTGGTTGCTAACAACCCTCTGTAATCCTTAACTCCAGTTCCAGGGGATCTGACCTTTGTGGGTATTACATGACACAGGTGTACTTACATATATGCAGGCTAGAACATTCATACACATATTTTTTTTTAGAAAGAACCAGTATTTTTTTTTGTCTTTTTGAGCCAGGGTCTCCCTGTAGTCCCCAGCTGACCTGAACTCACTATGTAGACCAGGCCGGCCTTGAACTCACAACAATCCGCCTGCCTCTGCCTCCCAAGTGCTGGGATTAAAGGTGTGCGCCACCACACCTGGCTTAAGAACCAGTATTTTAAGTGCCATGCCCATCACTTAACAGTGACTGAGTGAGTGCGTCCTATGTGCTAGGGATCAGACTCAGAACTTTATTGTGTAGGTTTAACTTTCAAAACTCCACGGGTAGATCCTACCCTTTTCTTTTTAGTTTGAGAAAGGCCTGTATTGTAGAGAACAACTGCCTTGCCACAGCTGACGTGCATGTGCTCATAATCACTGTTCAAACCCACATCCTTTTTTGTTAAGCCCAAACAAGAGTGTACAAGCTAGTGAAAATAAACCAGACAGGAAGCTCCTTGAGAGAAAACCTGCACCTCCTCCTTCCATGTCCTCCTCATACCCTGTGCTCAGGTTTTACTGAACGAATAATTGATACGAAACTATACTTCAAAGATGTATTTTTATTTTGTGTATAAGTATTTGCCTCTGTGTGTGTATCATGTGCATTTAGTGCCAATGGAGGCCAGACCCCCTGGAACTGGAGTTACAGATAGTTGTGAACCAACATGAGGGGGTTGGGAACTGAATCCATGTCCTCTGTGAGAACAGCAAGTGTTCCTGTTTTAGTTTCTTTCTTATTGCTGTGACAAAACCCTCTGACCAATACCAGCTTGGGGAAGAAAGGATTTGGTTTACAGCACAGGCCATCATCAAGGGAAGCCAAGGCAGGAACTCAGGGCAGGAACCTGGAGGCAGGAGCTGAAGCACAGATTGGGGGAGCAAGCCAGTAAGCAGCATTCCTCCATGGTCTTTGCTTCAGCTCCTGCCTCCAGGTTCCTGCCCTGAGTTTCCTCAGTGATGACTGTAACCTGGGAAATGTAAAATAAAAGAAACCTTTTCTGTATCAAGTTGGTTTTGGTCAGTGTTTTTAATCACAGCAATTGAATGCAAACTAGAACATTTCCTAATCACAGAACCATCTCTCCAGCCCCTAAACTGCACTTTAAATGAATGAGTACTGAGCCAATGTAAAGAATAATAAACTTTACAACTCCCGCAGACTCCTGTTTGTGCCTATGTCATGACCCAGAAGCTGGAAGGGAAAGTAGTAATGTAATAACAAAACAACAGATACAATATCGACCAATCAGCTGGCTGGAGTCTTTTTGCTCAGTTTACCCAGATAGAAATCTTGTGTGTAAATACGGAGAAGCTCTTCAGATGATGGTCTTTTCCAGCTTTTAAAATATTTTTATTTTGGGGGGTATGAGTGTATTGCCTGCATGATGGTAAGTGCAGCCATGTTATGCAATGCTCTTGGAGGTTAGAAGAGGGCATCAGATCCTCTGGAACTGGAGTTCTAGATGGTTGTTAGCTGCCATGTGGGTGCTGGGAATCGAATCCAGGTCCTGTGCAAGAGCAGCCAGTGCTCTTAACCACTAAGCCATCTCTCCAGCCCCTTTTCCAGCTTTTATAGCCCTCTGAGTCTGACAGCAGAGGCAGCAGTGGGCAAGCAGGAGCAGCACATGACACGCTCCAGTGTAAGAATTTACCCATGTAGGCCTCAGCTAACAGAACCCTTATCTCTATAAGAGATGCATCTCCTGCATAGGCCTAGGAAGATGGTGACCGTGTTACAGCTTCCAAGCCTGGAACAGCTGAAACTCTTGGCCCTAAAGATCTGACAGCTCCTTGGAATTCTCTCAGTGCCAGGGCCTGCCGTCTCTTCCCAGTCCTCCATCCTTCCATCTCAGTTCTGTGCCCTCTTTCTCTACTTCTGTCCTTCCTGTTACCCAGGCTGCCCTCTCAAACTTTCCAGCTGCCTCTTGTTGCTGTGGCCACTGTCATAGTTGAAGCTGCTACTTTTTTTTTTTTTTGGTTAGTGTTTCTTCTGCCGCTGGCCTTGTGACTCTTCCTCTTCCTCTGGTTAGGCAGCCAGCTGTCTTGCTGTTTTAGTAGCTTGGCCTGCCAATCACGCAGCTCCACCTCTTCTTTACCTGGTCCTGCAGCTCAGAGTACTGGCCACTCTCCTGCTGTTGTTTCATTCTTTAGTAGCCCACTCTACTAAAAGTAGACAAAACTGCTTGAAAGAATCCTTTCTTTGGGCCTAATGGTGCAACACTGCAGGGAGGCAGGACAGGAGGGAAGTTCCTAGGTGGCTGGCCAAATGCTTGTATAGGCAGAAAGGGTGATGTACCAGTCACAACAAACATCCCATGCACATGAAGGTTCACACCAGTTTACAGTACACCAGCTACCACAGTCCCTCAGCTAGGCTACCAGAAGCATGCCCCCTCTGATCTGCATGGAAATGATCACAGGGTTATCCAAACTTTTCTGAGGGTTTTGATAGCAAAAGTCTGGTAAAATTGTTTCAAGTAGTCCTGGTTGAGCCAGAGCAAGCAGTTGTATGGTGATATATTTCCCTCAAGGTATCTGTATTAGTCAGGGTTCTCCAAAGAAACAGAACTGGTAGAATGAATATATATGTGTAAGGATTTATCAGCTTAGCTCACAAGATAGAGTCCAAGTAGTCCAACAATGGCTGCACCACACTGGAGAGGCTGAGAATCTGTAGTCGCTCAGTCCACGAGGCTGGATGTCTCAGTAGTCCCAATCTGGTGCTGAAGGTCTGACAAATTCCAAAATATCAGCTAGTTATTTTGATATATCACAGTGAAAGATTTATCGTCCTCTTTTTTTTTTTAGAAAAAAAAAAAAAAAAAAAAAAAAAAAAAAAAAAAAAAAAAGAGGGGGGTATTGCTGTGACAGACCTGATCTTGGTGTTTTTAGGAGGATCATGGAAGTGTTCAGAACTTTGAGCAGGAAAGCCATTGAGTACTTAAAGTTTGTTGCTGTGGAGCTTGGAACAGTTATGTTGAAAGAGTTGTAGATGATGGAGGCCTGGCTTGTGAAGCTTCAAAGGGAAGCAAAGACTATCAGGGCTGTTTGTATGATGTTGTGAATTGAGATCTTTGGGTTAGGGTTGGCTGGGGCTGAAGAATCAGTTGTGATTAAGAAGATACCAGAACCTGAAGTAAAACCTTTGCTTTACTGGGACAATTGATGCTGGTTAGCTGGGGCTGAAAAACCAGCTGTAGCCAGCATCACTGTGGTGAAATCTTCTGGGAGGTATTTCCCCGGGATCAGCACACAGAGGGGACCCGAACCTCCGTCTCTAGCTGGAAGCAGGACTTAGTAATGTGTAAGAGTCTCCTGCATGGTTCTGGTGTTTAAAGCGTGAAGGGGTCACAGAGAGCAGCTGAGACTTGGCACTGTGAGAGGCCAGGAAAGGCCATAGGTGAAAGTGCAGCTTCAGTTGCAGTGAAGACCCCAGGACTGAAGGGGTCATGGAGAGAATCTGAGGCTTTGCACCCCAAGAGGCAAGAAGAGACCATTGGTGAAGGTGTAGCCTCAGTTTCAGTGGAGACCCCAGATTTTTGGAGATGCCAGCACCATGGGATGACCACTGAGGACAGCAGTAGGTATGGAGTGGAGCTGGCTGGGGTCTAAGAGACAAGCTGTGTGTGTTGTGGACGTCAGAGTCAGAGAAGGGGAGCAAGCCAGTAAACAGCGTTCCTCCATGGCCTGTGCTCCAGCTCCTGCCTCCAGGTGCCTGCCCTGAGTTCCTACCTTGGGCTCCCGGATGAACTATGACCCAGGAGATGTAAGATAAATAAACCCTTTCCTCCCCAAGTTGGTAGTGGTCAGAATATTTTGTCACAGCAATGAAGAAACAAACTAGGACAGTATCCATGGAGCCTTCAAATGGCCCATTTTGGCATAGGGGTGGTCTCCCTTTTGTTCAAAGCAGTTGTGGCAAAGAGATTCCAAGAACTGCCCATTAGGCAGCCAGATGGCCCCATTCCCAACATCTTTGCCCATGTACAAGAAAATAAACATCAGGAGTTCTTACAGTGAGACTGAAAGAAGTTATCTAACACTAGCAGTGAATTTAACAGAAGTTTAACAATGCCACAAGGAGAGGTGTCATCTGTCTCTGTCTGACTGGCTGCTCTCTTCAACTTATGTATTTGTTACTGTCTATCCTGGGAAAGTTAAGGCACAGTGAGTGTCCTAATTTGCTTTTCTGTTGCTTTGATAAAACACCATGACCAAAAGCAATTTGGGGAGGAAAAGGTTTACTTCACCTGACAGCTAATAGGCCATCAACAGGGGAAGCGAGGTAGGAGCTGAAGCAGAGACCATGGAGGAATGCTGCTTACTGGCTTGCTTCCCCTGGCTTGCTCAGTTACCTTTCAGCCCAGGCCCACCTGCCTAGGGATGGCACCACCTACAGTGAGCTGGTCCCTCCCACATCAACTAGCAGTTAAGAAGACATGGCCACAGACCTATCTGATCTGGTTCCCTATTCCTAGGTGACTAGTTTGGGTCAAGTGGACAAAAACCAACCAGTATAGTGAAGATTCATTGGGTTTTTAATATGGGAATTAAGACTATTTTGAGTGGGGCACAGATCATGAGTTCCAGACCAGCCTGGGCTACCTAGTGATACCATGTTTCAAGAGGGGGGGGAAAAAAAGACAGTGTTTTGCTGTCTTCATCCCACAGGCTTTTGTTGTTTGTCTTTTTGTCCCTAAGAGAACACTGGGTGTCAGTGACTAAGGGGGTTGACAGAGTCCTGGATTCCCTTTCCTGAGTTATAACTTATAGGTGTCACTCAAGTCATGGTAGCTTATACTTACTTCATTTATTCTGTATGTGAGCCTGATATATCTTCTGAGTAAATAAATGCCTGTTAGTAAAGCTCCGACTTTCTCCCATGAATCCACACTCAGTCCTCAAAAACCTTCTTAGATATCTTGTACTGGGTCATTTTGACTCAGAATGTCTTTTTGCCTATCAAAGCCCTTAATCACTTGACTGCAGCTTGAAGGTCCTTCACCACTGGCCTCTCTGGACTGATTTTCCTACCTTGCTGTCTATGTCCTTAACAAGCCACCAACATCCCAACCCCAGGCCTTTGCCACAGCTATTCCTTCTCCCTGCAGAGCCGCCCAGGTCTTCCCTTTGCCCTAGATCCTTCAGGAAACATCTCTCCTCTTCACATTTATATCAATCTATACATCTATATATAGATTAGATATATAGAGACCTATATGTCTATACCCGTCATGTCTATATCAATCCCCTTTTCTCTCCTTTTAAAAATTTCCTTACATTTTATGGAGATATGGCTCAATGGTTAAGAGAACTGGCTGTTGTTGCAGAGGACCTGGGTTCAGTTCCCAGCACCCACACAGTGGCTAACAACCGTCTCTACCTCCAGTTCAGATGATCCAATGCCCTCTTTTGGCTTTCTCGGGTATTGCATGGGTGCACATATATATGCAGGCAAAAAACTCATCCATGTGTAACAGACCCTGACAAAGTCACTGAGAATAAATAAAAATGGCACACTTCCCACTTCTTGGTCTGACTGGAAGGAAGGTCTTATTTTTTTAATTCTAGCATGGCCCCTTCAACTGACTTACTTAGAGTTACATAGCCCTGGGTATCTCAGCTTGGAGATGTGACCTATCAGCCTCCTCTTCTTTGTTTAAATTGACCAATCCAAAATTAGGGGAGGGGAATCCACTAAAACCCTTAAATCCCAAATTCTCCCTGGGAGACAGTGGATTTTTGTTTCTAGGTCCCCTTTCCACTTGTGGAGAGCTTCATCTTTCTGCATGAATGTGTGTGTGTGTGTGTGATTTTTTTATGTTTATGGATATGATTATCAATAAATGTTGACTTGCCTATTGCTCTCTGCTGCTCTGAGCTTTTTCTGCCTTTTAATTATTTTATTGGCTGAGAAAAGGACCCTAACCACGCCCCTAGACAGATTGTGTGCCACTTAAAACACACACAAAGATTAATAAATATTTACAATATTTTAAAAAATATTTATTATTTTTATTTCATGTGTATGCGTGCATTGCCTGCATGTAGGAAGGTGCACCCGTGTCATGCAATGCCTGCGGAGGACAGAAGAGGCTGTTGGATCCCCTAGAACTGGAATTAGGGACAGTTGTTAGCTGCCATGTGGGTGCTGGGATTTGAACCCGGGTCTTCTGCAAGGTCAACCAGTGCTCTTAACTGCTGAGCCATCTCCCCAGCCCCAATATTTTTTAATAACATTTGCATCTCTGTTTCAAACTGGCTGAAATTCTTTTCTGCATTGAAACCTGAATCCTAGATTTGCCTGACTCAGGAGACAACCCTCAGGCTGCAGAGTGACAGTGCAGAGCTGTACTTCTGTCCCTTCCCAGCTGACAGTCCCAGCCTTTGTCCTTGAATTTATGTGTACGACCCAGACAGGCTCTTCTCTTTGCTCCACGAAGGAGATTTTTGTGTTGTGGGGAAAGAAAGACCAGGGAGGCCATTTCACATTGCTACAGCATAGAGTACCTACTGGTCAGGGCCAGGCAACTCCATTCTATCCTTGTTAAATACAGGGTCACATCTTTGTACATAATAACGTGCTGGGGTCCTGGTGTGGAAACATCACCATTCCAGGGTACTTGCTAGGTACTGGAGATACTGAGCCTGGGCTGGCCTTTTGATTTTTATTTGATGCTATCTGAGCAGTATGTGTCCTTAGGTAGGGACCACCCTGAGCAGTAGCCCAATACCCTTAACTGTGACCTTTGACAATTGGAACTTTAATGTAGTCCAGCTCTTCAGCTTTCTCATAGAACATCTCACTCTAACATTCACACTTCAGATGATCAAATTACTTGCATGGTGATGGAATTGGGTGGAGCAGCCCTAAAGCTGTGTTTTTCTCATATAGAGCCACAGTGTACTTAGTACTTATTTTGGAGTATGGTGTGAGGCAGTGGTTCAGTTTATTATTTTAGTTTTGGGGGTGTGTGTGTTGTGTAGGTCAGAGGCCACTGTTGGATTATGCACCTCACCACTCTTCAGCTCTTTTGTGGGTCCTGGGAATAGAACTCAGATCCTTATGCTTCTGTGGCAAGCACTTTACTGACTCAGCTATCTCTCCAGTACCAGTATCAAATTCAATTCTTTGCGCTGTGGATATTACAATGAACCCAGAACCATTATTTTCTGTTTGGTTTTTTATGAGACAGGGTCTCACTAGACCAGGCTGGCCTCAAACGCACAGAGATTCATCTACCTCTGTCTCCCCAAGTACTGGGATTAAGGGCATGTGTTATGAGCAGCTTTTTTTTTTGAGACTGGGTCTCACTATGTAGCCCCAGATGGCCTGGAACTTACTATCTAGCTATATATTTATTGGCAAATAAATAGAAAATATTGGCCACAGTTTGCCAATATTTATTCATTTGCCAGGCTGGTCACAAACTCAGAGATCCGCCTGCCTCTGAGAGCAGGGATTAAAGGCATGCGGCACCATGCCCAGCAGAGCCACTGTTGAAACTCAAGCATCCACACAGACATGGCTGTGCTTTGAGGGTCTCTATTCTGTCTCTCTGGTTTGCCTACATCACGGTAGCTTTGTAGTTGTAGCTGTAAGGTCTAAGCCCAGCAGTATCTTGCCTGCAGGTCCCATGAAGAAAGCAATTAAGAATTCTGTACAACACCCACCTAAGGAATGAGGGATCTGGGTTCAAAATACTGACCTACCACTATCTGTGAGAGGAATCTCCAGCAGCTAACCATCTCAATAAACCTCCCGTTTGGCTGGACAAGGTTAAGTGTTGTGGGAATATTTGTTTTAATAGAGTTGTTGAAGCTGTTTAATGAATGCATAGTCAGAGTCAGCGCTCAATAAATTCAGAGTGGCCAATTGTATATTTCAGTCGTCTTTCTCTCAAACTAGGAGCTCCCAGAAGAAAAGAGTTGCTCTTTGTTTATGGACTCCCCCGCCCGCCCCCAAAGTAGTAAAAGGCTTAATAAACGTTTGTTGACGAAGCAGATCAGTTATGAAACTTGAGTTCAAGGCAGAAACCAGGTACCCTACAGTGGGCCGAGAAGACGCAGTACCGGGAAGTAGACGCCAGGGGGCGCAAGAACGCAACTGTTCCACATCTCGCGAGAGTGCCGGAGGCACTGTTTGGGAGCATGACGTTGGAGAGGGAAGCTGCCCTTTATACGGGCTCCCGAGTCGCTTCCGGGTCTCGCTTCCGGAAACAGGAAGTGGCCGGCCCATCCTCCTCGCCCGGCAGTCCCGAGGCGGGAGGAGCTCGAGGGGGGCGCGGGCTCGCGTGTGAGTGACTGGGGCCCGAGGCCGGGAGGGGGGAGGCAGCCCGCCACCACCTCGCGCCGCCCTTCCTCGCCGCTGCCGCCGCCTTTGACCTTCGCGCCCGCAGCCTCTGGCGTCTTGCTGACCCGCAGCTCTCTCGGGGCGGACTCCCTTGCAGACGTCTCTGCGAGGCTCCTCCGAAGACAGGGACAACCAGGTCGACCTTGCTCCGACTCGGTTCGCAGGGGTCACGGCCGCTTCCGGAAGTCCTGACCTCCCCCTTTTTTTAAAAAAATATATTTTTTGGTCTTTTTGAGACAGGGTCTCCCTGCAGCCCCAGCTGGCCTGGAACTCGCTATGTAGACCACGCTGGCCTTGAACGCACAGAGATCCGCCTGCCTCTGTCTCCCGAGGCCTGGAGTTAAAGGCATGCACCACGTCCGGCCTGACCTCCCTTTTGACAGATTCCCTAATTAGATAGATGGGCAGGATCCTGGCAGTCCATTCCAGAAAAAGACTGTGTCTTGAAGTACTGGCCCGAGTTAATGAGCTGTTTGCAATTGCCTGTTAGTACCAGGAAATCACCTGCCTGGTGTCCCCTTGCATTGTTCGACTTAACATTGCAGGTTGGGAGTATGCTGTGTCAGAAACAGAGGGACATGTTTGTCTTTCCACAATGTCAGGATTTATTCAAATTCACAAGCTGCATGGGTTGCATAGGCCGAGGTTTGCCAATAATGGACATTTCCCTTAACAGCTGGACTTTGCCAAAAACAAGTTCTTTTATTCCAATCTTCATGGCTAATATTAAATCTCAGATAATGCGTTGCACATCAAACAGTAATTATACCCCTCTATATAGGTGACAGAGTGACTATGCAAAAGTTAAAGAGGCCACGGCAGTGTTCAAGTTCAGAGGCTGAAGGGGAAGGATGTATGTGGCTGTAGTGTGTAAATGAGATAGTAAGGTGCTGAGCGGAACTCAGCTGGAGAGCTGATGGAGGCGCCAAGCCTGGCTCAGGGTTTACAGAGTTGAGCTAGGACTCAACGTTGAGTTGAACTGCAGAAATGAGGTGACAGGAATGAGTCCAGGTGGTGATAGAGCTGAGTGGAAGCCCCTGGGTTAGTTAGGGGTCTATGCCTGTCAGTCCTATACACACACACACACACACACACACATACACACACAGGAGTTAGATGACAGGTCAGTGGGAGCTGTTGGCATCATAGTGTTGGAGGTCTTCATCTTGCAAGTGACAGTGTTGTACCCTTTCCTCAGTCAGATGTGTCTAATAAGTTCTTGGGCATGGTTTTTCTGATACGATTTTAGTGCACCCTTGTGCTGGGATGATCCCAGTCTATTTTGATAAGTTTAGAGGTGGTACATTCTCACTTTGAGGAGTAAGTTATTCATTATCTGTGCCTTGTAGGTAGGCTGGACAGGTAGTGGTGTCTGCATGCACACTGAAGTGCAGTCATCCTGCCTCTGCATTTTCATTCAAAATGGAGCCAGGTGCTACTTGTAAAACAGAGTCACCCAGAGCAAGGAATGACCTGAAAACTGCAGTTTTCATACAATATGTAGTAACTTAGTGCCTGATCTCTGCACCATACTTTTTATGGTCTAAAAGCCTGTGCAGCCTTGGTATTGAAGAATGTTTCCTTTAATCACCAATCATTTTGTAATAGAGACTACTTAGTATTCTGAGCCTTCTGATTTCTGGTTTGATCCCATTATGGAATTTTCTACAGGTTTCTCAATACATGTGTTTAACTTGAAGTTGAGGTTGCACAATTTCTAAAAACGACATGAAAGGGCTGGGGATGTGATTCGTTGGCAAAGAACTTGACTAGCATGCATGCAGCCCTAGGCTCAGTCCCCAGCACTGAAAGAAAGAGAAAGAAAGGAAGGGAGGAAGGGAGGGAGGGAGGAAGGGAAGGGAGGGAGGAAGGGAAGGGAGGGAGGAAGGGAAGGGAAGGAAGGAAGGAAGGAAGGATGGATGGAAGGATGGATTACCTAAGCCAGGTATGGTGGTGAATGCCTGTAATCCCAGCACTTGGGAGGTGGAAGCAGGAATATCAAGGGTTCAAGTTCAGGGGACTGGAAAGGTGGCTCAGTGGTTAATAGCATTGGGTGCTCTTGCAGAAGACCCAGGTTCAGATCCCAGCACCCACATGGTGGCTAACCACTGTCTGTAACTCCAATTCCAGGGGGATCCAGTGCCCTCTTCTGACCTCTGTGGGCATTGCATGACATGGATAACTTACATACCCTCATACACATAAAATAAAAATAATAAATATTAAAGAGTTCAAAGTCAGCTTCTACTACATATAGTAAGTTCAAGGACAGGCTGGACTACATGAAACCTTGTCATAAACAAACAAGAAAAACCCACCAAAAACATACAAGTTCACCTTTGCTGCCTTGCAGTTTTAACTGAAAGTTCACATGTCCCAACTTGCATACCAGAAAGAGGCACTGCCTTGTCAGTGGTTTCCTGCCTTGAAACCTTTTTTCTTTTTTCGTCTTTTTTTGAGAAAGGGTCTCACTGTAGCCCCACCTTTCCTGGAACTCACTAGGTAGACCAGGCTGGACTCGAACTCACAGAGATTCACCTGCCTCTGCCTCCCAAGTGCTGGGTGCTCAGCCCCTTGAAACTTTTCTCATGCAACCCAGTTTGAGTCCCTGTTCCTCCTCACTTACTCTATAACACAAAAAGAAGATATATGTGCTAGCTTCCAAACCTGTCTCTCACCTAAGCCCTCATATTGAAAAAAAGAAAGCAAAATAAATTAACCATTAGTTACAGCTTGGGAATAGAATAGTCACTTCTGTCCTGTCTTAAGTTCCCTGTTCAGGTTCCTTGTTTGGGATGAATGTCCATGTCCATTCTTAGTTCTTTATGATGTTATTTTATCTGTTTACTTTCAAGAACTCATACAGTTTAGTTTGGAAGGCAGACAGTGAAGCAGGTTCATAGTGATAGAGTCGTATAAAAATCCAGATTAGGGCTTAGAGAGTTCATTTATGGACAGAGCACTGGGAGATGGGCCTTTTAGGAAGAGGAACTTGTGTTTCACAGCACATCTCTGTGAAAGCAGGACAGTGAGGATGAGGAAGGGTTAGTGGAAAATGAGGGAGCATCTAGGCAGTGACCAGGTCAAACAGTTTGGACTTCGTCTTATAACAGTTATTACTGAGTATTTGACTATTGGAACAAATATATATATCTTTGTATATTACTCAATTGGAATAGATATAGTTATCCCCCTTTTTTGAGACAGGATGTCATGTAACCCAGGCTAGCCTCAGACTTGCTGTGTAGCTGACGATGACGTTGAATTGATCCTCCTAACTCCATTTTCAGAGTGCTGGGATTGCAGGTGTGTGCCCCACTTCTGGTTTATCACCACCATTTTTATTTATTTATTTTTTGTCTTTTTGAGACAGGGTCTCCCTGTAGCTCCAGCTGTCCTGGAACTATGTAGACCAGACTGGCCTCAAACCCACAAAGATCCGCCTGCCTCTGCCTCCCGAGTGCTGGGATTAAAGGCATGTGCCACCATGCCCTGCCCTATCACCACCATTTTATAAATAAACATTTGTAAGACTGATCAGTAAGTAGAAGAATCTAGGGTTTGCATCTAGCTCTTCCCAACTGTAGCGCCTGTGTCCTTAGCTCCTATGCTAGACTGTGCTGCAGAAGTTAGGGAATCTTAATCTGAACCATCATGCTACAGAAAAAGCTTATGAACAATGTAGGGGTTAGACTTAGGAGAAGGGCTGGAAATACGGAAATTATCTTTGTGATGGTAAGAGAAATGTTTTGCTTTTAATTATTTAGATTTTTGAGATGAGGTCTCAATCTGTAGCCCTGGTTGCTTACTGTATAGACCAAGCTGGTCTCAAACTTTTGATGATCATCCTGCCCCTGCCCCTGCCTTTGTCACATGAGGGATGGGATTACAGGCACCTCACCTACTCCACTACACCTGGCTAGGGCCCTGCCTGACTGTGCCGCTGTTGTTGAACCAGAAGGTGACAAATAGGAGAATCACACAGGACTGTCAAGAAGGTTTAGTGATGATTCAGTTGGCAGGAATGAGGCAGAAAGCAACATTGTGAAGTTTGGAAGACTAGTATCTTCATTTAAAGAAGAAATAGAGGGCTTGCATGGTGGCTTAGGAGGTAAAGGTGCTCACCACCAAGCCTGATGACCTGAGTTTGATCCCTGGGACCGACATGGTAGAGGAACAGAACCAATTCTGAAAGTTGTCCACTGACCTCCATGTGTTACACACACAAAATAAATGAAGTGTAATAAAAAATTTAAAAATGAGTTGACAGGGAAAGATAATCAGCTATGGAGACATTCCATAACGGGAAGTCTGGGTCACACGTTTGGTAGGAATAAGTGGTTAGATCTTGAGCTCTGTAGAGAACTGCAGACTGAGAGATTTGGGAATCATGAATGGCTTGTGGGTAAAGCCTTGGAGGGAATGAGAAGGTCAAGGACGACTGTGAAGAGGGCCAGCCTCTGGCAAGGGAGCAGGAGCATTGTGCCAAGGTTTGAGAGCATGTGAGGGAGAGAGTGGGTAGTAGTGGCAGGTGCTGCACAGAGGTCAGATAAAGCAATCCCTGGAAAATGTCCTTTGGATTTGGCATTGGAAAACCGTTGGAGACGGCAGCGAGCGGAACTGGAATGAGAGGACAGATATAGGATTCTGTGGATTAACCAAGCAATGGAGGCCTGAGAAACAAGACAGTGAGTGAGATCCCATCCCCAACTCCCCAGTGGCAGTGAAGGGAGGGGAGGGGGAGATCACATTTAAAAATCCAAAAGGGAAGAATTTTTTAACAGTAGAAACAGGAAAAACGAAACTAGGAGGAAATAGAAGTTCAGAAAGGATCAAATTAATAAGGCTAGAACTTGTCTGTATTAAATAGATCAGAGACAATAGTCAAATGCAGCATACAGTCATTAGTTGGATCTTGGATTTTTAAAAAGGTATATGGGAGACAAAGACAGAGGTTGAGGTTGAGGTTGGACTGTGGACTGAATATTGGGTAACATTAGAGAATTATTAATTTTAGTGGAAATGATAGTGATGCTCATAGATACATAATGTCCTTATTAAGAGATGTGTGGTGAAATATGTAGAAGTGACTTTATAATGTGTTACCACTACCTTTAAAATGATTCTGATAGAAACAGGTGACAGCTGACGAGTCTACAGCTGTTCATTTTGCTCTTTTCTGTGCTGCAGAAGTCAGAAATGTCTCAAAAACAAGAGAAGAGTCTGGAGAAAGATAAGGCGTTGAAAATGCATCCATGTGATGGCTGTTTTCTCTCTGAATCACAACGGACATCAGAGATGTCTAGAAAGAGAGCAGTTAGATTAAAATGATAGAATGCAAAACAGTAGAATTCCCTCCACTGTAATTTTTTGTAGTATCAGACTTTTTTATTGAGGCCCAGCTGATACACAGAAATCTGTGTACACTTAGATGTATGACCTGATGAGGCTGGAGATAAGCATATACCGGGAGACCATCACCACAGTCCATCCACCTCAGAAAGTTTCCTCTTGCCTTATCGTTTTTTAAATCTATCTTTTTTGGCATTAGAAACATGTTTTTAAAATATTTACTTACTTAGTGAGTATGAGTGCAGGCACATGGGTGCCATGGAGCACCTTGGAGGTCAGAGGGAAGTTTTGGGGTCACTTACCTACCACCTTCCACTTGGTTTTGAGGCATGGTCTCTTGTCTCTGCTGCTGTGCTCAGTCCACCAACATCCAGCCCATTCTCCTGTATTTGCCTCCCATCTGGCTGTAGGAGTGCTGATATTCCAGATGTGGTCTGCTACATTGCTTTATGTGGGTTCTGGGAATTGAACTCACAGTCCTCAGACTTGGTGGCAAGTACCTTTACCCACTGAGCCATTTTGCTGGCCCCCTAAACCTTTCTAGTCTTTGACTAATCTCTTGGGTTTCCCTAGCCCTGTAGCTATCATTCCACTTGTCTGGTTCTGTGTTTAGCTGTTTTGTATCAGTCATATAAGTGGTACCGGATAGTATTTGTTGTTTCCTGTATGGCTTAGTTTCCTAAGCACAGTGTTTCTGGTTCTAGCCTGTTAACGCAAATGATAGTGTTTCCTTCTCAAAGGCTAAATAGCATTCCTTAGTATTTATAGCCACCTTTTCCTTAATTGGTCTAAATTGACTCCATTAATGCATCAGGAGGTTTGGGTCACTTCTTGTCTTGGCTGTTGTGAAGAATGTTGCAATGAGTGTGGGGTGCAAGTATCTTTTCAAGACCACATTCTTCCTTTTGATGGTTACCCACCAGTGGGTGTCTGGGCCATGGCACAGTTCTGTTCATTTTAGAAGAGTCCATACTACTTTCTGCATTGTTCACCAGCATGTAATGTGTGCCTTGATTTTAAGTTCTTACAGTTTTTTAGTTAAATTTTTTTTATTATTTTTATTTTATTGTTTGAGTATATTGCCTGCATGTATGTGAGTACACCCGTGTTGTGCAATGCCTCAGAGGTCAGAAGAGGGCTT
>NW_008343842.1:2349826-2380710 GCF_000622305.1 Nannospalax galili | reverse complement strand
TTTGGATTCCCCTGGAACTGGAGTTAAGGATGGTTCGTAGCCGCCATGTGGATGCTGGGAATCAAACCCAGGTCCTCTGCAAGAGCAGTCAGTGCTCTTAACTGCTGAGCCATCTCTCTAACCCCAAGTTTTTAAATTTTTAAAAAAGTATTTATTTTTATTTTTTATTTTATATGCGTGTGTATTTTGCCTACATGTAAGTGCACCACATGCATGCAATGCCTGTAGAAGCCAAAAGAGGGCATTGGATCCCCTGGAACTGGAGTAAGGATGACTGTTAGCTGCCGTGTGGGTGCTGAGAACTAAACCTGGGTTCTCTATAAGAGCAGCCAGTGCTCTTAACCACTAAGCTATCTCTTCAGCCTAAGCTTAGTAATATTTATTACAATCCAGTGGGTGCATTTTCCCTTTGGTAGAATACATTTCCAATTAGTGGGAATCATGGGATAAAACAGAATGGAATATATTGGTAGAGTATAAACCACACTCCCCAGCTGACTAGGGAACCAGGTGGGGCAGAAATAAATTTAACATTCATCTGGATACCACTGTCATTGTTGACAGCTAGGATGTGTGTTGTAGCTGAATGGAACAGTACTGCATGTTAGAGTTGCCTGACTGCTGTAGCAGTTTAGGAAAATGTAAACCACTAGGTCATGTCACATTCATGTTCAGAACATGTTGACTTCACTGGAGAGTTAATGCTTTGTCAGCTGGTACAGTAGATGTTTACATTTACACTGCTCTCTTAGCTTTCAACACAGTCTTTTGCTTGTTTGTTTATTGAAACAGGGTCTCATGTAGCCCAGGCTAGCCACCACAACCGCCTCTTTTTTTAGGGGGGGGTGTCTTTTTGAGACAGGGTCTCCCTGTAGCCCCAGCTGATCTGGAACTTGCTTTGTAGACCAGGCTGGCCTGGAACTCACAGAGCTCTGCCTGCCTCTGCCTCCCAAGTGCTGGCATTAAAAAGGCGTGTACCACCACGTCTGGCCATGACTGCCTCTTTAACAAGCTTTTTTTATTCTGTCCAAGTTGTTCCATTAGCTGTGCTCCTGTGCTGTTTCCTCATAGACTGAGACCCGGAAGGAGCTGTGGAGAACATCTGTTTAGAGCTGCCCTTGCTTCTACTGAAGTTCTCCAAAAGCGAACCAGCTCCCTGGCTCACCCCCAGCAGGCTTCTCCTGAAAGCTAGTTTCTCAACTTTAGCTCTTTGTTTTGAGGACAGTTCTTTGTTGTGGAGGCTGTCTGGGCTGTGTGTAGAGTTAGGGGTCTACCCATTAGATGCTGGTAGTACTCCCAAGATTCTGACAATTAAAAAAATACAAGGGACTAGAGAGCTGGCTCTGCTTAAGAGTGCTGGCTGCTCTTGCAGAGGACCTGAGTTAGGTTCCCAGCACCTACACGGTGGCTAACAGCCATCCTTAACTCCAATTCCAGGGGATCCAACACTCTCTTCTGGCCTCCATGACATTGCACACACATAGTAAGTGAACTTACATATGTGTACACAAAATGCTTATTTACATAAAATAAAAATAAAAAAGAAACAGCTCGGGCATGATGGCATATGCCTTTGATTCCAGTACTCTGAAGGCATAGGCAGGCAGATCTCTGTGACTTGGAGGCCAGCCTGGTCTATATAGTGAGTTCCAGGCCAGCCAGAGTTACATAGTGAGACCCTTTTTTAAAAAAAGGGACCTGGAGAGATGACTCAGTGGTTAAGAACAAATGTTGCTCTTAATAGAGGACCCGAGTTAGGTTCCCAGGACCCTTGTCAGGGGGCTCACAATTGCCTCTAACTCCAGCTTTAGGGGATCCGATACCCTCTTCTGGTCTCCTAGGGCACCTATACTCAGGTACACATGCCTGCATATATATGCACACACACATTCATATTTTTTTTTTGTCTTTTTGAGACAAGCTGCCCTTGAACTCACAGAGATTAGCCTGCTTCTGCCTCCCGAGTGCTGGGATTAAAGGTGAGTGCCAACCATGCCTGTATACACAAAAATTTTTAAAAATATATTTTTTAAAAGTCTTCATTCTTAGCTGGGCAGGATGGTGCACACCAGTAATCCCAGCATCCAGGAGGCAGAGGCAGAGGCAGAGGCAGGTGAATCTGTGTGAGATCGAGACCAACCTGGTCTATATAGCACGTTCCAGGCTATCTGGGTCTACAGAGAGACCCTGTCTCAAAAACACAAAAGAAAAGTCTTCAGCCTTCAGCACATGCCCCTTGAAGAGCAGAATCATCACTCTTAATTGAGAACACTGTTCTAAAGTAGCATCTTTTCAAAGGAGCATGCCTTTATTATATTTGTTTTGTGGTGCCAAGGTTTCAACTGAGGGCCTAGCCTAACACTGAGCTGAACCCCTGGCTCTGGGGTGTGCCTTTAATCAGCGGGGAAGAGGCTTGAAAGCTTCTGTGTTGGCTCCCGTCCCCACAGCTTGTAACTGAGAACAGTAGTCTCCCATATCCATGGGTTTACTTACCAGCAGTCTGAAACTGTTCATTGGAAAATTGCAGAAATCAAAGTGCATACATTTTAAATTGTATGCTGTTGCAAGTAGCATGTTGAACTCTCACACTGACCTGCTGGGACAGTATCATCCCTTGTTCATGTCGCCATGGGTATATATTACCTGCCACCTACCTGTTAGTGACTTGGGAGTGTCTTGTCACAAGTGTTCAGGTAACCCTTCCTAATGCTGTTAGGAGTCTGCGTCATTTACCTCACATGGCTCACCGTGTAGGCATCACATAAGAAGGGTTAGTACAATACAAGGTATTTTGAGAGACTCATACAACTTATTTTTAGGTGTATTGCCATTGTTCTACATTATTAGTTTGCTATTGTAATGTGCTTAATTTGTAAATTAAACTTACTCATGAGTAAGTATGGAAAAAAACTTGTGTTTATAAGAGTTCAGTTACTGTGTGGTTTCAGACTTCCACTTTGGGTCTTGAAACTTATACTCCGTGGTAACGGGGGGACTGTGCATGTGCAGGGTGGGACACACTGCTGTGATTGTTATGGTGATCCTGCCTGTGCCCTTGCAGGTTTAAACCGCTGTTAAGAGTCCAGCTTGTTCTTCAGACCTTCCCTCTGTGGCAAAGCTCCTTTCTGCCAGAGCTGGACCTTCTTTCTGGAGGTAAATGGGTTATCATCAAGTCTCAGCTCATTTCACTAGGTCTTTCATGCTCACTGCTTACCCATGACTTAATGTGTTAGGTTTTTTTGTTTGTTTGTTTTTTGTTTTTGGTCTTTTTGAGACAGGTTCTCCCTGTAGCCCCAGCTGTCCTGGAACTCACTATATAGAACAGGCTGGCCTTGAACTCACAGAGATCCGCCTGCCTCTGTTTCCCAAGTGCTGGGATTAAAGGCATGCACCACCATGCCCGGCCTAATGTGTGAGTTTTTTAAAGTCACACATTTTCTGTTAACATTATGTACAACTAGTAATGTGCTTATGTATGGTAATTTTTAAAAGTTTCTAAACAGAGCCGGGCATGGCTCAGGTAAAAACTGACTGCTGTCAGAGCATGATTTCCTCACCTAGAAATTAATGATTGTTTTGTTGCATCATCTACATTAACAACTAGTTGTAAATATTTTATAGCTGATAAGCACATGCAGTGTTCTAGTCAGTGTCCTTTTCTGTTGTGGTGATAAAAGACTGACCAAGAGCAACTTGGGGAGGAAAGCTTTCTTGGTTTTCATCTTACAACTCCCAAGTCATAATCTGTCATCAAGGGAAGTCAGGGCAGGAGCTCAAGGCCAGTGCTCGGGGCAGAAACTGAAGTGGACTGGGGGAACACTGGTTACTGGTGTGCTTCCCTTAGCTTATGCGCAACCAGCTTTCTTATATAGCCCAGGTCTACCTGCCTAAGGATGGCACTGATCACGGTGGGCTGGGCCCTTCTATGTCAATTAGCAATTAAGAAAATGCCTCACAGATGTGGCCATAGGCTAGTTTAATGAAAATAACTCCACAAATGAGGTTTCCTCTTCCCAGATGACTCTAGTACATCTCTCTGTCTCCCCCGTCCCATTCCCCTTTATGTAGTGCTGGGTGCTAAGCAGCTGTTCTACTAACTGAACTACATGCCAAGCCCTGTAGATGAATTTCTCTAAGAATCCTCTTAGAATTTGTTTCCCTAAGCTGGGCATGGTGGCGTAGACCTTTAATCCCAGAGTCAGGCAGATCTCTGAGTTCAAGGCCAGCCTGGTCTACATAGTGAGTTCCAGGCCAACTGGGGCTACAGGGAGACCCTATCTCAAAAAGATCAAAAAATAAAATAAAAAGAATTTGTTTCCCAATCCCCAGCTAGTTTGTCCTGATCTTTGTCATTAAGTCTCTGCAAATACTTTTTATATGCCAGACATTGACCCATAGTAAGTCACCCTGTTCTCATAGACCTGAGAGTCTAGTGGCTGGGCAATAGAGATGGAACACAGTGTAAAATAAGAAATGCCACGTTAGGGATAAGTTCAAATTCCATAAATATGCATTAAAATATATGTGGGGCTGGAGAGATAGCTGAGCAGTTAAGAGCACTGGCTGCTCTTGCAGAAGACCAGAGTTCAGGCACAACACACATGGTGGCTAACAACCATCCAAAACTCCAGTTTCAGGGGATACCACACACACACACACACACACACACACACACACACACACAGATGGTATACTTACATGCATGCAGGCAAAACACTTATATACATGAAATAAATCAAAACAAAAACTTTTTAAACGCCAGGCATGGTGGTGCACACCTTTAATTCCAGTACTTCAGTGGCAGAGGCAGTGGCAGAGGCAGGTAGACCTCTGTGTGTTCAATGCCAGCTTAGTCTATATAGCAAATTTCAGGCCAGCCAAGGCTACCTAGTGAGACCCTGTCTCAAAACAACAAAAAATTTTAAAATGCTTGTAGCCATAATTGACTTCAGATTAGAACATGTTTGTCACTCTAGACAGAATCCCCCACCTATCGCCCACCAGTCTCTAGTCTCCACTCTCCCTAGGCAACTGTTAAATCTGTTTCCTGTCATAGATTTGCCTATTCTTTGTTTTCATATAATGCAGTCATGCATTATGTGGTCTTTGTGATTGTCTGCTTCACTTACCACAGTGTTTTCAGGGCTCATTCATATCATAGTGTGCATGATACGCAGTCACTTTCTAGTGTGCAGTAATCTGTTAAGCAGATCTGCCACATTTTGTTCCTGCATTCATTGGTTCAGACATAGGGATTTGCTTCTATTCTAGGATGATGAATAATGCTGCTTTAACATTTGTGTTTTTGTGTGGACATGTGTTTGTGCTCTTTGGGTACCTACCCAGGAGTGGAATTGCTGTATGACATATGTAAACTCATTGTATAACTTTATGGAATTGTAAGTTCTCCACAGGCTGCACCATTTTACATTTCTGGAAGTGCAGTACAGTGAAGCTTTTTTTAAAAAAGTGTTGAACTTCCTCTCATTTCACATACTTCCTTCTCAAAATGGTTCTAACTTCAAAAGCACTGACATGGTGCGTGTTGTTGTTCGTTTGGTTCTGAGATAGGGTCTTACTATGTAGCCCTGCTGGCCTGGACCTCATACAGATTGCCTGCCTTTGCCTCCCAAGGCTGGGATTAAAGCTATACTCCACCACACTGGGACTTTTCTTGAAACAGGGTTTCACTGTACAGCTCAGCTAGTCTGGAACATGCCATATAGCCCAGGTTGGCCTCAAAATCTTGATCCTTTTGCCTCAGCCTCCTGGGATAATCCTGTTAGGAAAATAGGCATATGCCACCACACCAGCACATGTATGTCCTTTCAAGGTAGATGATGCAGCCAATTGAAGGACAGGACAATAGTCATGTAGCTTGGATTGATTAAAAGAGGTCCAAAATGTCACAGTTCAGCACACATCTGTGTATTGCCTCTTCAAGCAGTTCATCTCCCATAACTTATTACTCATTTTCAAAGTGCTTTTCTAAAAGAATATGGGAGGCTGGGGAGATGGCTCAGTGGTTAAGAGCACTGGCTGTTCTTGCGGAGGATTTGGGTTCGAGTCCTAGCACCCATATGGCAGCTAACAACCACCCGTAACTATAGTTCCAGGGGATCTGACTTCCTTTTCTAACCTCCCCAGGCATTGCATGACATGGGTGCACTTACATGCAGCCAAAACACTCATGCACATAAAATTTAAAAAAAATTTTAGGGGCTGGAGAGCTGGCTCAGTGGTTAATAGCACTGACTGCTCTTGCAGAGGACCCGGGTTTGATTCCCAGCACCCACATGGCGGCTACGAATCAAGCTACCCCCTCCCAAAAGGAATAAACAGGGCTGGAGAGATGGCTCAGCGGTTAAGGGCACTGACTGCTCTTGCAGAGAACCCGGGTTCAATTCCCAGCACCCATATGGCAACTACAAACCATCCTTAACTCCAGTTCCGGGGGAATCCGAAGCCCTCTTCTGACCTCCGCAGCATTGCACAACATGGGTGCACTCACATACATGCAGGCAATACACTTGTACATGTAAAATAAAAATAATAAAATTTTTTAAAATGATAATCATTTTAAAAAGGAGATAAAAAGACGGTATGAGGTTTCATTTCAAGCTCAAATAAAAGGATGGTGCAAATTCTATTTCAAAATATGGATCTTGGGCTGAGGGTATGGGACTGTTTGCCTAGCATATATGAAGCCCTGGGTCCACTCCCCAGCATTGTATACCACCCCCCCACACACTTTAAAAACAACTGTTTCAAAAAGAAAGTGAGGTGGAGCCTGGTGTGGTGGCACACATCTGAGGGTTAGGATTTCAAGGACAGCCTTTGCTGTACATTAGATTTGAAGCCAGCCTGGGTTACATGAGACCCTGTCTCCAAAAAAAAAAAAAGTGAAATGAAGCTAGGCCTTGGGTTCAGTCTCCAGTACTACCAACAAGGGAGGTGTCAACCACAGAATAGAAGAAATCTTTGAAAATCAGAGCTAATAAAGACCTACTATCCAAAATAATAAAGAAGTCTTATAAGTCAGTAATAAAAAGACAACCCAATGAAAGCACAAAGGAGAGCCATTCCTGTAAAAGGATATACAAGTAGCAAGGTGAGAGGATGCTCACCATCCTCAGCCAACAGAGAAATACAGATCAAAGCCACAGTGAGACACCACATCCTCTGGGACCACTGTGATCAAACGTCAGACGTGTGGGTGAGGTCATGGCAACAGGAGCACAGCGTGGGCACCTGGTTCCATGCCTGTTGGTATAGCATTAGCACAGTGATTCTGATTTAAGTGAGTAGCTCTCTGGGTGGTTCTAGTGTGCAGGCTGACTTCAGACCCAGTGAACTGAGTGTTTATAGGCATAAAAAGGAGTACACAGGAGGTGCCCTGCTGGAAGAGGAGCCACACTGATGCATGTGCTGGCTGTGGCCGTTCAGGCCTCTGCGCTCTGCCTGAGCCACTTGACTGTCCTGCACGTTGAAGGTGGCAGCATCTTACTGAAGAAATACACATGCACCACATGAGTGCTTTTCAAGGTTAGAACCACTTTGGAAGTGAAGTATGCAAATAGGGACCCTGTGCAATTAAGGGAAAAAAACAAAACCTAAGCACTGCCGTTCCTTGAAAAAAAAAAAACAAACTACTATGTAATTTTATTTTTGCAAATGATACGAGAACTCAATGTTCATTCTGTGGCCTTTGTGAAATGATATGATTTCAAAATAACTATGAGAACACAAATAAAAATTTGAAATTAGTGTAGATCTTAGTCTCAAGTGTGTAAAATACAAATGCTCTTTATTGTCTAAAATTGTAACCGTGGGCTCCAAGCTAAGAGGCTGCATGTTGTTGATGTGAAGGACTCCCCCGCCATGGTGTCGTCTGCAATCCTTGCTCTGGCCAGAAACAGTTTATCAGCACATTCCTCACAGTGAACTGTACCTTCAGCAATCCGTTTCTATTCTGGGTTGCTTTAAGAGCCAAGTGCTATAGTGATCCGCGTCATTGACTGCATTCCATTTATTTTTATTTTTGTAAATGACCACTAGCAGAGCTAATGTGGCTGGGCTCAGAAATTTCTGGATGCCAGTAGTGCTTCAGAATCATTAGGGATTTATTGTGCTGCAGACCAGTGTTCCTCTGAGTGTTTGGGAGTCAGAGCTGGCATGTACTGTCACTAGCTCACAGTTAAGGAGCTTGTTTTTGTTTTGTTTTTTTTCTTTTCTTTTTTTTTAACTTTCCTCTTTCTTTCTTTCTTTCTTCTTTTTTTTTTTTTTTTTTTTTTTTTTTGTCTTTTTGAGGCAGGGTCTCCCTTTAGCCCCAGCCAGCCTGGAACTCAACTATGTAGACCAGGCTGGCTTTGCACTCACAGAGATCCGCCTACCTCTGCCTCCTGAGTGCTGGGACTAAAGGTGTGCGCCACCACGCCCAGCCTGACTTTTCTTTTAAACAGGAATCCATGTACCCCAGGCTGGCCTCTAACATGCTGTATAGCCAGGGTTAGCCTTGAACCTCCTGTCTCCACTTCCCGAGTGATGGGATTGCAAGAATGTGCCACCTCACCTGGCATACTTAAGTAACATTTTAAGACTTGTACATAAGCTGAACATGGTGACATGGACTGTAATCCCACCACTGACTGAGGAAGCTGAAGGAAGGCTGCTTGAGCCCCAGAGCTCTCTTAACAACCTGAACAACATAGCAAGATCCCATCTCAAAATAGAAAACAAACAGTAATAATAATTATTTTTATAAGTTGTGTATATACCAGTTTGACATTGTCTCAACATACTCATTGTGTATGATAAAAGTTTTTGTCTGTTGTAGTTTGTGGGGAAAAATACAAACTTGTTCTCTAGAAGGTCCATAAACATTGTGGGAAGGAAGCAGCCTTCAGGAGGAAGTACCCTAGAGACACCGTCATTTCTCTCTTTTCTCTCTCAGGGATTTCGTGCTGGAAGACATGGATCTCGCCGCTAATGAGATCAGCATCTATGACAAACTCTCAGAGACTGTTGACTTGGTGAGACAGACTGGCCATCAGTGTGGAATGTCAGAGAAAGCAATAGAAAAGTTTATCAGGCAGCTGCTGGAAAAGAATGAACCTCAGAGGAGACCACCCCAGTACCCTCTCCTTATAGCCATGTACAAGGTAAGAGTCTTGCTTGGAGAGCAGATCTCAGATGCTTCAGTGTGTCTGTTGTCCACCTCCCCTCCAACCCCTCTGTTCCTGTTAACTGATCCCAGCACCAAATCTGGGCTTTTCTGTGCATACATTAGCTTTTGCTGTTTTTATCATGTGTTATAAGGACTATGTTGTTAATCGGCATAAATGAAAGCTGATTGTTTTTAATTAATCTGTAATTGTATTTATTAATGACTTCTAATTGGGTGATAGAAGTTTGATGAGCCTTGTGATCCTCATAGTTCTCAAACTTCAAATGCCTTCAAAAGTTAAAGTTGCTGGGTATGGTGGTGCACACCTTTAATCCCAGCACTGGGAAGGCATCCAGGTGGATATCTGTGAGGTCCAGACCAGCCTGGTCTATCTACATAGTGAATTCCTGTCAGTCAAGGCTAAATAGTGAGACCCTGTCTCAAAACAAAAAAACGGAAGGAAATGGCTTATTTGTGAAATTGGATGAGTTCTTAGGTACATTGGAAAGGAGGCCTTTGTTTCCTGAGCATTAGGGTACTTTGTTGGGGCAATTATTGATCTCAGCCTTGTCTTTCCTTATAGGTCCTCCTAACTCTGGGATTAATCTTGCTCACTGCCTACTTTGTGATTCAACCTTTCAGCCCATTAGCACCCGAGCCGGTGCTTTCTGGAGCTCATACCTGGCGTTCACTCATCCGCCACATTCGACTGATGTCCTTGCCTATTACCAAGAAGTATATGCCAGAAAATAAAGTCATTTCTCTGCAAGGATCCAATGAAGACACACCCTTTCCAGGTAGAAGACTGCATTTACTACTTATGAGATACACTATTCTCTGCTGTTTTTTCTTTTTTTCTTTGTCTGAGGCAGGGTCTCACTATGTAGCTTAGGTATCCTAGAACTTGCTGTGTATCCCAGGCTGGCCTCAGACCCACGGGTGCTAGGATTATTGACTTGAGCCACTATGCCCAACTCGAGACAGTTTTCTTGGCATTGTTTGATGGAAAAACTCTTATCAGATATTTATTGGTATCTGGTAAGAGCTGTCTTCCCAGTATTGCCTTGTTTTGTTGAACTCTTGCTAAGACTCTGTGAGATAGGCTTTATTCATATTTTGTAGATAGGAAAACCGAGGCTCACAGAAATCAAGAAACTTGCCAGAGAAGCACATCTGGTGGGAGCCACATGTAAATGCCCTGATACCAGGACACACATGTTAGGGAAGAATGTCCCTGAAAAGGTCTGACCCTGCCTATTCAGGTCCTCCTCTTTCCTGGGATCCTTGTCCATAGCAGATCATTTATTACGAGCTGTTGATTTACTGAAAGTGTCCCAGACAGCTTGCTTCTAACTGGTTCCTCAAGCAGCTCCTCACCCTGTTGGGCTGACTAGGTTTTTCTCACTCATCACCTCCTCTTTCTCTGCCACAGTTCACTTAATTTAGTGTTCCAGAGTGTAGCAGTTCTGCCCATAGTTGAATTTTAAGAAGCATTTAGCCGCTGGGCGTGGTGGCGCACGCCTTTAATCCCAGCACTTGGGAGGCAGAGGCAGGCAGATATTTGTGAGTTCGAGGCCAGCCTGGTCTACATAGTAAGTTCCAGGACAGCTGGGGCTACAGGGAGACCCTGTCTCAAAAAGACAAAAAAAAAAAAGAAGCATTTAGCAGTTAAGAGCACTGGCAGCCCTTGCAGAGGACCGGGTTTGATTCCCAGCACCCACATGGTAGCTAACAATCATCCATAACTCCAGTTCCAGGGGATCCAACACCCCCTTCTGACCTCCATGAGCATTGCACGACATGGGTGCACTTACATGCAGGCAGTACACTAATACACATAAAATAAAAATAATAAGCTGGGCATGGTGGTACAAGCCTTTAATCCCAGCACTCAGAGGCAGAGGCAGGCAGATCTCTATGATTTCAAGGCCAACCTGGTCTATATAGCAAGTTCCAGGCCAGCTGGAGCTACAGGGAGACCCTGTCTCAAAAGAACCAAAAAAAAAAAATTAAATTAAATTAATAAAATAAAAATTTAATTATTAAAATAATAAAATTAAAAATGATAAATTTTTTAAAACTAGCTGAATAAACATGTGAAGGTATGGGAAACAACGACAACACGGAATCTGTGGCTGGGCAGTGACACAAGCCTCTAATTCAGGCAATAAGAGGACAGAGAAGGAGGAACATGAGAACAGCCTGTGCTACACTATGATTTTAAAGACACTGTAGCCCACAGATCAAGATCCTGTTGCAAAAATAAAGCACTAGCATATTCATATCCTTCCAGAGGACCAGAGTTCAGTTCCCAGTACCCATGTCAGGGGGCTGACAACTTCAGCTCCAGAGACTCTGATACCATCTGTCCTTTGAGAACACCTGAATGTTTGTACACATACCTAACACAGACACATATAATTAAAATGATAAAAATAAATCTTAAAAAATAAAGCACTGGAAAAAAAAAAGAGAAAGTTCTGTGAAAGCTGGGCATGATGATGCACACCTTTAATCCCAGCACTCTGGAGGCAGAGAGGCAGGAAGATCTCTGTGAGTTGGAGGCCAGCCTGGTCTACATAGTGAGTTCCAGGCTAGCCAGGGCTATATAATAAGACCTTGTTTGAAACAAAACAAGCAAAAAGTGTGGCCGCCCCCTCCACTCTTCCCGTGCTGGGTGCTGTCTCCGGGTGCCGCTTGCAGCTGCTCTCCATTCCCATGGGGCTGATTGCACGGGTGCCACCTGCAATTGCACAGGAGGTGCCTTCTGGGCACTGCCTTTCGCTACTCACTGAGGCCATAAGCTGTGGTCGCTCTTCTGCTCGCCCGGCGCTGGGGCAGCTGTTCTGCTCACATGGTGCTGGGGCCCCTCTTCTGCTCGCTGTGGCGCTGCCTCCAGTCGTCACTACTTCTGCCTGGTCCCAGACCCCAGGGCTGGTGAGGAGACTGTGTCAGTGGAGCCCCATTCAGACACAGGAAACCAGGTTCATTGACACAGATCCAGTTTGTTGTAGAAGGGCACAAGCTTATATAGGGGTAGGGGTCCAATCAAGAAGTTACGACTCAGATCTTTGGCAGGACTGTGTCCTATCCTGACATCGCAAGTCAGATGCCTCATTAGCATAATGGGTTTCAGGTTACTTAGGTTCCGGTTTCCTTATGGGGGCCTGGATTCCTGGGAACCATGTGACCCAGGCTGTCTAAGTTGCAATTTGGGAATCTCGGGTGGTGATTAGGGAGTGGTGAGCTCTAGGCATCAGTCTCATGATCTGCCAATGGGAGCAGATGTCACAAGGCGTTCCTTGTGGCTCCAGCAGTAGGGCCTGCTGTATGGCTGTCAATAAGACTTGCACCCTAGGCTCAAGCCTGTCTCCCACAAAAAAGCACTATGAAAGTTTATTTCATGGAAAATGATTAAACGAACATCCCTGCCTAATGAGGCATTCTAAATTTGCTGCAATTTTGCCACAATTGCTTCTATTTGTAATTGATTCCTGAGCATAAATGATCAAAATAAGGAAGACATGTAAGAACTCTAACATAAATGGACTGGTAGCACACGTGCTTGTCAAGCACACTGCCACTGAGCCCCAGCCTCAGCCCAAACCCCAGCCCAAACCCCAGCCCCAGCCCCAGCTCCAGCCCCAGGGCTGCATGTGCTATCACTTTCATTAAGTGACTTGATGGCTGACCTCCTTTCCTACAGTCCTCGTGTTCATAGGATTTCCAGAATGAATCTTTGATGTAAAGTTAGATAACTATGGCAGAAATTTTTCTTGCATTATAGTGTGACTTATGTAGCATTTGTTGGGTTTTTGGTGCCAGTACAGTTTCAAGTTGTATTAAAAATTTAGTTTTTTAAATTGTTACAATTAATTTATTTCTATTTTATGTATATAAGTGTTTTGTCTGCATGAATGTAAGTGCATCAGTGCATACAATCCCCTCAGAGGCCAGAAGAGGGTATTGGATCCCCTGGGACTGGAATTGCATACAGTTGTTAGCCGCCATGTAGGTGTTGGGAACTGAACCTGGGTCCCCTGCAAGAACAGCCAGTGCTCTTAACTGTCGAGCTCTCTCTACTTTCTTTTTCTCTGTTCTGTTCTGTTCTGTTCTGTTCTGTTCTGTTCTGTTTGAGACAGGGTCTCATTATGTACCCCTGGCTGGCCTGGAATTTGTTATGTAGACCAGGCTTGCCTGGCTCTGCTTCTGGAGTACTGTGACTAAAGGCATGCATGCACCCCATCCCTAATCTTATTAGAAGTTTTTGACACTCTTTCCTTTCTTATGGCGTCATGTTGATATGGGCTCTGATATCATGTAACTTTGCAGTAGGAGGTTCTGCATCTCTGGTGTAGTGTCTTCCTCAATGCTCAGCTGGTCTGAGCCTCTGAGTCCCAGTGAAGGTGAAGCACAGGCAGGAATCCAGATGGGCTGAGGTTGAATGCATGTGCCACTCCCCCTGGTGAAGATGTTTGCTGACCATGGCCTTGCCCTGTGTAGCTTCTCTGCTGTAGGGTGAGGTCTGACTGGTTCTTCAGGGTTTCCTGTGTTCTTTACTTTAGCAGCCCCTCATGGACTAGAGTTTTCAGATGTTGGATGATGGTGCCTTATTGAGGAAACTTTTTTTTTTTGTCTTTTTGAGACAGGGTCTCCCTGTAGCCCCAGCTGGCCTGGAACTCACTATGTAGACCAGGCTGGCCTTGAACTCACAGAGATCCGCCTGCCTCTGCCTCCCCAGTGTGGGGATTAAAAGCGTGCACCACCACACCTGGCTTAAACAGAGTCTCACTATGTATCCCAGGTTGGCATTCAATTCATGACTTTCCTGCCATAACTTGTCACATGCTGAGATTATAGGTGTGTTCTACCACACTTGGCCTGAATGCCTTAAAATAACAGAAATTATCCTCTCCAAATTCTGGAAGCTAGAATTCTGGAACAAAAATGCTGGTAGGGTGGCACTCCCTCACAAAGGGCCTCAGCACATCTTCCAGCTGCTGGTGATTGGTGCAGTCCTGAGTCTCCTGCCTGTGGCTCCATTCATCCTCTGCCTGTATCATCCCTCACAGGCTGTCTGCCCTCTGTGTCTCTTTGTGTGGCCTTGCTTCTTATAAGGACATCCTTCAGATTGGATTTAAGCCCCACTCTACATCACTGTGACCGCATCATAACTAATTATATCTGCAAAGAAACGGTTTCCAAATTAGGTTGTATTTTGAGGTTCCAGAAAGGACAAGAATGGGGGAGGGGCATGCTTCAATCCATTATCTAATTTTGGAGGATTTTATATTTCATTTTGAGACTGTTCTATAATTTACTGGTGTCTAGGCTTTTACGGTTATAATATGTTTGTGTACACATATCTTTAAATGCAGTGATATTATTTCTGTTCTATAATTTTTGGAGACCAACAGTGGCACATACCTGTAATCCCAGCATTTGCGGGGCTGAGGCAGAAGTATCACAAGTTCAAGGCCAGTCTGTGTTACATAGTAAGACATTGTCTTTAGAAAAAAATTTTCAAAAAAAAATTTTTTTTTAATGAGGAAACATCTTGAAAGTTTGTTTTTTTAAAAAATGTTATGTGTATGAGTGTATTGCCTGCATGTGAGTGCACCCATGTCATGCACTGCCACGGAAGAGGTAAGGACCGGTTCGCAGCCGCCATGTGGGTGCTGGGAATCGAACCGGGTCCTCTGCAGCTGGAGAGATGGCTCAGCGGTTAAGAGTACTGACTGTTCTTGCAGAGGACCTGGGTTCGGTTCCAGGGGAATCTGAAGCCCTCTTGTGACCTCCGAGGCAATGCACAACATGGGTGCACTCACATACATGCAGACAATACACTCATACACATAAAAATAATAAATAAAATATTTTTAAAATATAGAATTACTCCAAAGAGCATGCATATTTTAAATCTTAATAAATACTACCAATTTTCCTCATATACATTTTTTTTGAGACAGGGTCTCATTATGTGGCCCTGTCTTGGTCTGGAACTGGCTGTGTAGACCAGCCTGGCCTTGAACTCACAGAGAGCCACGTGCCTCTGCCTCTCCAGTGCTGGGATTAAAGGCGTGCCCTTCCTCCATGAACTTACCAACTCTTACCTTCACTAAAAGCATACATTAATCATCAATCAGTATTTGATGGGGTCAATGTTTTGTTAGTCACAAAACTGAAGCATCTCATTTCAAGTTGCATTTCTCTGATTATTAGTAGAGTTAGCTGTCTTTTCATGTTTCGATAGGCTCCTTATATTTGTTTTCCTGTGAATTGCTTGTTGATGTTCTTTCCCCTTTTATTTTATTTTTTTTAATCCAGCAGAGTTGCTTTCATGTTAGAGGCTTTACTTCTTTGACTCTCATATGAAGATTTGGTCTGTCCATGTCTTCTTTATGGTATTTTCTCCTATGTCTTATTTAGAAAACTTTTCTTGTTCCCAAGGATGCATAAAAATCATGTGTTAGATTTGCTTTATTCTTTAAATTTTTAAAGATTTTATTTATCTATTTTTTTATCTGCACGATTGTTTTACCTGCTTGTAGGAAAGTGCACTAAATGGGTGCCTGGTGATTGCAGAAGTCAGAAGAGGGCACCAGATCCCCTGGAACTGGAGTTACAGACCAGTGTTAGCTGCCATGTGGGTGCTGGGAACCAAACCCTCATCCTCTACAAGAACAACCAGTGCTCTTAACCACTGAACCATCTTTCCAGCCCTCTTTAAATTTTGTTTTATCATTTATAACTTTAATTAATACAGAATTTATTTCAGTGTATATTAAAAGATTAGAAAGCTGGGCGTGGTTGCACACACTTTTAATCCCAGCACTTGGGAGGCAGAGGCAGGCAGATCTCTGTGAGTTCCAGGCTAGCTTGGTTTGCATAGTGAGTTCCAGGCCAGCCAGGGCTGTGTAGTGAGACCCTGTTGCAGAAGGAACATATTTTCTTTGTAGGGCACTGCAGTGTTCTTGCACATGGGAAAACAAGACAGCCCTTCGGGATGACACTTGAGGACATTTTTTAAAAATTAACAATTTTTTAGAGCAGTTTCAAATTGAGTGGGGAAAGTACAGAGAGTTCTTATGTGCCCTCTGACCCCACACATGTGCTACCTCCCTTGAGGGCTCTTTCAAGAAACAAACTGACCACCAGAAAAGCACAAGAATGCTACAATGTGGCATTCAGTATGTATGAAAAGGACACTGTTTACAGTGTGAGAAGAGACACAAAAAATAGACCATTGCCCTGTTCCATCTCCGCAGGGATTTGCTGCTCAGCCCCAAAGATGACTGCAAAGTTACCTCTATTGATTTGGAGGTTCTGAATTACTTTTAGGGAATGGGTGAATTGACCTTACCCAATTATAGTAGCTTTGTAGAATGCTTTAATATCTGGTAAAGCAAATTCCTTACTTCTTTTTAAAAATATTTTATTTATTATTTTTATTTTATGTGTATGAGTGTATTGCCTGAATGTATGTAAGTGCACCCATGTCATGCAATGCCTGAGGAGGACAGAAGAGTCTGTTGGATTCCCTGATACTGGAGTTACAGACAGTTGTTAGCTGCCATGTGGGTGCTGGGATTCGAACCTGGGTCTTCTGCAAGAACAGTCAGTGTTCTTAACCACTGAGCCATCTCTCCAGCCCCATAAATTCCTTACTTCTTTTTAAAGAATTTATTGTTTATAACTCTTTTTTATAAAGAGATTTTATTTTTATTTATGTGTCTGTGTTTGGAGTATGTGCACTTGCTTGCATGCAGATTCCAAGAGCCCGACAGGGGCCAGAAAAGGTGTTATCTCCTGGAGCTGGGGTTACAGCTGGATATGAGCCACCAACTTGGGTGCTGAGAATTGAGTTCAGGTCTTCTGGAAGGGCATCAAGTGGTCTTAACCACTGAGCCATCTGTCCATCCCTGTTTACAGCTCTTAAAATGTTGTCATTGGGCTGGATCTAGTGGCACACACCTGTCATCCCAGCTCTTGGGAGGCCAGAGCCCAGGCTGCATAGCCAGATCTGGCCTTTAAAAACAATCCAGTCTGGGAGTGGTGGCAGACACCTTCAATCACAGCACTTGGGAGGCAGAAGGCAGATCTCTGAGTTCAAGACCAGCCTGGTAGGTCTGCGTAGAGTTCTAGGACAGCTGGGCTACATAGTGAGACTGTGTCTTTTTAAAAAAAAAATCCAGTAATAGAAATAGACAACACAGTTAAAAGTGTGGAAAGAGCTTGTCAGACAAGTTCTCCCCACATGCACACACGTATGGAGGGGTGCTCAGCACTATTAGTCCTCAGAGAGGTAGATCAGAATCACAGTGGATGCTGCTTCACTCTCACAAGAGAGTAGCTAGAAGCGGAAAAGTAGGAAGTGACAGGGTTGGCTTGGACATGCAGAAATCGAGGCCCTCATCTATGCTGATGGCAGTAAAAAGTAGTCTGGCTGATTTAAGATTCAATTTGGCAGTGCGTTAAAAAGCTAAGCATAGGGTGGCAAGATGGCTCAGCTGGTTAAAGCACTTGCTGCCAAGCCTGATGACTTGAGTTAAACTCCCCAGACCCATATGGTGGAAGGAGAGAACTGGCCTCTCAAGTTGTCATCTCACCTCCACTTGTGTGCCATTGCACGTACATCACACATACACACACCCCAAAATAAATGTTAAAAAGGGGAGATGGTGCTTGTGAGATGGTTGAGTATATAAAAGGGGTTTGCTGCAAGCTTGACTACCCAAGTTTGGAACCCACGTAAGGTGGAAGGAGAGAACCAGTTGTCCTCTTACCTCCACACTTGCACCAAACACACATACACACACACATAATAGGTAAATACTTTTTTTTAAAGCTGGCCTAGAGTTTATGACCTACTAATTACACTCAGGAATATACTCAAGAGGCCTGAAAACATGATCCACATGATCCACACAAAAACTTGTGCACAAGTGTTTGTAGAATAATTAGACTAACCCTAAGTAGAAACAGCCTAAATATCCATCCGTCGATGAATGCCTAAACAACATAGACTGCACACACAGTAGAACATCACTTGTCAGTAATGGCAGAACAAAGCACTGATGCACACTGCAGCAGAGGTGAGCCGAGAAAACCCTATGCAAAATAAGTCCATAGACTGTATGATTCCATTATGTGGAATATCAAAGCACCAAACCATAGAAACCAAAGATAGACTAGTAGTTGGTGAGGGCTGAGACAAGCACTAGGATGGCTGCTAAGGGATATAGGATTTCTTTGGGGGGGTGAAAAAAATTACATATATACATATATATGTGTAATTTTTTTCTTCAGTTTTTGAGACAGACTAACCTCACACACTATGTAGGAGAGGATGACCTTAAACTTCTGATCATCCTACTTCCATCTCAAATGCCGGGATTACGCATATGTGTTATGCTGGATGAAAACATTTTAAAATTCAGTTATAATGATGGGTGCATACAACTGAATATACTAAAAAAGTCCACTGAGTTGCACATTTAAAAAATGAATGAGTGGGGACTAGAGAGATGGATCAGTGGTTAAGTGCTTCTGCTGTTCTTCTAAAGGACTGAGTTCAGTTCCCAGTACCCACAGCAGGAAGCTCACAACCATCAGTAACTTCAGCTCTGGGGGATTTAACACCCTGTTCTGGCCTCCATGAGCACCAGAAACATACATGGTACACATACATATGTGCAGGTACTCACATATGTACATAAAAATTTTATGTGTATGAGTGTTATGCCTGCATGCATCTAAGTGCACCCATGTCACGCAATACCCCCAGAAGCCAGAAGAGGGCATCAGATCCCCTGGAACTAGAGGTACAGAAGGTTGTTAGCAGCCATTGGGTGATGGGATTTGAACCGTAGTCATCTGCAAGAGCAGCCAGTGCTCTTAACTACTGAGCCATCTCTCCAGCCCCTAAAAATAAATCTTTTTAAAAGGGAAATATTTATTTTTAATATTTTATTTATTAGTTTTATTTTATGTGTATGAGTGTATTGCCTGCATATACATGGGTAAGTGTACCCATGTCATGCAATGCACAGGGAGGACAGACGAGGCCGTTGGATCCCCTAGAACTGGAGTTGCAGACAATTGTTAGCTTCCATGTGGGTGCTGGGATTCAAACCCAGGTCTTCTGCAAGAACAACCAGTGTTCTTAACTGCTGAGCCATCTCTCCAGCTCAAAAAAAGGAAATATTTAAAATTGGATGAGTAGTTTAACTTCTGGTGAAATTTTGTATTTTATAAGAAGGTGGATTTTATAGTATTTAAATTTTATCTCAATAAAGCAGTTTTTTAAAAACTAAGTACATAGGAAAAGAAAACTATGCTTTCCCTTCAGTCCTGCCTTCTCATGCTGAGTGTGAAGACAGGCTAAAGCCTTCAATATCCCATGGGCAGTCAGAACTGAGGGCCCTGAGGCCCATCATGTGCCCAGTGTCTGCCACATGGAGCTCTTAATATATGCTGTTCCTGCACCCAAGAGCAGCATCCCCCTAGATTTCAACCTGTGACCAGAACTTGGAGTTCGGTTGCATTGCCCAGGATGCCTGTTACAGATCAACACATTTACTCTTCTAGGTGAACTGTAGCAGCCCCACCCTACAAATTAGAAACATGAGGTGCTTTGTTCTGCGGTATATCAAATGTACATGTGTGGTTGGGGGGGTTGCACTTGATGTCTCTGTGTTTAGTCCTCCTGTCCAAGATCATAGCACATGGTATGTCTTTATTCAGGGCTGACTTCATGTCCCTCAGCAGTGCTCGGGCTCTATCCTTGCTACGCTCAATTGCTGTCCATTATGGACCAGAGCATTTTTGCATTTCAGTTTTCAGCTGAAATGATTTTATGATTTAATAGAGAAAGAAAGCTATTGATTTTTAAATGTTTTAAGTTTTAGTTTTGAGATGAGGTCTTACTATGTAGCCTTGGCTAGCCTCAGACTCACAATCCTCCTGCCTCCACCCCCAAGTAGCTAGGTTGCAGGTGTGTGCCACCACCCTCGGCTAGGAAGGCACTGATTTTCGCACATTGAGCTATTTCGTCTTGTATTCTCTCACTGCATTAAATCCAGTATTTCCTCAGTACCAACGTTTCCTCAGTGTGTTTCTCAGACATTCAGGAAGCAGCACCCTCAGGCTTTTCTCTTTTTTCCCAAGGTTCTTTCTTGATTTCTTTAACTGCTTGCTTTTCAAGGTATCACCTAGAAATCTTATCTCCAAAGCTCATAATAAAATTCAACAAATTACAGGACCAGAGCTGTAGCTATGGTAGAGTGCCTGTTTAGCGTGCTTGAAGCCCTGATGAAGACAAGGGGCTCCATCCCTAGCACTCCCCAAACAAACTGGTAATAATAACAAAAACTCCAGGTTGCAGTAAGAGGTTCCGAGTGGCTTGCTGCTAGCCACACAACGCATTTATCTAGATTGGAAGGTCCCCTTTTGTCCCAACACGTTCTTCTCTCTTAGGAAGATTGTCATAATTAACTGATTCAAGCTGCAAAATGACATTACTGCAGAAGAATGCCATAAGAAGTCTGCACATCTCCCACTGGCTCTCCCTAGATACTGGCCCCTTGGGCGGTGTCAGCCTGAGTAGACATTGACAGAGCGGGGCTTAGATCCAGCAGTTCCTTCCTCATTGCTCTTGGAGTCCACACTCCTTCCTTTCCAGACTTCCAAGCCTCCAGCTTCCTAGTGCATTGACTTCTCATCACAGTGCTCATCACCCAACAAAGGCTAACCAAGATATTACCAGATCATCCTCCTGCTGGTATCTTTCAGGATACCCTAATTACGACCCAGAATCAGCTTCCCAGTATATCAGGAAACAAGGCTCTGACAGTTCCTGGAGAGCAGAGTCAGGTTGCTTCAAGCCCTCAAAGGCCTCATCACATTTTCCTCTGCAGCTCTGTCCCTTCTGTCCCCACCCAGCCATCTCTGCTGCCCTTCCTGCTACTCCCCTGTCAGTCACGGGAACTTCTCACTTGGTTAACTTGGTTTGTTTTCTGAGATGAGAAAGGAGGCCTACTGGGTGATCACACTGAACACTACACAGGGCAGCGTGCGAAAGGCTGGCATGGGCCTGGTCTCCATGCAGGAGCCTCTTTCCCATCCCTTATTACCATAACCTCATTGTTTATGCTTCACTGTGTAGCCATTGCCTGGAGTGCTTGTATTTTGACAAGAATTCATCATATTTACTCTTTAAAAAGGAACATCTCAAATGTTTCAGAGGAGAAAAAAATACACAACTTGGCAATCTTGATCTGCCATGGAAACAAGTGGCCCTATAGGCTCCTGGAGAGCCTTGTGGAGGTAAGGACCTTCAGAGGAAAGGTGGATTACCTGCCAGAGACTCCCCCGCTGGCCAGGAGGTGGAGGGTAGCTCTCTCCAGGAAGACCAGGTGCTGTGTGTGGTGATTGATGGTCAGGACGGGGCATGCACAAATGTAGCCCCTCTTGGTGAAGATTTCTTCCATGCCACAACTGCCTTAAAGAAAACACAGTGGGCCTGGCCTGGTGCACACCTTTAATCCCAGCACTTGGGAAGTAGAGACATGCAGATCTCTGAGATTGAAGCCAGCCTGGTCTACATAGTGAGTTCTAGGTTGGCTAGGGCTACAGGAAAATCCTGTCTCAAATAAATAAATAAATAAATAAATAAATAAATAAACAAACAAACCACCACAATGTTTACTGCCTATAACAGAAAATATTTAGTGATTAACAGTTTTCCAGGTGTGTTTATTGTTTTAAAAAGCTTAGTTTCAGCCACATTTGGTTGTCTCTTGCCTTTTGTTCTAGGCCTTCTCCTGAGTGATTTCTATGGGGTTTTAATCAAAACCATCTTATGAAACATTTTGGATTCAAATTAGAGTCTGTAACAAACATAGCATTTAGAGAACACAGATGAATCCCAAAACAGGACAGAAAGTAAACAAGAAACAATGCAATAGAATTATAAACAGGACCTGCTGAAGAAAAGGACCAGGGAAGAACAGAGAGCTGTAGACACTGGGCCCCTCAGAGAAGCCAGGCCATGCAGGAGTGTCGGTCAGCTGGCTGACACTCATATCAGGGTATAGGTGGGGCTCTCTGACCAAACTCTCGTCCTTATAGAAACATCAGTCAGTAGTAGTCCATCCCCTTTGAGTCCGGGTGGAGTGCTGACTTATAGGCAGAGTTCACCAAAAGTGACCTGAGAAAGTCTCTGCATCCCTCCTGCCTTCCGTGCCCTTACCTCACTCTTCTCTAAGAACCACCCCGGGTCCCCACACAGCCATGTATAGAAACCTAGGGCCTAAGCCCACACCATGCATGGGAAGATATGCATCAGGATCCCTCAGTGCTGTGGGACCACCCTCTCCACCTGCCCCGCCCCAGTGCTATAGACATTCTGATATGCTGGGTCTGGGTTAGAAAACAAGAGAACTATACTGCTGAATGTTTTTTCCAACTGTTATGCTTTATTGATTTGATTTAGAAAATAGGTATACACAAAAGCTAGAGAAGTGTTTAGAGAAAAGTACTTCCCCTTCCCAAAGCCCCTGTCCTCTGGGCCCTCTCCCTCCTTAGACATGTCCAGTGCTGATCACTGTTGACTGTGGAAAACTATGATAGCTCTCATGTATTCTTCCATTCCTGGGTTACCAGCCGTTCTTCTGAACCTGTCTGCTTTCTCCATGTCCCTTCTTTTCTCAGACTTTGACCCCTGGTTGTCAAATGACTGTGAGCAGAATGAGTCGGAGCCCATCCCTGCCAACTGCACTGGCTGTGCTCAGATATTACCCCTCAAGGTAACGCTCCCAGAGGACACCCCAAAGAACTTCGAGAGACTCCGACCTCTGGTGATCAAGGTAGGCAAAAAGCCTGGTTCTTCCACAGATTACCTACCCATATAAAGGCTGCATCAGGCCCTACAAAGTTGGTGATAACTATGATTTTGTTTTTCTGTGTCACCAAGACAGGACAGCCTCTGCTGTCTGAAGAGATTCAGCATTTCTTGTGCCAGTACCCTGAAGCAACAGAGGGCTTCACTGAGGGCGTTTTCACTAAGTGGTGGCGTTGCTTTCCTGAGAGGTGGTTCCCGTTTCCTTATCCATGGTGAGTGCAAAAGGATGCATCACTTGTATGGGGAAAAGCGGGTGTCAAAGCAGTAAGAGCCACCACTGAGCCCTTGGCACACCAGAACAGTGTGTGTGCCTCAGCACAGCTTCAAGTCAAGAACGGGAGCTCACTGCTCAACCAGCCATGAGGGGAGGGGGATGACCAAAGAAAGGACACCACCCTGGGAAGCATCCAGATGCTTAACAGAGCCATGGCTAGTTTTTATGTGTGTATTTAGCACTTATGCTTATGGAGAATAGGTCTTGAGTGTTGAGGGCTGGAGAGAAAGCATGGAAGATAGAACTGTATCTTGTGCTTGGCTGTGCAAGGCAGCCTGTCCGTGCTTACTAGTGGCACTCAGAACAACTCTTGGAAAGTAGGAATTACTGACACTTTATTGATTTATTCAGATCAGAAGAATGGGAATCAGAAGTGAAGTCACTTGCCCATGCTCACTCAACCAGGATTGGAACCTGTTTGTTTTCTAGTACCTTCTTATGTCCTGCAGAAAACATGGACCATTCCTTAGGGTTAAGGCTGCCTTCTGGCAAGAAAGGAAGAGCCAACTTCCACATAGAACTGATTCAGAGGAAAACTGCTTTTCCAGGTTTTGTGTTGGATGATTTCTTTTTTCAAAAAAATACTTTATTATTTTTATTTTAAGTGTATGTGTGTATTGCCTGCATGTAGGTAAGTGCACCTGTGTCATGGAATTCCTGCAGAGGACAGAAGAGGCTGTTGGATCCCCTGGAACTGGAGTTATAGACAGTTGTTAGCTGCCATGTGGGTGCTGGGATTTGAACCCAGGACTTCAGCAAGAACAACTAGTATTCTTAACCACTGAGCCATCTCTCCTGCCCCAGATGGTTTCTTTCTAAAATTCTTTTTACATTTAAATTTTATTTCATTTATTTATTGTGTGTGTGCCACAACATATATGTGGAGGTCAGAGAACAATTTGTAGGATTAGTTCTCTCCTTTCACCATGTGGAGCCTGGGGATCAAACTGAAGTTGTCAGATTTGGCAGCAAGTGCCTTTATTCACTGAGCCCTCTCTCTGTCTCCGTCTGTGTTGCATAATTTCTTAACGCCTTCAGCTTTTTTCATTTTTAAAATTACGTGTGTGTCTGTGTGTCTATGTGTGCATGGCACCTGTTTGGGAGTCAGTTATCTACCATGTGGGTCTTGGGGACTGAACTCAGGTTATCAGACTTAGGGGCAAGTGCCTTTATATGTTGAGCCATTTCTTCAGCTTTCCTTTAAAAGATTTTTATTTTGATGTGTGTGTATATGTTTGTGTGTACCACATGCATGCAATGCCCACAGAGGCTAAAAGAGGGCACCAGATCTCCTGGAACTAGGGTTACAGACAGTTGTGAACCACCATGTGAGTGCTGGGAACCAAACCCAGATCTTCTGCAAGAGCTGCAAATTCTCTTAACTGCTGAGCCATCTCTCCAGTCCCTTTTTTAACATGTATGTGTGTGTGTGAGGGGGCAGGGGTCTGTGCACATGAGTATAGGTGTCCATGGAGATCAGAGGCATTAGATGCCTTGGAGCTGGAGTTTTAAGTGAGCCTCTTGATGTGGCTGCTAGGAACCAAACTTAGATCCTTTGCAAATGCAGTGTAAGTACTGCCAAGTCATCTTTCCAGCCCCGTTTAAAAAAACTCATTTTATTTATGTGTCTGTGTATGTGTGTCTGCGTGTATGTGTGCATGTAATTGTGAAGTCAGAGGACACTTCTCAGGACATCTGTTGCTACTTGGTGGGATTCAGAGATCAAACTCAAGTCATCACTCTTGCCTACAAACACCACTCCCTGCTGTGCTGTCACTTGTCACTTACGTGTCAGAGCGTCCATGTTAACAGGTCCTGTGCCCACTCTGCCTGAAGGGGAGACTGGCGCTTCCTGTCCTCCTCCTCGCCTGCTCTCCTTTCCATAACCAGCCTGCTGTTGCTTGAAAAGGAGGCTACACTCTTTTCCAAGATGGAAGAATGGGTTCTTTATTTCTTCTGTACATTGTCATAGCTAGAACTTCTAAATATTCCACCCACATACACAGATCGTACTATAGGGTTTATCTGGGCTCCCGTACGTTTTAGTTCACTGATTCCACACAACTCTTCTTCTTGAACCTAATATTTAAGACATGGTCCTTCTGGGTGTGGTGGTGAATGCAGGTAATCCCAGCACCTGAGCTGAGAAGGCAGGAGGAACATTTCAGGGTCATCCTAGCCACCTAGCAAGTAGGAGGCTAGCCTAGGCTCCATGAAACCCTGTCTCAAAAAGACAAAACAGGCCAGAGAGATGATTCAGTGGTTAAGAGTGCATACTGTGCCAGGCATGTTGACACATGCCTTTAATCCCAGCATTCTGGAAGTCAGAGGCAGGCGGATCTCTGAGTTCGAGACCAGCCTGGTCTACGTAGTGAGTTCCAGGCCAGCTGGGGCTACAGGGAGACGCTGTCTCAGAAAGACCAAAAAGAAAAACAAAAAACGACCCCCCCAAAAAGAGTGCATACTGCTCTTCCAGAGGACCAGAGTTCAGCATCCATAGCAGGCAGCTCATAGCCACCTGTAACTAGCTCTCAGGGATCCTTTGCCCTCTCCTGACCTCTGAAGGCACGCGCACACACACACACACACATACACATGGTTTTTTTGTTTGGGTGTTTTTTTGTTGTTGTTCTTTTGGTTTTTTGGGTCTTTGTTGTTGTTGTTCCTTTTGAGACAGGGTCTCCCTGTAGCCACAGCTATCCTGGATTCACCATGGAGACCAAGCTGGCCTCAAACTCATAGAGATCCGCCTGCCTCTGCCTTCCAAGTGCTGGGATTAAAGGCATATGCCACCACGCCCAGCACACATAGTTTTTTAATGTCCCCAACAAAGAAGCCAGGTGCTGATGTTTTCCCTGTGCCCCAGCTGTCTCCCATGCTAGCCCATCCCTGCTCAGTGCTCTGTTCCTCTGCAGATGGGCTAGCCTACCTGCTAGTGACTCGTTTCTGTTTCACGCTCTTCTAGGAGAAGGCCTCCGAACAGATCACAAATTCTACGGGACCTTTTTCCTGTTTTTAACCAACTTCCATTTCCAAAAGATGCCTCCTTAAACAAGTGCTTCCTTCTTCACCCGGAACCTGTGGTGGGCAGTAAGGTAGGACATTTGGAGAGGACTTGGCTTTAGAAATTTCCTCTTGTAGTATGTGGACTGAGGTGATCAAGGCCTTCTCAGCATGTGGACTGAGAGTGACCTGAGGAACACCCACTTAGTCTGAAGGTCTCCCCACTGCTGCGTGCATGCTCTCATCTGAAGGTGTGCTCCCAGAAGCCCCTCTTCCTTCCAATCTGTGTCCTGCCATTTGTTTTGGGGACAAGCTACTTTCCACATTAAAGGGAGTGGAACAAAAACCCAAAGGAACCTGAACAGGCAGTTCACCTACTTCTCTACCTTGTCAGAAAGTAACAGGCTGCAGATGAATAGATGTGACGAACAGTCCCCTTTTCCCTTTTGTAAATAAGAAAAAGAAGCCTGAGAAATAGTTTGCCCAAGGACACAGAGCAGTGGATAGGGGGACTTGCGGAATTTTGCACACCAATAGGATATTCAAGGCAGAGAATTGGAAAGGCAAAAGTTTGGGATCCTGAGAGCATCTGACAGGCACATGGCAGAGGCAGACGGCCCAGCTGGGCTGGAAAGACAGCTTATTCCATCCATTCCCACTGTGGTCCAGGGCCAGAGGATGGGGAGAGACATCTGTATTTGACTTTTATTTACTTTCATCTGTATTGCTCTTTGCTGAATCCCATTCCTAAGGAGGGTTTCTGAATTTTGATTAAGGATCAAAGGGATAAATTTTCCTTTGGACAAAAATAAATTTGAATTTCTCAAACACTGATTTCTCTACCAACTCTGGGTTGTGTCTCCAACCTCTTGATACTCTATTTGTTCCAAACTTGCTGAATTGTCTTGAAGGAATTTAAAAGCCTATAAAAACAATCACTTTGTCTAGAAGTAAGAATTGTCTGCCAGCAGTGGGGAAGGGCTGGGCTCCAGCCTCTGAGTTTATCTTGCTGTGTCCTCAGGGCCCCAATCTGATTTCATCTTCATAATTATGATATAATTCAGGGTGAGGGACTTTAATCTTGATTTTCCCACTTGAGTATTGAAATTAGTTTCAGCACCTTACAGAACCCAGCTGGAGGAGTGAATGCAGTCACCCAGATGCTTGTCAGAGTCTTGTTGTGGCTCTCAAGGGTGTTTTGAGAAGGGGAGTTGCCCCAAAGGCAGAATTCCTGAGAGCCTGGTTTCTTAGCACTTGTCTCCCCACCCTGGCCCCAGTGCTTCCTTCCTCTCAGTCTTGCTTCTCCACCCTGCTATCCCTCCCCATCCCTAGGCCCTGGTGAAATCAGGCCCAGCATCCTAGGGCAGTGTTGGGATAGAAGAGAAGAGGTAGGGTCTTGTCACTAAGTGGCAGTGGGGGAAGAGATGTGGGCCCTACTTCCCCACTCCTCAGTTTTGCCTAAGGTTGGCCTTCTTTGTTCTCTCTTCCATCCTGGGCATGGAGGCGGGTGACCCAACCCTCTGAGGCCTATGAACAAGGGCTGCATCTACTTGGTTTTGGTCTTCTGAGATTATTTTCAAGACTCCAGATGTCAGAGTTTCTGCTATTGTTTGTACCAGCTTAAGATAATAGGCCTCCTGTTACCATGGTAGCCAGCAAAATGGCTCTAGTGTTGTCTTGGAAACAGAATCATGACCAGAGTTAGGGAAAGGGGAGATGGAGTCAAAACTCAAGGCTCTAGAGGCCCCAGGTGGTTATGACAAAGCCAGGATGCAGTCCAGAGAATCAAATCACCTATTTACCAAAAAAATCCAGATTAATCCAGATCTTCAGTAGACTGTGGATTAGGCATGTATTGGCCCCTACTAGAACCATTTTCTGTAAGACTGCAGTGGGCAAAGTTGGGGATGTAGCTCCATGATGGAGCACTTGTCTCACATGTGGCACTGTTCAGTCCCCAGCACAAGGAAGGGGAGGAAGGGGAAAAAGAACCATCACAGTGAGGTACTTTGCGTTGAAGCTCTGGCTCAAAATTGTTGCAAATCCCGAAGCCTATTCAGTATCTACTCTCAGGCCTCACTGAGGGTGTTGCCCAGTAAATCACATAGCTCCTCTTTAGAAGAGCCCGGAGGAAGGCTGGAGAGATGGCCCAGCGGTCAAAAGCACTGGCTGCTCTTGCAGAGGACCCAAGTTTGGTTCCCAACCCACAATCATCTGTGACTCCAGCTACAAGGGATCAGCTGTCCTCTTCTGACCTCCAAGGGTGTATGTACACATGCACATGCGGACACACACATGCATGGCACACATTCACACGACACACACACACATAAATAAAAATAAATATCTTTTTAAAAACCTTAGGAGAGATTTTACCCTGGTCTCAGTACCAGGAAGTGCCATGCTTAGGAAAAATTAGTTTGTTTAGTTTTTTAGGCAAAATTATGAAATTTGTTCTTGTCATGACTTTCTCATTGCTTGGACTGCTGGAAACTCAAGCCACTGTAAGGGCTCTGTGTGCTAGTCACCCTGGGCTTCACTTTTGTTCTCTTTTTCTTCCTTTCCCTTTTCTTTGTTCCAGATGCATAAAGTGCACGACCTGTTTACCGTGGGCAGTGGGGAAGCCATGCTGCAGCTCATCCCACCCTTCCAGTGCCGAAGACACTGTCAGTCCGTGGCCATGCCAGTAGAGTCGGGGGATATTGGTATGTAGGGCCCCAGAGGAGGAATCGTTTTAGTTTTTGATTCAGAAAGTATTCTAAGTATCAAATACTGTCTTCACAAAGGTTATATCCAGTAGAATCAAAAGTAGCATTGACAGAGTCAATATGTTATGCTTAGAAGGATAACAACTATGTAGCATAGAGATGTGTGTACAAGCAGCATTTAGAATGCACGTGCCTGTTGGCCATTGCAACTTCAAGTTAGAAGGATTCTAGAAAATATTCAAACCAACCTATTTTATAATCAAGAGGTTGGGATGAGAGAAAAGTGACCCTCCCAGAGCCCAGTGCCCATCAGGCAGCCCCAAGTCTTATGCCTACCTGAGAACAGGCAGGCCAAGGCAGGGCAGTTCAAAGTCAGAGGAAACCTTTAGACAGTGCAAAGCAGTGTAGAGGGCAGATGATTACACCAGGAGGAGCCCCCCCCCCCCACCATGCAGGTCCCACAGTAGTCCCAGCTCACGTTGAGAACCCACCCTTGATTCTGGCTTCATGTTTTCCAGCTGAGATTTGTCTGGGGGCCTTATTTCCTCAAAATCTACTGCTAAGCAAGTTTGTATCAGCCACTGTCAGGAGCAGTCAGGTGACAACAGTCGACATGGTAGATGTAGAAGTGGCCGCAGGTGTCACTGCTGCCCTCCTTGTCTACCTGCTCATGAGAGTGAGTGAAGCTGGAGCCTGTGGTGCCGAGACTGCCTTCCTACTGGTTTCTTTTAAAGGTGGCCATTCAGAAGACCCAGAATTCCTAGAGACCTTGCAGCTGATTGGGGGAGGGAGTAGACTGCACACTGCCCAGCCTTAATCATAATCACAGAGCGTTTCATTTGGGAATGGAAAGTGAAAGTGATGCACAAACTGAGTGTTAATAATGGGGTCTACCTGGCCAGGCCCTTGGGAACCCTGATGAAAACGTGGTTGCTTGCATGGAAACTGCAGAGCCTGTTTTCCTGTAGTGGGGTGGCCTCTGCGTTGAAGAATATTGAAAATCGGGCTTTAAAGTCTGTGGTCATACTTAAACAGGTCTGTCTTCTACAAATGTCATTGTCAGACGACTACAAAAATACCTTAAGTTTTACAAATTCAAGATTTCCAGCTCCTGCAAGCATCTAGAATGCCAATTATAGCATTTAAAGGCAAGGGGAGGGTGGGTGTCTGGCAGCAGTCGAGGAAGCTTTGAGCATCAAATGCTGGTACTGAGAGGCCAAAATAACCTACAGTACAGACACCAGGCTCCTGCCCAGCCACGACCAGCTGCACTGAGCAGAAGGAAAGGAGCCCTGTGGCCTGCAGTGTCTGAATGGCCAGTCACATGACAGACACTAAAGAGAAGGACAAGCCTGGGAGAGCAGGGGGAGGACAGTGGGCAGGACGCTGGGCACCTGAAGCCCTGGCAGGAGTGGAGGCAGTGGCGCAGCTGCCACAGTCGGAAAGCACAGGAGCCGGAGCTGTGGTGGGAAGAATAACTTGGGGTTGCAGCAGCGCAGCACTGAGACAGGCCTAGTCTATGATTTTTTGCCAAAATATTCTTTGTCCTGGGGGCAGAGGGAAGGGGTTACAGATCACCAAGAACCCTTGGACTGGAGATGTTTTCAAGGGTGACATGGATTGGATACAGCATCAGCTGTCAACTATACAGTCCAGGCAAGGTCATGTGACCTTTCCTAAGTTACTCAGTAATGGTCCATGCCTATTCCGTACTCTTGTGTACAGATGGTATGGTGTACCACACTGTAGAAATTTTCCAGTTGAGATTTTTTAAAAACCTTATTGTATTATGTTTAAAGAAAAACTTAGCATGAGATTTACTATTTATTT
>NW_008343842.1:2322756-2331343 GCF_000622305.1 Nannospalax galili | reverse complement strand
GAAGCAGGGTCTCCCTGTAGCCCCAGCTATCCTGGAACTCACTATGTAGACCAGGCTGGCCTTGAACTCACAGAGATCTGCCTGCCTCTGCCTCCCAAGTGCTGGGACTATAGGCGTGCGCCACCACGCCCGGCTACTATTTATTATTTTGAGTTTTTTAGGACAGGTTCTGGCTAGCCTACGCATCACTGTGTAGCCTAGGCTGGCCTCCAACTTGCAGCAATCCTCATGCCTCAGTCTTCCGAGTTTACAGGCTGAGTTTACAGGCATGTCCCACCACCCTCAGATTAATCTTTTCTTTTTTCTTCTTTCTTTCTTCCTTTATTTATTTTTTGAACTTTTTGAGACAGGGTCTGGCTGTGTAATCTAGGCTGGCTTCAAACCCACAGTCTTCCTGCTCAGCCTTACAAGTGCCGGAATTACAGGTGTGCGCCACCAGCCTAGTCTGAGATCCAGTTCTAAATGTTTAAGCACAGGAGACAGTATTGTACTCCTCGGGCATCAGCAGATCACTGAGGTGCTACCGTTCTACGTTCACTTTCCCTGTGCACTTAGATGCCAATAGGTCTGAGTTCTCTAAACAGTTCTTAGAATCACTCATGACCCCAGGGGTGGAAAAAGGAGCATTTTGCAAAGGCCCTTGCCACATAGGCTTCATGAGTCAAGACTGGAAATGGCTGTCTTGATGCACAGCTCACAGAATATACCAAAAACTGAGAAGTCGCAGAGGAACCATGGAAGCCACTTGCTTTTAAATTCTTAGGACACTGTTTGCAGAACCCATTTTGGCAAATGCTGATTTAAATTAATCTGTGTGTGCTATAATAAAATCATAATAACCTCATAAGAGTGGGACAGTGGTGGTCCCTGCTCCCCCTCAGGACCCATCCTGTCTTGCTAAAACAAAAACAAAACTTAAGATAAAGCCAGACCTGGGCATGGTGGCAAACACCTGAAATCCCTGCCCTCAAGTGGCTGAGGTAGGAGGATCCCAAGCTTGAGACCAGCCTGGGCCATATAACAAGGCCCTATTAAAAAACAAACAATAAAAAAAAAAAAAAAAAAAACCTGGCCTAACCCCCAAAACACTATGCCCCAGGGCTCTTCCCCACAGCACACACAAGGCCCTATAAAAAAAAAAAAAAAAAAAAAAAAAAAAAAAAAACCTGGCTATCAGCCTGAGAACTCATGGCCAGTGCCTTCTTCACCTAGAGCAGTTTGCCTTTGTGACCTGCCCAAGTTGATTCAGCTGTCCGAGAGAGAGTAGAGAGACAGTATCTGGGTTCAGAGTGGATCTTGTTGGAGGACTAGTAGAGCAAGGAATACTTATGCTACAAAGAAAGAGACCTTCAGAGCAAGATGCACCGACTCTGCAGGTACAGCCCGGGTGGCAGACCCATGGCTCTGCCTGCAGGCGTGTCCTGTCCCTGACATTTACCTGTTTTCCTGTTGCTGTTTCCCTCCAAGGCTATGCCGATGCCACCCACTGGAAGATCTACATTGTAGCCAGAGGGGTCCAGCCTTTGGTCATCTGTGATGGAACTACTCTCTCAGAACTATAGGAAACAGAACTACCTCTAGGAACTGCTTGGAGGGCTAAAAACCAGGCTGAAGGGGGTGGGGGGGGAATAAAAACAATAAAACCACATTCTAGGGTTGGTTACTTAGTTACCTTCCCTCCAGTGCATGTAGTGTCACTGTGTGCTGGAGATTGGCCAGGGCCAAGCCTCTGCCCCCAGATGGCTCAGGAAGGACTGCAGCCTGCCTGCTCAACCAGGACTTTGCTAGCATCCGACCATGAGAGGTGGGACTCCCTCAGGCCTTCAGACACTATGACGTTGGAAATAGGCTGGTGGCTCCCACCATGTGTATGGACATGGTCTCTCTACTGGCTCCTGGCCAGGGGAGGGCAGCACTAGGTTCGGACCCCACCACATCCTTCACTAGATGTGTCTGTTGTCCGCTGTCTTCTGGCCGCATCACCCTGTACTTTTTTGGAAAGCCATGACTGGTTAAATGAAGCATTACAATTTGACAAGCAGAATGGAACTTGGAAGCAGTGAGGGGTGGATAATCAAATATGTTTAAGAAATGTATCTCTTAGATCTGGGCTGTAGCTGAGTGGTAGAGTGCTGGCATGTGTGAAGCCCTGTAGAGGGGGAAAATCCTCACAGGAAAACAAATGTGCTCCTTGATAGAGTCCATGGCTGTTGGAGTCTTAGTGATGCAGGCTGCAGACTGGATCGCAATTCAAAGGCTAATTCCTGGCTACTCTGTTTTATCATGTTCTTATGTACCCCTCCCCCGCCCTTCCAGATTTCTCAGAAACTGGGCTTCCCATCCCTCCTGTCCCTTCCATCCCTCCCTCGGCTGACCAGGGCCCTCACTGCTGAGGCCACACTGCCCTTGTCAATTTCCTTCCCATGTCTTCAGAAGGAATGAGTTAGGGTAGCTGGCCTGGACGACGGAGGGCACCTCCCTGAGTTTGATCTTTAGGGCCTGACTTTCTGCAGAGATGTTTTTCAGCTGTCTCAAAGCTGATGTAATATGGTTGGGGAAAGGACTGCAGAGCCAGAGTGTTTGCCAGCAGGGTATGCAGTCCACTTTGTGACCCTCTGGCCTGCATTGATTGCCCTCTTTTATAGGGAAGCAAGGTAAGGAGTAGGTTTTTGTTGGTTTGAACCATTTGAGTTCAAGTGACCCGAGCTCCAGCAGTCAAGACTTGAATGGACACCACAGCTATTCTTGTTGATGGAAGAGGCAGAGCTTGCCCTTACCCGACTCTTGATTTTATTAAAGAGATGGTTTTTATTTTATTAAAAGCAATGGTTTGTGCTGGGCATGGTAGCGCATGGCTTTAATCCCAGCACTCGGCAGGCAGAGGCAGGCAGACCTCTGTGAGATTGAGGGTAGCCAGGGCTATTGTGAGATGGGAAAAAACCCACTGCTAACAAAAACCAACAAAGGTTGTGAGAATAGAAATCACCTATTTGATAACAATATAAAGCAGCTTTGGGCTCTTTTTTGAAGAGAAATAGTGATCCCGGATCATTCCAACTTACAGCGTGCCTCAGGATCTCCAGTTCTCAAGAAACTGAGGCATGGAACAGGAAGCCACCTGCAAGTGCCACCCAGGAAGAGGGCCACGGGTGCCCCACTGGGGTGGGAGAACCTGACATCCAGGGTCAGCAAAACAGGACCACCACAGGATTTGCTTTCAAAACTCTTGACCAGAAATGTCAAAGGAAAGAATCTAACTATATGATCTCCTTTCCCTGTGCCCCTCCCCAGTTGAAACTCATCTTTGAGAGAGTGTCCGGAATACAACTGTGTACAGCCATTTTCCTGTCCCCACATTCCCAGATGTGTCCAATTCTAGTTGTGGGTCCCTTTGGAGTTGCATCATTTGTTTTTCACTTCTCTGTTTTCTAGTCCCTTCTTCCAAAGCCCAGCATAGGCCTCAGTGTAGGAAGCATTACTTTAAAACAAAGTATCCAGTTCCTTCACCACAGGTGATGACCTCAGCCTGGTCATGCAGTCTGGATGTGTGCTCATTCCTGGAATGGATACCTCAGCATCTTCTTGCGCAGTTAAGGCCAGACTGTGTAATGGAGGGGATCTCTGAAGGTTTGATCACTGGGGGGGGGTTGCTTACCCATTGTCCAGCCAAAGTGACTAAGATGTGCTCTAACATGATACTTCAGGCTGAAGCTCTGTGTCTGGACCTGCACATATTGTGTGCAGAGCCATTGCATGTCCGTGAAAGAGCTGCAGGTGCTTGTGGACACAGCCTGTGCTCTGGGAATGCACTGGGTCCCCAGGAGCATGTGTATCCCTGTCCTCAACCCAGCTTCCAGATACCCAGCAGCATCTGCCAGAAAAGTCCATCAGGGAAATGGACAAGTGCTCTCCCCTGTGCACCATGGCCAAGCCCCTGCTCCCTGGGCTGTGTGATTTAAGTGCTGGCCCTGTGCAGAATCCTTCCAGCCAGCTTGTCAGCTGTCCAGGCCCCTCAGTGTTTGCTTTCCTTGCCCTGCATAATTTCAGCATTAGAGATAAATACACCCGTCATTTTCTTTCCTCTGGAGACCCAAATGTCCAGACCTTTTCAGACGTGGGGAAAAATGAATGTTACATAACCAAAGAGAGGCCTGGAGCTGCCACAGGGTTGGCCTGGAGCCCCTTCCGCCTCCACTTGGGGCCTGTCAGCCAGTGGTCGCCAATCCAAGAGCCACAGCTGCCAGCACCCTACAGAGAAGGGGACCCACCCTGCTGAGTTTTGAGTTTCAAACAAATTGACCTGGGACATGTGTGCACCAGGCTTTATTTGTCTTGTTACACCATGGGTGCTCTATGGGTGGGGGCGTCCTAGGCAGCATCTCTTCTCTCAGCAGTGTTCCCTCCCTGCAGCACCCTGCAGACCACTTACATTTAGACCCTTTTAGGAACAAACTCACTTGTCCTTGAAACTTGGTGCAGGACCCAGTGGACATCAGGCATTTCCAGAGAAGCCTGTTGCATCACAGGCAACTGTCCCTTCTCTCAGGAAAGGGCTGGCTGTGCCCTTTCATCCCTCCCTGCCTGTCTCCCTCCCTTTCCTGTGGAAAGGCTGGTGGCAACTGCCCAGGGGTTGGTGGGGAGAGGCACAAGCCGAGCCATTCCCAGGTTTGAGCACTGGTATTGATAGTGACAGAATACTGCAGACGTGGGGAGATTTTACCCTGTAAAGAATGTAGGTAAAGTTTTATGTAATAACATTTTTGCTTTTCCAGTTCAAAGTGCTTTTGTTACTTGGTAAGAACTTTGCTATTCTTGGTGTCATTCTTCAGTTTTCCCATTTTCTCCTGTTTGCCCAGGAAGTAGATGGTGGGTAGGCTCTTGAGGCATGTCTGTAGGACTTAGCCTCGTGGGGTTGCCCACCTCTGTCTGACAGGCATTTTACCCAGCATTCAACCAAGCTGGGGTTCCTTCGTCTTCACCAGTCAGTCACATAGTGACTGTGAGCAGAGACACCTCCCTGGTGGTGGTTCCTCACCTGCAGCACAAGTGGAGGCCTCCAGACCCCTGCTGGCTCAGTCTAGCTGCCACCAGACGACGGGCCACTGGGTTAACGTAATGTGGCTTTGAGTTCAGTCATTGTGTGCATCATTTTTTATGTAAATATACAAAGAGGGCCATATCATATTTTCTTTATTATTTACTGTGTGCTTTTCCCTCTTCAGCTTAGTCCTCCCTTTCCCAGCTCAGGCAGATGTTCTCTGTGCATACCCACACCCTGCTGTGGATCTTCCTACGATCTCCTCCATGTACTCTGATCATTGTCGCAGATTTTGGGGGGCAGGCATCATTGTTTTATCAAATATAAGATTTTTTTAAGACGGTCTCATGCAGCCCAGGCTGCCCTTGATCTTTCTGCCTCCACCTCCATACTGCTGGGATTACAGCTATGCTCCACAATGCCCCCTAGCCAGCTTCAGTCTGCTCCTCATCAGTTCCCCTCCTCACCTGCTGTGCCCATCTCTACTGGACCATCGTAATTCCTACAAATGTCCACATTGGGGTTTTGTTTTCACAAACTTCATATTTTAGAACAGGTTTAGGTTCACAGCAAAATGAAGGTGAAGGTAGATACTTCCCATACTCCCTTAGCCACCACACACAGCCTACTCTCATCCCAATAAGCTGCCCCAGAGTGGAACAGTCATGACGTCCACGAAGCTTTGCTGACACATGATTGTTACCTGTAGTCCAGTCACCTCAGGTCCACTTCACTCTTAGCACTGCACTGGGTGTTGGTTCAGACAGCTTATATAACAAGCGGGCCATTACAGTTCCACAAGGAGTTTCACTGCCCCGAAAGCCCTCTTTGTTCTATTCATTTGTCCCTCTTTCTCACATCCCAGTCTCTGGAAACAGGTTTTTTTCATGCATAGTTGCCTTTCCCAGAAAGTTCGATGGTTGGGGTCATAAGTATGGAGACTTTCAGACTGGCTTCCTTCACTTAGTAATACACACGAAAGGCCCTTTCTACAACTTCCCATATCTTGACATCTATCTTTTTAGCACTGAATAGTGCTCCATTGTCTAGATGTGACAGGGTCCCATTCATCTGCTGAAAGGCATTCTTGATTGCGTCCAGGCTTGGGCAATTATAAATAAAGCTTCTAAAAATAGCCTATGTGTTAGTTTTTGTGTGGGCATGCTCTCAGTTCATCTGAGTGTGTAACTGCTGGGTCATATGGTAAAGAGTGTGTTTAGTTTAGTTTTGTCTGAATCCATCAAATTGTCTTGCAAGGTGGTTGTACCACCTTACATTCCCACCAGCAATAAGTTCTTTTTTATTTGACAATTTCATACATGTATATAATGCAGTCATTTTTACTCCCTGTTACCATCTTATTCCCCTTGAATTCCCATTGAACCCCTTCTTCCCAACAAATCCCCCTCCTAATTTCATGTACTTTTTAAAATTACAGTTGCTTGGCCTGGAGAGATTGTCTCAGTGGTTAGTGCATTGGCTGCTGTTGCAGAGAAACTAAGTTTGATTCCCAGCACACACATGGCAGTAGCAACCATCCATAACTCCAGTTCCAGAGGATCTGATGCCCTCTTCTGACTTCTGAGGGCATTGCACAACACAGGTACACTTACACACATGTCGGCAATACACTCATACACAAACATTTGTTCAAGTGAAACAAAGACAATACTTGAAAAAATAAAAAGTACATAAAATTGGAGTTGCTTGCATGGGTATAGGGTAAGGTATTTACTGAAGCACATGGGTGTGGGGTGTGGGGTGTGAGGTATGGGTTAAGGTATTTACTGGAGCACAGGCAACTTACCAGCAGCCACACAGTTGAAGAAAATGGCTCCTCCTCCCCCAGCAACCACTAGCTGTCAATATTGCACCTCCAGGAGGAATGGGGTCTCAGTGCCTCCCCAACCCATGGAGGAATCCTGACAGGCCCCACCTTGTTCAGGTTTGACCACAGCTACTGTGAGTTAATGAGTGCAGTGGCCAATGTATCCAAAAGACGGTGTTTTACACACTCCTCCCCGTCCTCCAGCGTTTACATTCTTTCCACCCATCTTCTGTGATGTTCTCTGAGCCTTGGGGAGGTTGATACAGATGTCTCATTTAGGGTTCAGTCCTCAACAGACTTCTTCTCAGCACTTGACCACTTACAAGTCTCTGTATTAACCATCACCCAAGCAATGAGGTCTTTTGTTGTTCTAAATCTTTGCCAGTATTTGGTGATGTCCATGTTTTGAGTTTTGGACATTCTGTCTGGTATGTATTACTGGTAATACTGTCTTACTGTTTTAATTTGCACTTCCCTAGTGACATGCGGTGTTGGACACTGCTGCTATTTGCCATCTGTATGTCTTCATTAAGAAGTCCCTCAGGTCTTTGCTCATTTTTTAAAATCGGGTGTTTGTTTTCTTATTGTGGCATTTTAAGAGTGCTTTGTCTATTTTGACTAATAGTCCCTTATCAGATATGTCTTTGGTAAATATTTTCCCCAGTCTGTGGCTTGCCTCCTTGTTTTCCTGACGTTGTCTTTTGTAAAGCAGAAGTTTGTCATTTGTGTAGGGGGATGGGGTGGAATGGATGAGTGATTCTCCTGAAATGGCCTCACATTGAAGCTCCAGCTGGCCTCAAACTCTTTTTTGTTTTTTTAAAATATTTTGTTATTTTTATTTTATGTGTATGAGTGTATTGACTGCATGTATGTGAGTGCACCTGTGTCGTGCAGTGCCATGGAGATCAGAAGAGGGCTTCAAGTCCCCTGGAACTGGAGTTAAGGACGGTTTGTAGCCACCATGTGGGTGCCGGGAATCGAACCTGGGTCCTCTGCAAGAGCAGTCAGTGCTCTTAACCACTGAGCCATCTCTCCAGCCCTAGCCTCAAACTCTTAATCCCCCTGCCTCAGCTTTCTGAGCACTGAAGGCCTGAGCCGCTACACTTGGCTGAGGAGTTCTGAATTTCAGTCAAGCCATCTTACCATTTGTTTCCCTCATGGACTGCGCCTTTGATGTTGGATATAAAAGTCATCTCTGTACTCAAGGTCAGCTAGGTTTTCTTCTAGTTTTATAGTTTTTCACTTTGCATAAATCCATTCCGAGTTTTTTTCTTTTCCTGTTTTTTGTTGTTTTTTTTTCCCTTGGTGCTGGGACCAAACTGAGTTCATCTTTGTAAATTCTGTGTCTAAGTCCTCGTTTCTGCCTGTCGGCTTCTCATCATCCCAGTATTCCCATCGTCCCAAGGCAGCACAATGGGGAGTCTCTGTGCCCCACTGTGCTGCCTTTGCTCCCTTGACAAACAGCATCAGCTGTATTTATGTGGGCCTCTTTCTGGCTCTCTCTCAAGTTCCACTGACCTGTGTATTTTACTGGGATGACACTGTCCCGCCTGCTGTAGCTTTATAGTGAGTCTTGAACTCAATAATGTCTGTCTTCCACCTTTGTTCTTATTCAGTGTTGAGTAAAGTATTCTGAGTCTTTTGCCCTGCCATGTTAAGAATCAGTTGATTTTGGTTGGGGTTTTATTGAATCAATAAAGTGGTATCCAGGCTAGGTTTAA
>NW_008343842.1:2282094-2322739 GCF_000622305.1 Nannospalax galili | reverse complement strand
TATATATATATATAATCCCCCATATATATAGTTATAGTTATTATAGTTATTTTAGGGAACTGGGGATGTAGCTCAGTTGGTAGAGTCCTTGCCTAGCATACATACCAGGTATGGTGGTACACACTTGTAATCCCAGCACTCAGGAGATAGAGGCTGGAGGATCAAGAAGTTCAAGGTTATCCTTGGCTACAGAGCAAGTTTTCACTTAGCCTAGGATGCATAAAACTGTGTCCATCTGTAACTCTAGTTCCAGGGGATCCGACACCTTCTTCTGACCTCCATGGGCATTACATGACACAGGTGCACTTATACACCTGCAGGAAATACACTCATACACATAAATAAATAAATAAATTTTTGTCTTTTTGAAGCAGGGTCTCCCTGTAGGCCCAGCTGTCCTGGAACTCACTGTGTAGACCAGGCTGGCCTTGAACTCACAGAGATCCGCCTGCCTCTGCCTCCCAAGTGCTAGGACTACAGGTGTGCACCACCATGCCCGGCTCAAATAAAATAGTTTTAAAGAAGAGTCCTTACTGCTCTCACAGAGGACCAGGTTCAGTTCCCAGCACCCACATGGCAGCTAACAACTGTCCTTAGTTCCTCCATGGTTATTGCACAACATGAGTGTACTTACCTACATGCAGACAAAATACTCATACACATAAAAATTTTAAAAATAAATGATCATGGGGCTGGAGAGATGGCTCAGCGGTTAAGAACACTGGTTGTTCTTGCAGAAGACCAGGGTTCGAATCCCAGCACCCACATGGCAGCTAACAACTGTCCCTAACTCCAGCCCCAGGGGATCTAACAGCCTCTTCTGACCTCCACGGGCATTGCACAACATGGGTGCACTGACCTACATGCAGGCAACAAATGCATACACATAAAATAAAAAAATAAATGATCAGAAAAGAATAGGGGTGCTGGAGAGATAGCTCAGCAGTTAAGAGCACTGACTTTGCAGCAGACCCGGCTTCCATTCCCAGCACCCACATGACAGGTGACAACCATCTCTACTACAGTTTCAAGGGATCCAACATCCTCTTCTGACCTCTACTCATGGGTGCACTTGAATACATGCAAACAAAACACTATACACATGGAATAAAAATAAATTAAAATAGAGACATTGATTAGAAATTGATTGATTGGTTGTGATGTTGGGAATCAAACCCAGAGCCTCACATATGCCAGGCCAGTGGTCTACCATTGAGTGACATTCTCAAGCCATTTTAATTAGAAGTCATGATTCCCATCCCATGATAGTATTACTCTAGTATGTGCTTTCTGCCCAGAGTTCAGTTTTATGACTACATTCCTCCAACGTGATGTGTCTTTAGCTTCATTCATCAGCCTCTGGACACTGTACTCAAGATAGATACTTTCTTTTATTTTCTGAATAATGGCTTTATTTTTGTCAAAATCATACATTCTATTTTTTTAGATTTTGTTTTTGTTTAAGTGTATGTGTGTATCTATTTAAGGGTATATGCATGTGAATGCAGTGCTCTCAGAGGCCAGAAGAGGATAATGGATCCCCTGGAGCTGGAGTTAGAGTTGGTTGTGAGCTGCCCAGTGTGGGTGCTGGGAACTGAACTCAAGTCCTCTGGAAGAGCAGCATGTGCTCTTAACCACCAAGCTATCTCTCCAGTCCCTTCTGTTCTAGCTTTATGAAATGACCCTCAGTATCTTCCCTTTTTATTTCATTGTTGTTTTGTTTTTGAGTGCTTCCTTTCCTGAACTCATGTTATTAGAGTCTCCTGTAGCTTGGAATACCACAGGGAATTTCCTTCTGGTCCTTGGGCTGCATTGTTTCTTAGACTTGGTTTTCCTCAGTCCTCTCTCTCTCACTCTCTTGCTCTCTCGCTCAAGCTCTTGCTCTATCTTCTGTCTTTGTTCATTTATTTACTTTTATTTTTGGCATTGGAGACCAAACACACTAAGCAGAGTCTATAACGCTGATCCTCAACCCTCCCCCCTGCCCTGTGTCCTTTCTTTGAAACTTCTTGTGCTTAATGTGCCTCTGGGGTGAGACCACTTGCTTCTGTGTAACCTGGAAACATTCTCAATTCTGACAGTGTTGGTACATACCACTCACTTTGAACCAGTGTTAACATTTTACTATGTTTTAAAGAGTATTGGTTTGGGCCTGGAGAGATGGCTCAGTGATTAACAGCACTGACTGCTCTTACAGAGGACCCAGGTTTGATTCCCAGCACCCACATGGCAGCTAACAACTGTCCATAACTCCAGTTCCAGGGGAATCTGACGCCTTCTTCTGACCTCTGCAGGCATTGCATGACACGGGTGCACTTACATACATACAGGCATAACACTCATACACATAAAATAAAAATAAATAAATTAAAATAAAGAGTATTGGTTCATACAGCCTATTTAGACTTGCTGTAAACCCCATCTTTGCTCTCTAATAACCAAGAGTCTCCAGGTCAACCACAAGAGTCTCCCTCCCTCCTGACCTTGGACTAAAGTTTCCTTTCATCACTCTGCCCTACCCAGGAATTAACATTTCCTAGCTTCTCTTCTTTTTAAAATAAATCCTAATTTTCACCTCCATTAAGAAAAAATACTGAAAACAAAATTAGCAAAACCAAGGGGGAAAGGCCTGTGAGATGGCCTGCGGGGAAAGGCCTGTGAGATGGCCTGCGGGGAAAGGCCTGTGAGATGGCCTGCGGGGGGGAAAGGCCTGTGAGATGGCCTGTCCTGTGGGGAAAGGCCTGTGAGATGGCTTGTGGGGAAAGGCCTGTGAGATGGGGGGAAAGGGGCCTGTGAGATGGCTTGTGGGGAAAGGCCTGTGAGATGGCCTGCGGGGAAAGGCCTGTGAGATGGCTTGTGGGGAAAGGCCTGTGAGATGGCCTGCGGGGAAAGGCCTGTGAGATGGCTCAGGGGGTGAGAGCACTTGCTATTCTTCCAGAGGACCCAAATTCAGTTCTCAGCATCTACATCAGATGTCTTACAACTGCCTCTAACTCCAGTTCCAGGTGGTCCAACAGCCTCTTCTGGCCTCTACTGGTACCCACACCCATAGCACACACACCCATAGTGTGCATGCGTGCGCGCACACACACGGCTGCTTACCCAAGTGGGACCAGTGGCCTCCATTCATATCACACTTCTGGTTTGCTGGGAGGGTATCCTTGGAGAGGTCTGCCTACTTCTCTGGTCTTTGGTTTCCTCATTGCTATGAGCCTGGCTAACACCTACAGGGGAAACACAGGCACCTAAGGCCACAAGTGGGCAGTGCCTGGCTCTGCCTGGCACAGGGTGCTTGCTGGGTGCTGTCCCTTCCCTTCTCAGCAGCCTGCTTCCCCTCTGGGGCCTGCCTTCTGCCCTCTGTAGACAGGCATGCTGCAGCTCTAAACCTATCTGTCTTTTATCCCCTTTCCTTTTTCTTTGCTTTCCTGGCCACTGTGATATGATCCTCTGTTCTGCTACATCAGCCTTGCCATGATGGACCCTTTGGAACCATGAGCACAATGGAATCTTTTCTCCCAAAGTTGCTTTTCTTGGGTATAGCTTTGGTCACAGCAACACAAAAGCCGAACACAGGCTTCATCATTAGAAGTCAGTCTGGAAAGCCCCAGATATTTCCATCAACCTGGGGGACTCTGCCCCTATCAGGTGGATGCTGTCTGCCTCTGCCTTCAAAGCTCTCCCCTTTCTGGGCTTCATTGGTGACTATGTGCCAGTTGTCCGATGGACATGAACTTTAATGGTTCTCTGTGCACTGCATAGCTCCATTCTCAGTGTGCCATGTTTGGGAACCATTTCAAAGTCATGTCCAGTGACTTTGTGTCCTCCATTCTGATTCATTTTATGTTGTTTAATGGTTTTGCTCTCAGCATCTTTTTTTTTTTTTTTTTGAGATAGGCTTGCAATCTGTAGTCCTGGCTCTTGCTACATAGACCAGGCTGGCCTCGAGCTCACAGAGACCTGCCTGCCTCTGTCTCCTGAGTGCCAAGACTAAAGGCATGCACCACCATGCCTGGCTTCAGAGAACATCTTACTTTGCAGTGTTTAGTTCTTAATATTGTACCCTACACCTACCTTTCATTTCCCAATCAGCAGTTAAGAGCACTGACTGCTCTTGCAGAGGACCTGGAGGCCACATGGGGACTAACAACCATCTGTAATCCAACACCCTCTTATGGCTTCTGTAGGCACGCTGTACAACACAGATACACTTACATACATGCAGGCTTAACACTCGTACACATAAAAAATGGATAGAGGAAGAAGATATGGGAAAGACTAGATTTCAAGGACACATCCCAGTGAGGGAATGGAGCACTATCACACGGGGCGGCGGGGAGAACACACACACACACACAGAGGGAGAGAGAGAACGCAGAATGTACACACATGGAGAGAGAACAGAGTACACACGGAGGAGGGAGGGAGGGAGAGAGAGAATACAGGACACACGAGAGAGAGAGGAAGGAGGGAAGGAGGATGGGAGGAGGAGGACTTTATCAGTCTCCTCAGCATCTTTTTTAAAACATATTTTATTATTTTTATTTTATGTATATGCGTGTATTGCCTGCATGTAGGTAAGTGCACCCGTGTTGTGCAATGCCCAGAGGTCAGTTTATTTTATGTATATGCGTGTATTGCCTGCATGTAGGTAAGTGCACCCGTGTTGTGCAATGCCTGCAGAGGTCAGAAGAGGCTGTCAAATCCCCTGGGACTGGAGTTACGGACAGTTATTAGCTGCCATGTGGGTGCTAGGATTCGAACCTGGGTCTTCTGCAGAAACAGCCAGTGTTCTTAACCACTGAGCAATCTCTCCAGCCCATCCTCAGCATTTCTAAATCCATCTAGCTGACAAGGAAACTTAACCACCATAGACCTGAAGGCTGCCCATGTCTGCTCACCGTCTACAAGACTCAGACACAACAGCAGCATGCCTCTCTCTGCCTTCCTGTTCACTAAGCAACTTTCTAGTTAACTGATGTTTTGTCCAGGATGCTGTAACAAAATACCTCAGACCAGGTAGCTCATAAACAGAGGTTCTGGTGTATGGTTCATAGGTGGCTCTGTGGTGTGTCCTGGTGACAGAAGGGCAGGCTCCCTCTGACCAGCCTTATAAAGGCACTAGTCCCATTTTGGGAAGTACCATTGTCCTAACCTAATCACCTCTTCATGGCATTACACTGGGGGTTAAGTTTCAGCATGAATTCTGGCGTGGGGCATATTCAGTCCATAGTGGGGAGCTTTTTGAGCAGTATGCTTCTTGGACAAATGTGTACATCTACACATCAACATTCCTGCCTTTGTGAGCCAGTCTCATAGCACCTCTGGCCCTCAGTGGTAACAGCAAGGGAAATGATCAGTGTAGAGCTAGATGCCTTGACATCAAGTCTCAAAAAAGAAAAACAGGACAGGGAAAAGGCAGCTTTAGAAGGAGGTAGATGGAGCCGTCCACTAGCCACATGGGCTGAAAGCACAGTTCCCCAGCCATACTGGCCACATTGTATATGCTTGTAGCCCTGGGCAACTTCTGGATGGGACCACTCAGATACAGAACAGCTTTTGGACAGCATGGCGCTTTAAGACATGAAAGACAGTTTACATACAGTATACAATGTGTCATGCTTACTAACAACACAACAGCAGTTTACATACAGCATACAATGTGTCATGCTTACTAACAATGCAACAGCAACCATGTAGCAAACAGCAAATTCAGACAGGTGGCTGACACACCTTTAAGATGGGCAGATGGGACTAGAGAGATGGCTCAATGGTTAAGAGCACTGACTGCTCTTGCAGTGCACCCGGGTTTGATTCCCAGCACCTACATGGCGGCTACAAATCGTCCAGACTCTCCTCTCTGCTCCCTTGTCCTCACAGACTCTCTTCTCTGCCCCATGCCATGGTTGCCTGGCCAGCAGGCAGCCATAACTCTGGTCAGACACACCTGCACAGGCTGGCCCCTTCCAATCACACACACGTTCCATGTCCCTACTGCTTCTCCAGGCACAGCTACGTCCCTTCCCACGCCCAGCCCCAGAACCAAGCCTAGCCTTGTGCTCCTTGAAGGGGGCAGTTTATCACTTTGTTCCATTCAGCCTGGGAGGCCTGAGACAGCTGTGCTGGGTCAGCGATTTGTCTAGACCAGACAGGAAGCCAGTGGTGCAGGAGTACCCGAAAGCCTGGGCCAGGCGCCAGCCCTCTCCCTGCTGAGGGCTATGGATGTTGGCTGGCTGAGGGCAGTAGTATTTCTGAGGGAAGAGAGGCCTCCGTCGCCACCAGGCTGAGGAGCCAGAGCCTGCTTGGGATTCTGGGTCAGCTAGGGGCAGGCCTCTGGGGTCCCAGGTATGAGATGACGCCCTATCCCCAGAGCCTATCAGACGCCTCTATCCAGGAACCAGGGACCCCAAACCTGGAGGGCAGCAGACCACTTTCTGCCCTTTGTGAGTCACCTGGGACTCTTTCCCCCTGATCACAAGCCACCATGTATCAGTGCTATGGTATGGGCACAGTGAGGATTGGTGGGTAAATGGTTTGCTCAGCCAGGGAGTGGCAGCAGAGTTGGGTAGATCTGACTTGGTTCCACCCTGAACTCCCCTGACCCACTGTCCTCACCTGACTCCTTCCTCTGTTCACCTGTCCCATGTCTCTGGCTCCTCTTTCTCCTTTCCTGTCCTGCCTACAGTAGGAAAGAGGTTACTTAATAAAGTATGTCATGATGGTATTTTATGTGTATGTATGTTTTGGCTGCATGTATGTTTGGGCACAAAACATTCCTACAGTGCCTGTGGAAGCCAGAAGATGGCATCAATTTCCTGAACTGTAGTTACAGTTGGTTGTTAACCACCCTTTCCTTTGGGACTCCCCATTCCAGTCCTTCTCTCTAGGAGGAAAGGATACAGATGACACACCACACGAGAAGCTGGCTTCCAGGGTACCCTGAGGTGTGGACACCATGGCTTCCAGAGGGAGCCAGGTATTCCTCCCAGGATGGCACCCTTGCCCAAGGATGCTCCCCAGTTGGTGCAGCATCATCTCAGGGGTGCTGGAACTGCTTCAGGGAGGAACTCAGAAGGGTCACGAGGTTCCTGCAGATAGGTGTCACCTGTCAGTTTAGAGTGGGGCTGACAGGCAGTGCTGGAGGTGGCTACGGTGACAGGGTAGAGGGGCGTCAGAGGGGACAAGGATCTAGCTGGAGAAAGAGGCTAAGGCAGAAGTAACTCCATATATCAGAATGTGCAAAGTACTATGGGGAATCAGGTTTCTTCAAGCAGTTCACTTTAGGACATTTTCAGAGCTGACAGCTCTGCCCAGCCTTCAGTTTCTGGTACCCTTTCTAAACGTGTGTTTACATGATATTTGTCCCTAAGCTGTCACCCTCAAGAACAATACAAGTCTGTGTTATCCAGGACCTTCAACTCCATATATCATGTCCTTCTGGGGAAAGCTTTTTAAAAATGGGGAGGGAAAAAAATAAAAATAAAAATGGGGAGGGGTACACCTGTGATCCCAGAAGGATCAAAGTTAGAGAGAGGTTGGGTCAGTGAAAGCCTATCTGAGAAAAATTAATCTCCCAAGCCCCCAACTTCATTCATGTGGATAGCCAGCTTTCCTAGTCTTATTTTAAAAGACAGCCCTGGGGCTGGAGAGATGGCTCAGCAGTTAAGAGCATTGGCTGCTCTCGCAGAGGACCTGGATTTGGTTCCCAGTACCCACATGGCAGCTAACAATTGTCTGTAACTTCAGTTCCAGGGGATCTGATACCCTTTTCTGGCCTCCACAGGCACTGCGTGCTCATAGTGCACTTACACACAGGCAAACACTCATATGCAAAAAATAAAAGTAAATAAACCTTGCCAGGTGTGGTGGTGCATGCCTTTAATCCCAGCACTGGGGAAGCAGAGTCAGGTGGATCTCTATGAGTTCAAGGCCAGCCTGGTCTACATAGCTGTCAAAGCTGTAGATTGCTTCGGGAAATGCCAACCTCTGAGCAGCAGCACCCTCTAACTTGTGGACTTGGTATGTTTTTCTTTGTGTCTAATGTCAGCAACATTTTCTAGTTTTCAGTCTGTAAGCTTTTTGCCTCCTTGGTTAAATCTGTTCCTAAGAACTTCATGCCAGGCAGGCACTCTGCCACTGCACTGTGCCCTCGTCCAGCTTCTCCTCTTTTCTGTTGCTAGTGTAACCAGCGTTGTCGTCTGTTTCCTCTTTGCACTATGCACTGTTAGCACATCGGAGCAGCTGGTTTTGCATCCTGCACTGCTGCTGACTTTATTAGTGCTGACAGTTCTTTTGTGTGTCGAACCTAAATTTTGAGTGGATTTTCATTCTTACTTGGAGGCCTAGGCAGGGGCATGTTTTCTTGAAATTCTCTAAGGACATTATAAAGTGGCTTTGAGGGGAGCTGGAGAGATGGCTCAGAGGTTAAAAAGAAACTGCTGCTCTTGCAGAGGGCCTGGGTTCAGTTTCCAGCACCCACACTCATAACTGCCTGCAACTCCAGCTTCAGGGAATTGACTCCCTCTTCTGGTCTCTGAGGGCACTCCACATACATGGTGCACGTACATACAATTCAGGCATATACACATAAATAAACCATTCACTGAGGGTGGGGCTCCAAGCATTCCAGCTGATATCAGGAGTACCAATTCTAGTTCCCTGGCTGGTGAAGGCTGAGGCCTCAGTCCCTTACTCTCATGGTCCTGGTGGTGCAGTGCTCGTGCAGTCTCTGGGTCCCCTTCCCTTCAGTCTCCTCCTCTTGGAGCTCCCACCATAGCACCCCACTCACCCCTCTGCCTTCTGCTCTCTCTTAATTTCAAAAACAGACACATTTTCTGTATACTCAAAGTTAGGGGGCCCAGCACCCTACTCCTGAATGAGTGCCTTAAGCACATGCATTCAGAGGGTACACAAAAGCCCTGTCTCCAGTAAAAGGCCCCACACCAGAGCTGAAGTAGGAAACACCTCAGACCTCCTCCCATGACAAGTGGTCTGTTCATGAGCCTGGGAGCCGTCAATACCCTGTGAGGGGTGATATTCTACCATTGCTGAAGACCTAAGATGTGCCAACCATCCTTTGGGCCACTGCGAGTGCAGTATTTGTCACTGAGTGACCCTGCAGGCTGGGGGTGGGCATTTAATGTTTCTGTCACCGATCTCATTCTTCCAGAAACAGAGAAATGCGCAGGACCTGGATTCAGACTTAGCTGGTTCCAGCAATGCAGCATGTCATCCTCTCTGCCCTCCCAGCACCACAGCTAGCTTCCTCATCTTCTTCAGTCTTGTGCAGGCAGATCTGTGTGAGTCCTTCCTCTGCAGGTCCTCAGCACCTAGCAGGTGTGAGCAAGGTGCTACTACCACAGTTCTGCAGCTGTTCCTGTGATTTTGCCCCTTGGGGCTCTGTCTACACCTTGGGAGGGACCGCAGAGCTCACACAGCTCTTGGCCGGAGCCCCCGTTACTGAGAGAAAGGAGGCTGTTGCCAAGGACTCCGGGGGAGTGGACTCAATGCTGGTCGGGACCCAAGGCACCCAGCCCTCCTGGAGACATTGTGTGAGCCGGGCTGGGCCTCCAGATGCAGCCCCTGCTGCCCCACCCCAGCCAGGGTGGTGCTTGTATGAGGACTTTAAATCCAGTCACCAGCCCCCTGATCAGGAGAGGCAGAGGGGGCTGGCCACCATGCACAGCTCCTGCAACTTCCAGGCACTGCTGCTACCACCGCTGCTACTACTGCTGCTAATGGCTGCTACAGGTCCCACCAGAGCCCTCACAGAGGATGAGAGTCGGACCATGGTGGAGCTGCACAACTACTACCGTGCCCAGGTGTCCCCGCCTGCCTCGGACATGCTGCAGATGGTGAGTGTGGCTGGGTGTGGCCTCCTGGAATTGAAGGGGTGTTAGGAACTTTCCTCCTCACTCCATTCCCTATAGAGATGCTACCTCAGACTCCTGTCTTTGGTCAGTAACAGAGTCCCTGGAGTTATCACGGGTCCTCATAAGCAATCCCATTACCCAGATGAGGCTCAAAGGGATTTTCACAGACTTAAGGCCTGGCTTCCCACACCAGTAACTCCTCTTGAACCCTCCCTGAAAAGCACATGGCCTTAGAGGGAAAGCACTCCGTGAAAACAGACTTGGAGAATACCCACAGAAGAGAGGATGAGAGCAGTGGGATGGCTGTCAGGCACTGAGGAGGTGGGAGAGAGCAGGAGTTAGGAGGACGCGGGACCCCGCTGGTCCGATGCTGTCTCCATCTCTGACAAGACCAGTGGTTCAGGGCACATATCAGTTTCCCATCTGTAAGATTTTATATATATAATTATATACATATATATCTCCACACAGGCTGAATCTCACAGAATAATGCCTGTGAGTGAAGTCTAAAAAGATTATATAATACAAAAATGAACACACTGTACAACAGTGATAGAAACTCAGCAGACACAACAGGAGCCAGATGCAAGGTGGTGGTACCTACCTCAGGCACAGAGTGCTGTCAGGTGGCAGGGCTGGGGCAGGATATCTGCTGGCAGTTTCAGGTGATAAAGTGAGACTCCCTCCCTTCCTTCCTCCCAGATGTCTGAACTCCACCCCACTCTACTCCACCCTCACCATCCAGACACTATCTGGTGGCCTTGGGGGGCCAGTGAGCAGTGTCTGTCCAGGAACCCTTGAGGCTGGTGCCCAAAAGCAAAGTCACCCCTGGAGAATAGAGCAGCAAATCTGGGGTCTCAGCATCTAGGTTCTAGCCTTGGCTTGCTGACTCTGAGGAGAACCCTTTTTCTTCAAATGCCTCCATGTCCTGATGGAAAGTTGGTATGGCAACCCCTACCCTGCAGGTCAGGCAGGATGACAGTGAGATGGTCACAGCATTCTCAGCCCTGTTGCCCTTGGCAACCAGGAGCTGCAGGCAGCAAATGAGAAGCCTAGGTGCCCCTTCCAGTTTTGCCTGACCGACGCCCAGACTCAGTTTCCCCATTCTACGATCCTGCACAAATAACCCTGCTATCCTTGTGTGTCTCGTGTGCATTTAGCTCAGGGTTACCTTCACAACCTTTACCTTCCTCCACCCTCGGCCTGGCTACATGGCCCTCCCTGCAGTACTTACTTGCCTGTGCCATTGGCCACAGAGTGTCATGTCTGCAAGGGACTTATGACCATGTGAACCTGGGCTTCTTAGTTCTTGCTGTTGCCCCTGCCTGGCTCAGTGCCTAGGACAACTGAATGAAAGGATGGATGGACCTACTTCCAGAAGGGGACTGTGTGGCCAGTGAGGAGGGGGGTCACAGTACTTGCAACGCCACAGACTGAGAAGCCTCCTGAAGCTCTCAAAAGGTGGGACTACAGTACCAGTACCAGCCGGCCTTAGATGAACAGCACCTGAAAGGGGGAGTGAGGATTGAAAGAAAAACAAGAGACAGAAAAGATACTTGGGAGGACTGTCAGTAGAGACTACAGCCCCAGTTTATTTCAGCTCAGCCTTCTTATACAGCAGAACATCAGATAACCACAGTTTGTTTTGCTCAATTAGCTTCAACAGCTGTATTTTCCCACCTTTATCTGAGGGTCAAGGAACGGTCAAATACTTGTTGTGAATTCCACCAATTAACCATCTTCCCTAAATTACCAGCACATTCCTCCTGACTTGACAGAACAATTCAATGCTTGTGTGTAAAACACAAACTCTTGAGTCAAGGTGAAAGGTCATAAAGTAAATAAGCAAGCCTGCCACAGCTCAATGGACATAATGGCCGTGCTTATATTAATAGCTCCCAACACTTCAGACACTGACTGCATGGGATTTAGGGTTGGGCAGCTGCTTCAAACAGGGTTTGCCTCAGTCACCAATAGGTGACATCTGCTAAGAACCCACATATGCCAGCTATGACAGACAGAGAGTATGCCACTGCTGGTCTCTAAAGGAGTCTGGAGCTCTGCTGCTCACCCTCTAATCCTGGCTTCCACCCCCAATCACCCACTGTTGCCAGAGTCAAGGGAGTCACCCAGACCAATGATTGAGACAGAAAAATGGCTCAAGGAGCTGGTGAGATGGCTCAGTGGGTAAAAGCACTTGCCCACACAAGCCTGACAACCTGCTTTCCAGCCCAGAAGACACAGGAAAAGTGAAGTCCCAAAAGTTGTCCTCTGACCTTCATGTATACACTATGGCATTCATATATATATACAATAATAAATAATATTTTTTTAAATGGCCAGAGAGGGTAAGGAACTCATCTGAGATCACAAAGGTGAGGTTGTCCCATTCCAGCTCCAAGCAGCTGCTCCTGAAAGCACTGAGTGGGTGGGAAGTGGGCGTGGCCACACTGCCCTCCCTTAGGGTCACCCAAGCACTAGGGCTTTCTGGGCTGTCTAGCTCTGGAAGCTGGCTAGGCCCCTAGAAGGTGGAGCAAGAGCCACAACAGGCATCCATTTCCTGGAGAGGCCAAGGACAAAGTTAAATGGGATCCAGGCCTCCCTCCTTAGCTTAGGGTCAGATGACTCATTAATTCTTCTCCCACACACACTCCCTCTGTCCTCTGAGCCAGGGACATAGGACCTCAGAGGCCCTCTTAACCTAAAATGTCCTTTCCCAGTGTCTCACCTGCAATACCCATGAGAAAACTTTGCCATGGGGTTCTGCCAGTGTTGGGTTAGCAAGACTCTGACAACAGGCAGTGTGGGGACTTTACAGAGTGCGTGCTCTGGACTGACACCATTTTCCTGGGGGAAGAGGGGCAGGCTGACAGGAGTTGAGCACTTAGGAAGAATACCTTTGAGGCAAAGAGGTGACGGCCCAGGGGACAGTGGGAGGCGCATGGACCTGACCAACCTCCCAGTCTGCCAATACATCAAAGGAGTTCAAACCACCTTGGAAGGACATCTACCCACCAGCTACACAGGATACAAGAGTAAGGTCACGCTGGCCTTCCCAGTGGTCTTCCACTCTGTGAGAGGTCAGAAAGGTTAGGCAGCTGACAGAAAGATCATGTTTGACAAACCCCTCTACCTGAGGTGTCACCCTTCCCACCTCTCCACAGAAACCCACCAGGAGCAGAGCTACTGTGACATGTCATGACAGAGTCGCCTTATTAAGGGGTGGTGAGGTAGTGGCATCTTTGGCCTCCTGAGGTCCCAGGCCACCCACCCTCTACTCCAACCACCCTCACTGCCCTCCTCCGCCTCCCTTGCTGCCCTGCAGAGGTGGGATGCAGAGCTGGCCGCCTTCGCCAAGGCCTATGCACAGAAGTGCATTTGGGGACACAACAAGGAGCGTGGGCGGCGTGGAGAGAACCTGTTCGCCATCACCGACGAGGGTGTGGACATGCCTCTGGCCATGGAGAACTGGCATCAGGAGCGTGAGCACTACAACCTCAGCACTGCCACCTGCGAGCCAGGCCAGATGTGCGGCCACTACACACAGGTGTGAGGCCTGGCAAGGGTGGGACAGGGTGCTGAGGGCAGGGCCTCCTTATGGGGGAAGAGCCACAAGTTCCACCCTTGGGTCAGGGCCTCCTGGTATTGGGCAGGGACATGCACGATGGGTGGGGTGGGCAGGCTGGGGTATCCAGTGATGTATGGAGCCAGTGTGGTGGGCAGGAGGGACTGGGGCCTCCAGGAGCTGGGTGGAGCCACGTGTGTGATGGGGGACACCCCTATGCCAGGGCAGGGACCTCTTGCTTCCAGGTCCCAGTCCTCAGAGCAACCTTGCTTTGGAATGGTGGGTGGGCACCTACACCTCCTTAGAGCCTTCTTAACAGCAGTTAGTGTATGGTCTAGGTCACTAACTACCTAGGCCAGTTTCATTTCACTCTCCAAAAAGTGGTGGGTGGGCACCTACACCTCCTTAGAGCCTTCTTAACAGCAGTTAGTGTACGGTCTAGGTCACTTAACTACCTAGGCCAGTTTCATTTCACTCTCCAAAAAGCCCATCTTGTAAGAACCTAGGTCACCCATTTCAGCCTCATGATGCGCAGAAGACAGGTGTCACAGAACCCCGGTTCATGGATCCAGTTGTCCCAGGCCACTGAACCCTGGGTGCTTCGAGACCCAAAATGTCCCCAAACGTTTCTGTCACTGTCACTCTTTTGACACTTTTCATGTCTAATTTGCTGTTTCTAATCTATCAGGCTGATAAAGCAAATACATAGACTCATATAAATTTTGTTTTAAAAAGAAATCTGAAAGCCAGGTGTAGCGGACCACACCTTTAATCCCAGCACAGGCAGGAGTTCGAAGCCAACAGGGGCTAGAGGGAGACCCTGTCTCAAAAAGACCCCCTCCCCCCCAAAAAAAACTGTGAAAGACGTGAAAGAGGGCCAGCAAGATGGCTCAGTGGGTAAAGGTGAAAAAGGGCCAGCCAGATGGCTCAGTGGGTAAAGGGGCTTGCTGCCAAATCTAACCACTCAAGTCTCATCCACAAGACTCACACAGTAGGAGGCGAGAACTGACTCCTGCAGATGGTCCTCTGATCTCTACATGTGTGCTGTGGCACTCATGCACCCACCACCACCACCACACACACAAAAGAAAAAAATTGTAAAAATCGAATTGTAAAAGGAAGGTTTCTTAGAGCCTTCTAACATTTCCTGCCTCTCCCAGGCCCCCTTATCACAAACTTCGCTGCAGTTTGAAAGTTCAGGCTTGCAAATAAGAGTGACTTTAGAGTTAGAGGAATTGTTTTCTCTTCCCAATGCTTATTGTACAAAGGATTAAATGAGAACCAAAGAAAACCCTATCTTCTTCCTGCCCACATTGCCCCCATCCATTTTTAATGCCTCTTTGGGGTGGTATTTTTAGCCCTAATCTTAAGGGAAGGAAATCCTCATAAGCATCCACCCAGGTTGGGAAGTTGTAGGGTCCTTACACCCTCCCTGCTGGAATATGTCCTTCTCACCCCTACCTTGCACACATGCTCCTGGAGGGACCTCTGCCAGTGCCCTGCATGAACACCGACCTGCCTGGCTGCTCCAGCTTTCTCTGACTGTGCAGTGTCATTTCTACCAGGGAAACACATCTGCTAGGCCCAGCTAAGGTCGACATACTCCTAACAACCTACAAAGCAAGAGAGGCCGGTGGTCTTGTCCCTATGTTGGGACACACAGTTTCTGTGGCTTTGGTTTTTCATACTTAGGACAGTTCTAATAGCCAAGGTACCCGAGTCTAGGTCTAGGAAGAAGCTGAACGAACAGATGGGAAAGGGGGTACCTGGCGATCTTGGGTGGATGGGGGAAGTTTCACCTTCAAAATAACGCCTTCTTTCTTGGACTTTTCTTGTGACTAAGATTCTACCATGTGAGATTCATTCACTTGCATTCATCCCTGGCTTAAAATTTGTGGTGCCATAGGCCTTTAGTGTCAGCACTCAGGAGGCTAGCCTGGTCTACATGGTGAGTTCCAGGTCAGCTTGGGCTACAGAGAACTGTGTCAAAAATGCCCTTTGATTCCAGCACTCAGGAGACAGAGACAGGTGGATCTTTGTGAGTTACAGACCAGCCTGGTCTACATAGCAAGTTCCAGGCCAGCTGGGGTTACAGAGAGACACTGTCTCAAAAAGACAAACAGACAAACAAACAAACAAACAAACAAACAATGTAAGGGGGTTGGAGAGGTGGCTCAGTGGTTAAGAGCACTGACTGCTCTTGCAGAAGACCCGGTTCAATTCCCAGCACCCACATGGCAGCTAAAAACCATCCTTAAACTCCAGTTCCAGGGGAATCTGATGCTCTCTTCTGACCTCCAAGGCATTGCACAACACAGGTGCACTTACACACATGCAGGCAATATACTCATACACATAAAATAAAAATAATATTAAAAAATAATGTAAGGACCTCTAGAGAGAGACCACAGAGAAAGCTCAGAATGGTATACCAAGGTCTGAAGCAGCAGCTTAAAGAGGAAAGAGGGGTGTGGTGACTTTGGTGCTTAACAGGAGAGTGGACACTGGTAGCCCTGTTAGGGACAAAGTCACCCCTGCCTCCAGCCCCCTGCTCAGTTTTGGGCCTGAAGCTAGGGATGTTCAAGGACCTGGATCATAAAGGCTTGTAGATGCTCTCCTCCCACTCACAGAAGGCTGGTGTAGATCTACACCTTGCTACACAGCCCAGGCCCAAGCTGCCAGGTCTGCCCTCCTTCAGGTGGTCTGGAGCAAGACAGAGAGGATTGGCTGTGGTTCCCACTTCTGTGAGAAGCTCCAGGGAGTGGAGGAGATCAACATCCAGTTGCTAGTGTGCAACTATGAACCCCCGTAAGTGCTGAGGGGAGGGGTGGCTGGGGTTGGGGAGGGCAGACCTGCGCACAGCCCAAGGAAGCTGGCAGAGGACGATGTGGGCCCTGTCCCTTCCGGCAACAGTGAAGGCCCCCATGGGGTTTTCTTTGGTTAGCCAGAGGGCAGGGGAATCAGGTCCCCAGAATGTTACTAGTAGGAGGAAGCACTTGAGGACAGACAAGCTATGCGGATGGGGAACGTGGGAACAGGTTGGAAGGACGCGCCCCGCCCCAAGCCCACCCTCACCTCCTGCAGGGGGAACGTGAAGGGGAAAAGGCCGTACCAGGAGGGGACTCCGTGCTCTCAGTGTCCCCCGGGCTACAGCTGCGAGAACTCCCTCTGCGGTGAGTTAGAGAGGGAGAGAGGGAGAGCTGGCCTGGGCAGGGCGAGGGCGACGCGGCTGGGAGGCCTGGAGCCTCTGGTGGGCCGCGGCCGCGGGGCAGGGAGGGGCCAACGGCGCGACCACCCGGGACCCTCTTCTGACCCAGTAGATCCAGCGGCCCCGACCCACCCCGGAAGGTTCAGGCGGGTGGGCGGACCTACACCCGTGGGCGTGGTCTAGTGTCGGATGGGCGGGGCCTACGGTGCGCAGGGCGCGTAGCAATTCGGAGTCTCGTCCAAGTAGGGAACTGGGTAGGAGCTAGCACAAACTTGGAGAAGGCGGTGGATGGAGTGCTGTCTGCAACAAGAATTGGCATCACCAGAGGGGCAGACTCGCTGCCCAGGAGCGAAGTTGGCGCCTCCTGGGGGGCCATCTGGCTGCGGTGGGTCCCGTTTGCAGCACTAATTCATTCCCTATCACACCAGAACCCACGAGAGGCCCGGAAGAGCCGCAGGATTCGCCTCAGCGGGTGACTGAGGTTCCATCCACCCAGGCAACTGAAGCCCCAGGCTCCAGGGAAAGCGGTACTACTTCCCTAGCAACAGAAAGGTCACATTTCTCCTTGGTAACAGAAGTCTCAGTCTCCCTGGCAACTGAGGCCCCGCCTGCTGTAGCAACAAAGGCCCCATCTTCCTTAGCAACGGAAGGTCCCTCTACCACAACAGAGGTTCCGCCTTCCCTGACCGCCGAGGTCCTCTCTATTTCCGCAACTCACAAGCAACTCTCATGGGATGAAGGGCCAAATAACTTCCCCACATCAACCCATGTTACTGCCCCCAAATCTACGGACAACGAAACCAGCAAGACAAGCGCCACCTCCATGATCCCAGAGAGATTTCTGTACCCCAAGATGTCCCTGGCAGGGACAGGAGAGTCCTTACCCCAGACCCAGGAGGAGAAAGAGGCAGAGGCCGAGCTGCCAGCTTCCAGGGAGCTCTCGGCTTCATTTCTTCCAGCCCAGGAGGACCACAGTGGGCTGCAGGCCTCCCTGGACCTCTCGGGGCACCTCGCCTCCAAGTTCCTACCCAATTTCCCCAGTGCCTCTGCCTCAGCTAATGCCACAGGTGGGCGCACCCTGGCCCTGCGGTCATCCTGGCCAGGTAAGGCCCGCAGCTCCTGCCTTCCGTCCTGGCTCCAGAATTCTGACATCCTAGCCTAGCCCCGAAGGTTGGGGCACGGTGGGGCATGCATGATCAGGAAGACGCTTCCCGCCTGCCCGCCGCCTGCACCCTGCATGGTGGGGTTGATGGGTAGTCAGAGCAGCTGTCTTCAGGCTGAGGCATAGCCCATCCTTTTTCAGGTGTAGAGGGTCCTGAAAAGCCTGGCTGGGAGACGACGGGGAACTCCGGTCATGCGTGGGGCCCTCTCAAGGGACTGCTGCTGCCGCCTGCCCTGCTGTTGGCTGGAGCCTTCTGAGGGGACGCGGCTCAAAGGCAAGGCCACAGCTTCTGACAGGTCGTGCTATCACCAGCAGCCCCAACCCCTGGCTTTCCCTCAGGAGCTTCCAATACCACCCCAGGAATACTGCTTTCACAGGGGAGGGCTGCCCCTCAGACGGCTGTTTTCGTGTCCGCATGTGCCTGGTCTAACAACAGAGGACCTTGGCTCCCCGGGACCTTCTTGGCCCCTTCCAGTTCCTTGGGCTCCTCCTTGAGCAGTGTTGAGTCCAGGGCTGTCCGCAGCAGTGCCTACTGCCTTCCTAGGGAGAAGAGGTCAGCTGCCCAACTCCGTGTCCTCCACGCTGTCCCAGCCCTCAAGATGTTCGCAGACGGCCCTCTGGAAGGGAAAGGCTGCAAGGCTCCAGCCTCATCAACAGCATCTGGGGCACAAGACCTTTGTGGGGCTGCCAGTTCATGACTGCACACCGCTGGACTCCTCAGCGCCCCTTCCAGTGAGGTGCGGCTGAGGTCCTGATTTGGGGGCTCACCTGCCCGCCCCACCTGGGGATGTCTGCCTCCATTGTTCTAGGGCTCCCGAGCTCCCTGAGTGCTCTTGCAACTGGAAGGGGAATTGTGAGGGGGAGGAGAAGGACAAGCCCCACCTGAATGGGGTTCTGTGTGTGGAGAGGTAGGGACCAGGCAGTCAGTGCAGCCTTGATTCCTGAATAAAGCCTGCCTGAGTGCCCAGTCTCCGTGCTTGCTGGGTAGAGGTGGAGGGCTGGGGGATCTGGCCCTGCCCACTCGTGCAACTCCTCCTTCCTCTTCCCACCCCTCTCCCCTAACACTACGAGCCATTCCTTTCCTTCCTGTGACCCTCTATCCCCACCCCCAGCCACAGGTGGCTGTGCTGGAAAGAGAAAGCAGAGAAGAGCAGAGGACAGAGCCACTGGGCTGACTCTCCCAGCCTCAGAAGTTACCAGTGGGGTCTGGGTGGCTTTGGAACTCAGAACATTTCCACGAGACTGCTGGTGCCCACGCATGTCCTGGCCACAGTTAAAAACTGGCAGGGCTTCCTTGGCCCCAGGTGCTTGTAGGCATACGGAGAAAGGGTCTGTAGTCTTAGCCTCCCCTCTGGGGATCAGAGCAGGTGGTCCAAAAGTGCCTTGGGCCAGGCAAAGGGCAGCAAGTGGGGACAAGTAGTGGAGGGAAGGTGGCTTGGATGTAGGGAGAGGTCAAAGCAGGAGGGCAGCAGGAGCAGGGCTCTGACCATGTGGGTAGGAACGTATACCAGGGTCAGATCCTCTTGTTTTGTCACCCAATTCTATAGCTATAACCCACAGAACACAAAAACCACTCATTTAATGTATACAACTCGTGGGTTTTAGTGCATTCACAGGGTTGTGTGACTATCACCACTACCAAGGTAGGCATTTTCACTGCCCCAAAGAAACACCCTGCCCTCTGGCACACCCTCCCTACTTCCATCCTCTCAGCCCAAAGTAACCACTCACCCGTTAATTTAAAAAAAAAAAAAAAGTGTATGAGTGTTTTGCCTGCATGGATGTAAATGCACTCATATATTTAGTGCCAAAGGAGGCCAGAAGAGGACGTCAGATCCCCTGGAACTGGAGTTACAGATGAATGTTAGTCACCATGTGGGTGCTGGGAACTGAACCCAGGCCCTCTGCAAGAGCAGCCAGTGCTCTTAACCGCTGAGCCAGCTCTCCAGCTCCACTGTTAGCTTTGTATATCCAGATGTCTAGTCAAATCTGTATTTTGTCTTTCTACAGTTGAGTTGTAATTCTTTTTTTTTTTTTTTTTTTTTTTTTTTTGGGCTTTTTGAGACAGGGTCTCCCTGTAGCCCCAGCTGTCCTGGAACTCACTATGTAGACCACACTGGCCTTGAACTCAGAGACCCGCCTGCCTCTACCTCCCGAGTGCTGGGATCAAAGGCGTGTGCCACCATGCCTGATGGAGTTGTAATTCTTTACATATTCTAAATCCAAGTCCTTTTCAGATGTTCCATTGGAATATTTTCTTCAGTTCTGTGGCTTGTCTTTGTAATTTTCATGAGGTCCTTTGGCTACAAAAATCTCTTAGGATAGTTTTATTCTTTAATCTGGGGAGGGGGGGGCACATATGATGTGTGTGCAGGTGCCTGCAGAGGCCAAAAGAGAACATCAAATCCCCTAAAGCTGGAGTTACAGGCAGTTGTGAGCAATCCAATGTGGGTACTAGGAACTGAACTCAGGTTCTCTGGAAAAGCAGCCAGTGCTCTTAACTGCTGAGCCATCTCTCCAGCCCCGGCGTCCAATTCTTTTATTGTACATTATTGCCCTTGACAGTGTACCTAGGAAGCTACTGCTACTCCTGTCCAATATTTGTTTCTATAAGTCTATGGTTTTTATACATATAGTTTTTTACATTTAAGTCTGCATCAATTTTTACTTTTTTTTTATGCTAAAGCATGTGTTACTTTTTTTTTTTTGGTCTTTTTGAGACAGGGTCTCCCTGTAGCCCCAGCTGTCTGGGAACTCACTATGTAGCCCGGGCGGCCCTTGAACTCACAGAGATCCGCCTGCCTCTGCCTCCTGAGTGCTAGGATTAAAGGCATGCACTACCACCCCTGGCCCCCATTTTTACTTTTATGTGACAAAAGATATGAGTCCATCCTCTTCTCCACGTGAATACCCCAGCACATACATATTTTCAGACAGGGCCTCATGGTATAGCCCAGGCTGGGCTAAAACTCACTTTGCAGACCAGGTTGGCCTCAAATTTAAAGAAACCCTCTTATCTCTGCAGACTTCCCAGTGCTGGGATTACAGGAGCAACCTCCCATGCCAGCCTACTAATCTTGATCACTGTAGTTTAGTATTTAAGTTTTGAAATCAGGGCATGAGAATCCTCCAACCTTGTGCTCTTTTAAAGACTGTTTTAGTTGGGCTGAGTCCTTTGAATTTCCATGTGAATTTTAGGATCAATTCAAGTTTCTCCTGAGATTTTTGAAGGGGACTGTGTAATTGGCTATTTTAACTTAAATTGTCCATGAACCTGGGATATTGTCCTATTTGAGTGGATGTCCATGTCTTGTTCCTGATCTTAAAAAGAATCTTAATTTTGGTGTTTGGGTTTTTTTTTGGTGTATTTTTGTGCATGTGTGGTATATATAGGTGTTCCTATATGCACATGTGAGCACAGGCATGTCGAGGCTAGAGGTCAACATCAGTTGCTATTTTATTATTTTTATTCTATGCGTGAGTGTTTTGCCTGCATGTATGTTAAGTGCACCTTTGTTGTGCAGTGCCCTAGGAGGTTGGAAGAGGGTGTTGGATCCCCTGGAACTAGAATTATGGACAGTTATTAGCTGCCGTGTGGGTACTTGGAACCAAATTCAGGTCCTTTGCAAGAGCAGCCATCTCTCCAGCCCCCCTCCACCTTATCTTTTGAGACAGGGTCTCTCACTGAAACTGTAGGCTAGCTGGCCAGTAAGCTTCCAGGATCTGTCTCTGCCCTACACACACAGACACACACACACATAAAACACACACCAGCACTGGGGTACATACACATATACACGCATCACTGCACCCAGCTTCTGTATGGGGATCCCCCGTGCTGTGGAGTGGCAGGCACTCACCGGCCGAGCCATCTCCCCAGCCCCAATAGTTTTTTTTTCACGGACACCATTTTGTCAGGCTGAGGAAGTTCCCCTTGGTTCCTAGTCTGTTGGAAGTTTTTAAAATATATATATTTTTTAGCCGGGTGTGGTGGTGTATGCCTTTAATCCCAGCACTCGGGAGGCAGAGGCAGGTGGATCTCTGTGAGTTCAAGGCCAGCCTGGTCTACATAGTGAGTTCCAGGACAGCTGGGGCTACAGGGAGACCCTGTCTCAAAAAGACCAAAAAAAAAAAAAAAAAACCTTTTATTTTCCTTTTAAATTTATTTTATGTGTAAGCGTGTATTGCCTGCATGTAGGTAAGTGCACCCTTGGCATGCAATGCCTGTGGAGGACAGAAGAGGGTGTCGGATCCCCTAGAACTGGAGTTACGGACAGTTGTTAGCTGCCATGTGGGTGCTGGGATTTAAACCCAGGTCTGCAAGAACAACCAGTGTTCTTAACCGCCGAGCCATCTCTCCAGCCCCTTATTCTTTACGTCTTGCACTACATGTGTAAGTGTACCCGTGTGGTGCAATGCCTGTGGAGGTCAGAAGGCGGCATTGGATCTCCTAGAACTGGAGTTACAGATGGTTGTTAGCTGTCATGTGGAACTGAACTCAGGTCCTCTGCAAGAGCAGGAGTGCTCTTAACTGCTGAGCCATCTCTCCAGGCCCTGTGTTGGAAGTTTCTATCATGAAAGGATGCTGACTTTTCTCAGAGGCATTTTCTGTGTTTATTGAGATAGTCATTTGGTTAGTGTTGGACATTAACTGATTGTAGATGTTAAACCAATTGCATTTCTGGGACAGCCCCTAGAGGGCCTATTTTCTTGAGTTACTGCTAGGTCTCTGGGTATTCTCTGGGCCAAGCTGAAACCACAGAGACCCAAACCTATCTTTCCTAGTTTTGCAGTGGCTCTATCTGACTCTTGCAAAGCAGGAGTATCTGCTAGCAGGCTGCAGGCCTGTTACACAAAAAAAGCCTGTCCAAGATAGAAGAAAGGGACCTGGCTAGGAAACACAGAACCCTTGGCTGCAACAAATGGGCTGGTAGCCATGAGATGGGCAGGGAGAGAACATGTCAGCAAGGCATGCAATGACAGAAGGTGTTCAACAGAGGGCAGAGGGGCTGGCGCTCAGAGGTCAAGGACCAGAGTGGGGAAGGGTCTCCACCCACGCTACCCGCTTCCAGGCACCTGAGGGCTGGGTCTCCATCCACACTACCCGCTTCCAGGCAACCTGAGCGCTGGCAGGAGAGAGGACTACTGAAGGGAGCAGCACAGGCTACCGCTGCCTCAGGCTTCATTATGAGGGATCCCTGCAGGCCTGTCAGAGGCCTAACTTGGTTTTCCAGGTTTCCCAGGAGAGGAAGGTCACTGCCCTCCCCCGAAAGGACAGCCCACTCCTGCCACCTGTCCTTGTAGGCAGCTCAGCTCCCCTCCTGTTCAAGCCCACCAAACCTCCTTTCTCAGATAAAGGCGGGCTCTAGTTTCCAGGACCAGCAGGGTACCCCAGCATGGTATCTGGAAACAGCAAGGGCTCTTCCTTGAGCTGAATGGCCAGGCCAACCAAACCCTGCTCAGCTCAGGCAGCCTCTTCCAAACATTTGGGAGGATGGGGCTCAGTCATGTCACTGCTCAGGCTTGAAATACAAGTGTCCCAAACACAGAGTAAAACCCCGAGGATGGAGGAAAACTCGACCTGGCCACACCGCTCACCGCAGGCTGGCAGCCCACAGCCCAGGGGGCTGACAAAGCTCACAGAAGTAAGAGGTTCCCCACAAAACTCCAAATCACCACCAATACATTTATTAGAGATGGGGTCAAATGTTACCATGAGCTTTACACTAGGGAGGACTAGACACTGGCCTGCCTGACCTGTGCGTTTTCACATACCTGTGCGTTTTCACATACCGCACTGGTGACAGATCCCACACACTTAGCATCACCATTACACAGACAAGGTGAGGGGACATTTTGAGTCACATGATTTCTCAATCAGAAGGCAGCACTGCCCTCGTATCAGAAAAGTAGTGTTGAGGAAACTGAAGGCAGAGCCCGGCACCAGCCTTCCAGCATGGCCCAGCATGACAGCCTCAGGAAGGGGACACGCCCTATTCACAAAGCAGGGGCGCTGCTCCCAGCCGAGCTGCAGAAGATCTGTGCTGGGGATGGAGGGTCTGACCCCCAAAAGCCTTGCCTCCAGAGCCTTTCTCTGCCCTCTCACAAGGTAGACTCAAGCATACCTGGGAAGGAAGGCAATTCTACCCACCCCCAGCTTCCCCAGCTCTAGTAGGTAACCCACCCCCACCAGCCCCACATCTGGACAAACACTTGGCAAATATGGACATAAAGCCAGGCTGAGTTGGAGTCGCCCTCAAGTATCTGAGATGATGGGTCCTCAGCAGGGCCAGGCCAAGACCCCATAAAGGTTTGGTCAGGTGACTTACTCCAGGGCGAAGCAGGACCCCGATGATACCCGGCGGAAAAGCAGGCTAGAGCCACGGAAGAGCTGCCCCTGGAGGGGAAGAATGAGAGCCAGTGAAAGGGAGGAAATGAGCTCAAAGGCCCAGGGTCAAGGATGGAGTCCAAGGCTAGAACCCTAAAGACCAAGGGCAGAATTTGCCTGTGCTACCCAGGCCTGGTAGCTCAGACGGAATCCCAGCTCCCAGGCTGCTGAGGCAGAGACTGCAAGTTCAGGATCTGTCCGGGCTACAAAGCACTTCATGGCCAGCCTGGGCAACTTAGTAAGACCCTGTCTAAAAAGAACAAGTAAAAAGAGGGCTGGTAGTGCAGTGTTAGAGCACTTGCCTAGCATGCATGAGACCCTAGGTTCAAAAACAATGTAAGAGTCCGGGTATGGGAAAGAAGGAAGCTGTGCATTTCATGTTGGGGTGCCTATGGAGCTACCCCACAGGAAACCCCCAAAGAGGAGAATCAGTGCTGTTCTGCTTTCAGAGTCCAAGACCCAGGGGGAGGCTGAGATACACATGGTCTGACTAGAGGTGCTAGAGAGTTTCTTTGTGTCGCTATCCCTGCCCCCAGAAAAGCTACTTTTATATTTATTACTGTGCATATGATGGGGTGGGCCGCATGTGTGAGGGCAACGTGGAGGGGCCGACTTTGTGCATATGGTGGGGTGGGTGCATGTGTGAGGGCAATGTGGAGGGGACAACTTTGTGCATACAGTGGGATGGGCGCATGTGTGAGGGCAACGTGGAGGGGCCGACTTTGTGCATATGGTGGGGTGGGCACGTGTGAGGGCAACATGGGGGGATGACTTTGTGGAGTTGGGTCTCTCTTCCACCTTCATGTTGGGCCTGGGAATCAGATTGTCAGGTTTGCACAGCAAGTTCTTTTATCCAGAGCCCCCTCCCACACCCCATTCGACCTATTCTCAACCTAGAGGCTGCTCGGCACTCTGGCTCCTCTCCAGCCAGTACCTTTTTGGACCAGAGACAAACCAGGAAAAGGCAAGCACCTACCCCTAGCCATGAGCCTGGTCCCCAGCCCAAGAGCTGCAGCTGGCTGGAGGCCTCCCCACAGAGCCCAGAACCCATGGCTGTCCCTGCCAGCCTTCTCACCAGATGTAGCTGTACCATGAGCATCGCTCACAGACACCCATGTTACTGGCAGAGTGAGCTCTTGGGCTCTGCCACCTGTCACAAGGGCCACACCTCCAAAGGAGCCTTGATCGGAAGTATAATTTTTGTCTATTGATTTTGTTTAATTTTAGAGGGTTTCACTATGTTGCCCAGGCCTCAAATTTGAGGCTCAAGCCTGTCCGCTCAGCCTAAGGAGACAGGACTACAGGCTTGTACCAACACACCTACTTCTGATATAGAATTTAAAAATAAACTTTGACTTAGTATCTCACAGCCTTTCTGACCACTGTCAACCCCCCCTGGTCCCCATCCTCCCTTGCCAAGAGCCCTCCCACCCCCAGCCTGCTCACCTGCATGCTCAGGTACTTCCAGCAATGGATCCAGGACTTGAACACAGGGGAGTAAGGGGGGAGCCCAGCCTGCAACCTGTAGAAGTCCCAGAGGTCCTTAGATTGCCAATAGAGTACCTCGGGGACTGCCTAGAGCCATGCCCTGAGCCCACCCTCACACCAGACTCATCAGTCACCAGGGACTTGGTGATTCCTGGAGAAATTATGTGTAGGGGAGACTACACACAAGTTGAGAGGCAGCAGAGGGGCTGGAGGGGCTCTTCTGGGGTTCCAGCAGCCTCACAGCAGGGGCCAGTGGAGGGGCGCACACATACCCACAGTTGTTCACAGCCATGAGATCGCCAACAAGCAGGAAGGGGTAGGTCAGCATGCTCACCGCAATCTGAAAGGCAGACGGGCCTCAGTGCTAGAGGTCACTTCTCACCAGCCTCAGGGAGCCATACCACCCACCAGGATCTGTCTACCCAGGCCCACAGGGCATCAGGTGTGACTCACCCCCATCACAAACTTGGTGTAGCTACGGATGGCCAGGGCCTGGCTGAACTGGAGAGAGAAAGAAGCAGTTTGTCACAAGTACTTCAGGGGCAGACTTCTGTGGCACCCTGCCTACCTCATCTCTCCCTCCACACCGTTTCCAGGCTAGCTGCTTCTGTGGGACAAAAGCTGGGAGACAGAAGCAGGCCAGCTGGGCTAAAGGGACTTGTGAGGGAGTCTGGGGAGGCAGACTCATTGTGGGCAGCAACCCCACGGGCCTGGGTGCTCCAAAGGGTGGCCCACATATGCCTGATGGCTGCCCTAGCTTGGCATGGTTGTAGCTTGTTGAAGGATTCCCAAATGAAAAGACCTGAACTTCCACAAAGTTTGACTTTTCCCAGGAAACAGCCCCTCACTAGGAAAGGTGACAGCCTGTCCCTCAGCATCTTGGGAGATGGCCATCCCACCTCAGGGACGCCCAGAGCCCCAGGCAGAAGACACCCTCAGTTCTGCCTGGTTGGCTTGGCAGGCCTGGCAGCTTCTCCTAACCCAGAAGTCCTCAGAGAAAACACCCTCTATGCCACGGCTGACTGCTGCGGCAGCAAAGGTATGTGAGCAACCCCCAGGCAGAGCAAGGCACCACCTGTCCACCCTTGCTCTGTATGTAATGGCAGTAAGGCCCCCGAGGAAGGGCAGGGCTGTAGGTGTGTTTCACTGTCACTGCAGGCGAGGAGGACCTCTACGAAGCCACTCTTAATTTGTTGACACTAAAGTCCAGTGAAGATCAAGTCACAGAGTCAACAGTCTCCCTGTGAGCAGGGCTTACTTCTAAGGATACTCCCACCCCCAGAGTTGCCAGCCTGAGCCAACAGACACATGCAGACCATGACCCTCCCCACCTGGCACTAGACACCCTTACCTAGCCTTCCAGGACTGACTACCCCTGTGTTAGGGCTTTTGGGAAGCCCAGCCCTTCATGAGTTCCTAATTCTTATCATGGCCCAGCAGAACCCATCAAACCATCATGCTTAGCCTGACCCATTAGGTGAGGTCTATAGACCCCAGGCTGTGCACATGAGAGCAGCCAAAGCTGGCTGAGACCAGATGGCACACAGCCTGGCCCATCTGGAAAACTTGGGGTGGGGGTGGGGGGTGCAGCACGCCTTTTAGCCCAGCACAGGGAGAGACTTATTTGCACCCTATTGGTTTCCAGCAGGTCACTGTGGGGGCTGTTTAGCCTGTGACTAGGATATCATACACACTCTGTCTCCCTTGACACTCTGCTGTCAGGACCAAAGGTTGTGATGCTCACAAAAGGGAGCTGTAGATTATATTGGTTTTGAGACCAGAGTCTCCATATGTAGCCCAGGCTGGTCTTGAACACATAATCCTCCTGCCTTAGCCTCCCAAGTGTTAGGATTACATGTCTGGCCACAGAGAGTTTTACAAGCACAAACTATGAAGGCTAAAAAATTGTAGCACTTAGCTGCTCTTGCTCCTGATTTCCTGAGTAGTCTCAGATATGCTGGGGCCTGCAGGTCAGACATTCCTTAACTTCCTCCTAGGCAGGACTGCAATATGTAATCTCATGTCCCCAGCTCCAGGGACAATTAGGGATTCCCTCTCACCCCTGGGGAAAGCCTGTCCCAACCCTGGGCATCAGAACACAGAAAGAAGGACAAGTCCTTGTTCCAACCAACCTGGGAACCTGGATTCTGGTCGTTCCCCAGCCCCCCTGGGGTGTCACTCACGCTGTCATCCACCAGGTAGGCATTGATGAAGTGGGCCAGCAGGTTACAGCCCCACAAGAAAACCACATCGCCCAGGAGGTGAGGGATTAAGCCACTAAAAAAACAAGGTGAGCAGAGATGAGCAGGGAGGTAGCAAAGTGGGCTCCACACCCAGAAGGCAGCCAAGGATGCACAAGCCCGCACCTGCAGAACACCAAGGCCCAGCCTCAGGAAGGGAGCCAGGAAAGAGCAGCAGGGCCGAGGCAGTGGTCCTCCCACAAGAAGGTGTCAGGTGCCACAAACTAGTTAGTGGTGTCACAAGCAGTTTTCAATCTGCAGAAGCCCAGCATCCTAGTGTGAGTATTACCACATCTGGGACTTTCAAGTACAGAGTGTCTGGTGGCTGGCAGAGGCTCCTGGTCATCACCTGACCAACTCTCACTGAACTGCTCAATGACCCTTGTGCCCTTCCCTGGAACGTCCCACTACAACATGCCACACAAGTGTTTGCAAGGAGAGCCACACTGCATAGTGATGGCCTCAGGGGAAACCACTCTAAAGTCTGTTCAGAAAGCTCTCTAAGATAGTGCTAAGAAAGGCAAGCCCATTTGAGCCCATGGGGTTCCATGGCCACTTGTGTTTTAACCGTGCTTATTTGCTTGTGTGGTGTGGAGAGTCTTGGCTCTCTGGAGGAATGGCTGTCCCTTGGGAAGGGAAGAATTATTTTTGTTTTGTTTTTTAAGAGAGAGTCTCACTATGCAGGCCCTGGCTGGCCTGGAACTTACTATGTAGACTAGGCTAGCCTCAAACTCACAGAGACCTACCTGCCTCTACCTCCCAAGTGCTGGGACTAAAGGTGTGTGCTACTATGCCTGACCAACAGGGTAATTTTTCAATTTTTCAATTTTTTTTTTTTTTTTTGGTCTTTTTGAGACGGGGTCTCCCTGTAGCCCCAGCTGTCCCGGAACTCACTATGAGACCAGACTGGCCTTGAAATTTACAAGACATGCATACTGACACACTCCTGTAATTCCAGCACTTGGCAGAGGCATACAGATCTCTGTGACATCGAAGCCAGCCTGGTCTACATAGTGAGTTCCAGGCCAGCTGAGCCTGTCTCAAAAAAACTAAAAAAAAACTAACTAACTAAATAAATAAATTTTATTACAAGGCTGGAAAGGTGCCTCAGTGGTTAAGAGTGATTACTGCTCTTACAGAGAATCTGGGTTCAGTTCCCAACACACACATGGTGGATCATAACTACCTCTAACTCCAGTTCCAGGGACTCCAACACCCTCCTCTATCCTCTGCAGACTCCTCCACATACATGGTGCACCTAAACTCACAGGCACACACATACACACATAAAAAGAAAAACTTTTTAAAAAATCTTATTATAAACTATTTGAAAGTTCAAGAGAGTGTATGTAACATGTCTATCAACTGAAACCTTGGGGGATGCAGCTTCCTTCCTGTCTGGTACTTTCTGAACATATATGCATTCCTATTCCAAAATCACATGGGGGGTGGGAGCACCCCAAAGATAAGCATCTGCTGGGTGGGATCCTAATCGCAGAGCTACAGAACTGCCCATGTGAACAGGCCAGAGGTGAGCAGGCACATTGCTGGGCAGTATCAAGGTCTGATGCCCAGGTACACAAATGCATAGTCTTATACCAGCATGCAAGTGTGTAAAGAGATCAGGGCTTCGCAGCCTTGGCTCTATGGCCATTTGGAGCTGAGTAGCACCTTGCTGCAGGTCTGTCCTCTGTACCGGAGTGTTCAGCAGCAGCTGGGCCTCTGTTACATACCAATTCTGAATACCACAAGATACCTCCAAACATTGCCAGTGTCCCTGGGGAGCAATATCCCCTCCTATTCACACACACACACACACACACACATGAATACGCGCCTATTCCAAGTCACTTCTTGATTGAAAAGGGAAAACAAAAACCATTTGACAAACTAGAAAAAACTAGTTAATAAAAAGCCCAATACCCAGAATGCTGTGCACTAACGGCCCTGTCACCATTCAGACCTTAGACAGGAAACACAACAAACCTACTTGCCAACCCTGGATTCTTGGTTGTCTGACATTTATTCAAACTTTATTTTTTCTTAGCTTTCTTTATGGGTAAAGTAAGCTAGACATGAGACCACCCAGCATGCAGGGTGTGTGGCCATCAGGAGACCTCTGGGCCTCAGCCAATGGCCTCTCTGCAAAAATACAGGCCTAGAAGGGTCAGATTTTCTGGTTTATCAAGAGAAGTCAGAAACAGGCATTTCTGTGTGAAGCATCTGAACATTAAATGTTCACTGGGTCGTCAGGCCAGTCCGCTGGCTAGAGGCAGCCTGTGCACTGCCAATGCTCAACCGGCAGTCCAAGTCACAGCTTTCCAGTCCCTTTGAGCAGCCAGGCCAAGGACTATGCAGTGCCCCAGGGTCCTGAAGACTTGCAACCCTAGGGAAATGGATGAACTTGGCTGGCTCATCTCCCCAGACAACAGTTTCCATGTGTGTAGTGCTGGAAGTAGAGCCCAGAGCCTCACACATGCTAAGCACACACTCTGCCACTGAGCTACACACCCCATCTAGGTCCATTTGCATGTGGGCTATGAACTGAAAGAGCTGGGCAACTCTGGTCCCCACATGCTATGAAGTGCAGCAGAGTTTGGTGGCAGCCACATGGCCTGGGGCACAGCCTGTGGTTAAAAGAGGGCGGCAACCGTGGCCCAAGAGCCTGAGAGCATGTCTGTTAGTGAAGCCACATCTGGCTGTTACAGGGTGTATAAACTCACGTACACAAAGAAGCCCAGTAGCCCCTCTTCCTTGAAAATCTTCCCGATGGAGCTCAGCACGCCGCTGGGATGGAGGAAAAGACGGAGTCATGGTTACCTGGTTGCCCGATAGAAGCCCAACCCTGAACCTTGCTCAGGTCCAGCAGATGCTGGCCAGAATGGAAAAAGAGTCTGCCACCAGGAATAACCCAAGGAGAAAGGAGACAGGTTTCCTTGGGGTGGGGTGAATTTACACCATTCATAGAGCCCAGGCTTCAAAAACCCACAGGGAAGACCTGGCAGGCTCTCCCGTTGATCTCTGTGGGATCTGGATCTAGGGCCACAGGGCCCTGTGCCTGGCCCTAACTCTCATCTCTGGCCAAGTATGCTCTCACCAGTGAGAACAGGAAGGGGCACAGAGCAGAAAGGACCACAAGGGACACTGCAGCCAGAAGTCCTTGGATCAGCCCAGGAAAAGGCACCTGGCCTCCTAGAGAGCGAGCCCTGTCATGCAGCCTGCTAGAAATGAGGGGGCACTGTGGTGCGCTGGCTCATGATAACCAGCTCTGTGCCGGGTATGGTGGTGCATGCCTTTAATCCCAGCACTTGGGAGGCAGAGGCAGGCGGATCTCTGTGAGTTCAAACCAGCCTGGTAGACACAGTAAGTTCCAGGCCACCTGAGGCCTGTCTCAGAAAGACCAAAAAAGCCGGGCTTGGTGGTGCAGACCTGTAGTCCCAGCACTCGTGAGGCAGAGGCAGGCAGATCTCTGCGAGTTCAAGGCCAGCCTGGTCTACATAGTGAGTTCCAGGACAGCTGGGGATACCGAGAGACCCTGTCTCAAAAAGACAAAAAAAAAAAAAAAAGAGATAATCAACTCTGTCTGTGATCTGTAGCTGGGAAGGTCAGTGGCCCTGCACAGAGGCCTACAAAGCCCAGGAGGAAGCAGCAGGCCACAACTGGCTAGAGTTGGTCCTGGGCTCCTAGCCCCACCCTGCCCCAGTGCTGTTCTCACAGCAGTGGCTTGGTCCTCTAGGGTTGCAGCCAAGCTATCACCTCAGGTTCCTTACCAACCTCACGTCAATCTAGAACAGGCCACTTCCACGAGTGAACCCAAAGCAGCCTTCCTGGAGTAATGACCCCATAGGACAGACTCCAAAAACAACTGAGACCAGGAAGTGAGAATGGGAGAGGATGTGCTAAGTTCACATGGCTCCAGGGATCTATCTCCTGTCCCCAGTGGCACTTCCAGGGCAGGAAGAACGGAAGTGCCTTACTGAGCAGGGGACCACGGCCCCTTTCCCAGCCGAGGACAAGAACCCCAAGCCCACAACTAGACATGTTCTCAGCAGCATGTGACCTGAGTAACGAGCTAGAAAAATCCAGAGGTTCAGGAGGGGACCCCAGCTCACACCACCTAAGGCAAGCAGATCCCAACAGAGGTGATCAAGGCTCTGCAAGAAACCGAGACTGAACTAGAGGAGCCCAGTGAGGGAGTGAGAAGAGAAAACACCCCTAGGAATGAAGCCACCAGCACATTCCTCTGAATTGAGGCAGCGACCAGTGTTCAGAAAAAGTACAGAGACCGAGCTTGGCCCAGCCCGGCAGCCAGTGCAGGAATTACCCACCTGTACTTGGCCTCCCGTCCCACAAACTGGACCATGCAGCGCATTGAGATGACTGAGGAAAGAGAAAACGCAGAGATGACTGATAGATAAAAAAGAAGCCATATGACAAACAGGGTTGATCAGGAGGAAGCACCAGGACACAGATAAAACTCCATCAAAATAGGGTTTATTAGCAAAGGAACACATGGGACAGAGTTCCTTCCGGGCAGGGAAAATGTCTGCCCAGGTCTTGAACTGGGGTCTTTTAAAAGGGAGGCTTCTGCCTCCTACAGAAGGAGGGAAGATGTATTTTTTTAAAGTTAGATGAGGGGGAAGTGGGAGAGTGGGACTGTTAAAACCTGTCCTCTTTAGAGATCAAAGGGGAAGCCTGCTGTGTTGGCCAAACAGTGGAGAAAAGTCTGCTCCTCTTGACTTCAAAGACCAAGGTGCTTATCAGCTAGGTTCCCTTTTCTCAGGAGCATGAGAAGTTCTTGGGATCCTGTTGGTGAGGGGGCAGGGCCATCTGAACCTTAACAGTGACCTGTAGGGCCAAAGCCTAGGGCACCCTAGCCCTGAAGTGTGCCAGAGCCTGGTGGCCTCTGTACCACACAGCCTATGTTGGAGCATGGGAAGGAGGGTCTCTGATCCCTTCACTGCATCACTTCTGCCTGGGTGGGAAGCAAACCAACCACCTTTGGAATGGACTCCCAGCCAGGCTCCCAACACCCCTGCCACTTCCCGGTCATCTACCACTGCATATGGGCAGCCTGGAAGGGGCCAGTCCACTCCGATCCACCCATACTGCAGTGCGGCTTAGCTGCAGTGTCCAGCTCACCGTGCAGTGGGTGGGCCAGCATGCGTGACACACACTGCATCATCATCTCGTAGGATGTCTGCAAGACAGGAGGATGGAGATATGCCATCAGGCCTGGTACCTAGGGGGATCTAGCTACAAGCCCACATGGGGAAAGTTGGGATTCATTCCTCAGGCCTCGCAGTGTGTTGGTATACCAAGGAACCTACTATGGGAATCTACCCATTCCCACATTCGTACACTCTGCCCCAGGGATCCTGCCATCTGGGCCTAGAGCAACTGGGAAGGTTTGGGGGGTGGGGCAGAGTTCCCTGCAGTGTCTGGCTATACCAACCCAACTGGGGATGAGAAACACCTCAGGTTCCAGTTCAAGGGCCTGCCCTCTCCAATCCTTGACACCCACCTCCTTCACGACTTTCTTCAGAGAAGTCTTCATGTCATCCTTGTTGGAAACCTGCTCGATCTCATCTGGAGGGAAAACCTGACCCACAAACACAAAGTTGAGGTGGGGGGCCAAAGCCAAACTGAGCCAAAAGGACCTAGGGACTGTGGCTGTTAGCTGGACCATGTCAGTAATCCTTAGGCCTGCTGTATCAGGTAGGAGAGCCATCATCATAGCTGCCAGAGCCGTGGGAGAGCAGGACTGTGGGCACAGGTCCTTCCAAGCATAAGGCCAGAGGCCTGACCAACGGGGACCTAGAGCCAGGCCATGTGCTGGGGTCCTGAGGGGGAAGTGGGACCAGAGCCCATCGGATGCACCGCTAGCAGCAGCTGGATCTTGGGGAACCCTGGGCCAGGCCCAAGCTCACCTTCTTCATGCTGCCCCGGGTCACGGTGGACAGGGCGTTGGACATGAGGCGGGGGCTCAGGCCCCGGAACAGCCCTATCTTCCCATCCACCTGCACAATGTACTTGGCTGTAAGGAAGCAAAAGGGAGTGGTGTCACACCAGCCCAGGGACACCCACTGCTGGACCACACGCCCAGACCAGACGCAGCTCGTCTCCCAAGCACTGCTGACTATGGCTGGGGGGGACTGCCTCCAGGACGTGACGCAGGCCAGCTCTGATCCTAAGTGTCTCTTTCGGTCAAACATTCCAACATTCTTCTGACAGAGAAGCTCATATTCTTTCTTTCCTGTTTGTTCTTTCTTTCCCTTAGCTTTGAAAACTTCAGCTTGGCAACCTCAGCTGTTGTTTCTCAACTCAGCAACTGGAGTGCTGTAATCCAAAACCAATTTCAGCTGCTTATGAAGTGTTGAGGGGGGTAGAGTTCCCACAGGCAGTGATGACTTTTGCAACGTCAGGGAAAGGGAAAGGAAGGAAGGGGACGCGTTCGGTCTCTGTGAGGACAGGCCCAGGAACATTCGCAGGCACGCTATGGCCAGGACAGCCCCAGCCCTGTTACTATGCTACATTACACCCAGGGCGCCACCTGGCACCTGCTGGCTCTTGTTAGTAACAGAAAGTCACGCCTGTGGAGAAGCACCTGAAATGGTGACAAGTGAGTGCGGGAGACCCCGGGCAGTCAGGATCCGAGCTGGCCTCCGAGCAGTGCTTTCATGATGGGCCCTCCTTTTATCAGACTTCCTGTCCCACTGCTGTATTTCACATCCAGTATGTAACATGCAACATCTGACACCTCACACTCTTTATCTTACACTTAACCATGTTCAAGGTGATACGTTTTGGCTGGAAGCCAGTAGAATGTTCTCTCAGTGTGCTCCCCTTTCAGACCCATGATGTCAGCTCTCTGGCACCGCACACAGGCGAGGCAGCACGTGTGCCCTTTTCTCCTCTGCCAGCCAGGCAGCTCCAGTCCAGGTCACACTCTGTAAGGGCTTCCAGGGGCAGAGCAGTGCACCTGTTACTGCACAGTGGTTTCCAGAGGTAGGTGGGCGGAGCAAAGAGGAGACCAGTGACTCCAGATTGTCAGACAGGAGGGTTTGTGGGGTGAGGGACACAGGCAGAGCTTCAGTGTGGGGTCCAGAACAATCCTTGACCTTCTGGATCTGCCCACCAGCAGAGGATGAAGCCTCTACTTGGCTATGACCTGAGAAAGGAGAGGCAACCCCTCCTGGGCTGCCCTGCTCCGGTATTCCAGGCCTTCCCTGAAAGGCCTCAAACACTCAGGGATCCCTGCTGTTAGACCAGACAATGTCATCACAGCTGCAGGGCTCTGCATAGCAACCTGGAGAAGACAATGTCCAGACTATTCTAGACAACCAGACAGCCTGGCCCCTCCTGACTAGGGAGCAGCCAATGTCCAGACCTACCTGGCAGACATCTGCCCTCCACATCTGTTTATATAAACAGAGTGAGGGCACCTCAGAACCCAGCTCACTCCTGCAAGAGGCCCTTGGAGGTCAAGATGGCTCTACAATGTGAATAGACAGTTGAGGACTTGAGTCCCTCCTAACAGCATGTGTGGGTAGATCTGAGAAAGCCTACTGACTACATACCGGTGTTCATGATCTCTGTGTGCCGTCTTCCCTGTACAATGGAGTGGGGAACCTACGTCTATGATCCCCTGTTCCCCTATGCCACCAATCTTAAAACAAACACGAGCATATTTCCCCACAGAAGGGCTTATAGGCTCTGCAATCAAAACTGGAAAAGAAACCTGATCTGTGACCCAGCCAACAGTGTGTGAAGAAGGCAGTAGACTTAGAAAGGGTACATTTAAAGAAGGTGCCATCCATCACCTGGCAGGCTGGGAACTGGGAGAGGTACAGCTGTGGCTTGACAAGGCCCTGGCCAGCTGTCACCTGCAGGCCTGAGGAGAATACAGACAGACCTCCCCCACAGGGAGAGTCGCTGGGACAGGCGACTTGATGAGGGGCCTGGGCAGAAGCAGTGGACCTTTGTTTACACACAGAGCGCAGTGGGGCTGCAGCAAGCAACTCTCTGGTGGGAGCTTAAGAGGCAAGGCAGTTCTACAAACAGCGGACGGAGACACTGGCTGGAGCAGGTACCCCACCTGAATAAGGCAGGGAAACCAGTGAGTCCCTCCTATGGGGATCCATGATCCATGATCATGAGGTCCCCAGACCCACCCGCTGGGCCTCCGGCCAGGACAGCAGGAGGGCATCTGGTCCGAAGGAAAGCTCACCACCACCCCACTTCCAGGACCACTCTGGAATGGCAGAGATCACAGGGACCAGGGTCCTGCATGGTCCTTCCCTCAGGGACCTGCCTCTCCTATACTGTGTGGGCTATGTGTTCAGCTGCTTCTCCTACCTAACCCCCGACTGCCTCTGCCACTCTTAGGCCCCCTCCTTGGAGCAGGTGTGGGCTCTGGGTACCACTGGGTTCATCGGGGCTGGCTGGGCCTGCTGCTCTTTTCTATCCATGTGAGCCTAGAAGACACTCACCGTAGGTGAAGAAGCTCGGCAAGTAGAGGACCTTCCTCCCCAGCACATTGGTCCCAAGGGTGGGGGGCATCGGCTCATGACCCACCTTCAGATTCAACAGAGACAAAAGGAAGGTTGCATTTACCTCAGGCTGACCCCTCCCAGGCTCCACCTCCACCCACACGCTGAGGCTGTTCCATCTCCTTGGGAATCTCATCTGTGTCAGCCATCAGCATCTCGTCCCCTCCAACAGCAATGTCCCTAAGTTCACTGCAGCATCCTCACCCTTAATGCCTGGCAGTCCCAGTGCAGAAATACTTATTGTTTTGTTTTAATCTTTTTTATTGAGAGTGTTTTATTACATTTTATTTATTTATTTAGGGTCTGTAGGCTTGAGGACACCCGTGTGCCACAGCTCATGTGTGGAGATCAGAAGACAGCTTGTAGGGGTTGGTTCTCTCCTACCATGTGGGTCCTGGGGATCAAACACAGATCCTCAGGCTTGGCAATAGGTGCCTTTACCCACTGAGCCATCTCACTGGCCCAGAAACACCCACTAAAATTTTTTTTCACATGGTTGGAGAGATGGCTCAGTGTTAAGAGCACTGGCTACTTTTGTAGAAGACCTAGGTTTGGTTCCCAGCACATACATGGCAGCTAACACCCATCCCTAACTCCAGCACCAAAGGATTCAACATACTTTTCTGACCTCCACAGGCATATGGGTATACTTACATATACACAGGCAAAACACTCATAGACATAAAATAAAAATAAATTTAAAAATTTTTTTACAGTTATTGATTTATCTGCTATGTGCCATGGAACATATGTGGAGATCAGAGGACATCTTGTGTGAGTTGGTGTTCTCCTTCCACTGTGAGGGTTCTGGGAACTGAACTTAGGTCATGAAGCTTGGTGGCAAGCACCTTTACACACTGAGTCATCTCACCATCCCGAAACATCCGTTTTTAAAGTGCTTGGATCTCCATTCTCCTCTGAGAATAAATGGGTTAATTCTCATCTCCAGATCAAAACTTTATCGCAATCTAATCCCCAACATGGTGATGTCAAAACCCAGTGTCCTGAGGTCTCAGCTCATGCTGAAGCCAAGTCTGCTGCCACTTACCCCTGAGTTTCTCTAAGCCTACTGCAAACACCTCCCCACCTGTCCCTGCCAGTCCCAGACTGTCAGTGTGGCCTCAAACCACACTGTGCTCTAATCTCAATTACCCTGTGTCCTGGGGACAAAATGGCCCCCTCAATTCTGCATTATAACCCTCTGCCATACTGAGTTTCCATCTCACAAGTGGATATAATATGGGGGACTATGTCATCCTTAGCCATACAAGGCTCCAGTGGAAGGGACAGGGTGCTGAACCTTGTCAATCAATGGGAAACTCTACTCCCAACCAGAGAGGAGGGGTACAGACCAGAGCCTAGGTGTCAGTGAGGACAACTTCCAGCAGGGCGTGATGGCGCACGCCTTTAGTCCCAGCACTCAGGAGGCAGAGGCAAGCAAATCTCTGTGAGAGCGAAGCTAGCCTGGTCTACACAGCAAGTGCCAGGCAGGCTGTGGTTATGGGGAGACCTTGTCTCAAAAAGAAAAAAAGGGGGAGGAGGACACAGCGTGAGCAGTGCTCATGGGATGTGGCAGTGGACGAAGCCCGTGGGCTCCATTTCCTTGTCTTCACCTTAGTTAGGTAGGTCCTTTCTGAAAGTTCACATTGTTCCTCCTGGAGGTGACTCTAAGACACATTAAAGATTGCTGACTTTTTTTTTTTTTTTTTGGTCTTTTTGAGACAGGGTCTTCCTGTAGCCCCAGCTGTCTGAGAATTCACTATGTAGACTAGGCTGGCCTTGAACTCACAGAGATCCACCTGCCTCTGCCTCCCAAGTGCTGGGACTAAAGAAATTTTAAAATTTTTATTTATTATTATTATTGTGTGTGCGAACACCCATGGCACCTTGGGTATGGGGAGGTCAGAGGTCAACTACTAAGTCAGTTCTCTCCTGCCACCTTTATGTGGGTTCTGGGGATTCAACTCCTATCTTCAAGCCTGCACAGTAAGCACCCTATGTGCTGCTGAGCTGTACATAGACCCTAATTATAAATTATAAAAGCCCTATGAAGTCTTTAAAAAAACAAAAACAAAAAGAAGAAGAAAGAAACTCAAAAGAGCTGAGAGGAAAAGAAGGGTCAGGTGACCCAGGGAGTCAGCCTCCCCTTCTAGAGCTTTTCCTTTCTGGGTCAGGAGCTAGGCTCTGTCCTCTTGGATAGTGGGTGGTCCTATATGCCCTGAACATCAGGCAAGCAGGCCCTCATGCTGTCTTCCCTAGACTCCTCACTATAATCTGGGAGTCCCAATGACTCCAATCTCACCCTGAAGCCTGTGACTGTCTTATCCCACATCCTCATGGCTCCTAAATCCGTTGTGTCTATTAATGTTCCCTGGGTTATCAAAGGCACACTGCCCCTCAACTCCATTCCTCTCGGGCCCAAGTTGTAACTGTTGTTCCCAAGCCATACTCACCCAAATGCATTTCTATGTGTGTCGCCCCAGTCCTGACCACAGCCAACACTATTATGGTCCTGTATCTGGTATGGGCAGAGCCAGTCCACCATCTTAAAGTCTCCACACACACCCCCATCCCAACACTCACATATCCTGATTGAAGGTCCCACATTTTATTCCCTCAACCTAGACAACCCTCAGTCTAGCATTCTACCTCTGCTCCCTGCAAAAGATAGTCTGTCATTATTATTCGTTGCGGGGTTTTTAAAATTAGGTCTGTCATTAATATTAGTTTGAGGGGGGGATTGGTGCTCACAAAGGGCCAAATTCTCTCCGATACCAATGCTCTCTACAGCTGTAAATCCTAATCCTGTCAATATACACCCACATCACAGCCAAATGTCAGTGCTGGTCTCTGCCTTCCCCATGAGTCATCTCCAAACTTCAGCCATTCTCAATGCCCCTGACTAAATTGTCTCATTCCTTGTCATATTTCCGGTCAGACCCCAAACTCTAATACCCCCATTTCCCAGACCCCAGGCTCCAATGACTCCCCTTCTTAAGGTCCACTCATTCCCAACATATTTTGAATTCTCTCAGTTCAGTTACAAGGACAGCAAAATCTGATACTCACTTGCCTTAAATCAAACCTCAAATCTTAGCTGGGTCTCCATCTCAATTTTCACCTCCATACTCCACTCTTCCTGAACTGGAAAATTCTAGACTACATCTTCAGAGATAAGTCTGGGCCTGAACCATGCCCACAAAAAAAAACTGTCTCTACCTGCGTCACACCCACCAATGCCTGCCAACTGTCGTTGTCGCCACCCCCCCCTTTCCGGACCGCATTGCTGGCCACCACCAAATGCAATAGGTGCTCACCCAAGCATCCTTTTTAAATGCACACAAGCACATCATCTCTCCAATTTTGTAGTCTTTACCTATCCTGCCTGACCCACTGCCCATTCCCAATCTCCGCAGACACAACCACTGCGATTCCATTTCCTTCCTCCCCTAAATGCGTCATCCCCTTCCCCTCAAAGCCTCCTCCAAGGCTCTCCTCTCCAAACAGTCGCAGCCACGGCTCCACTCCCCCAATGCAGAGGCCCCTCCTCCCAGCAAATCTGTCGTCGCCATCAAATCCACAGCCCCGCTGCATTCTTTCCCTCCTAAATTTCAGGCCCGGGAGCCCACTCCTTTGTCCCTCAAAGCCGCTTTTTTTCTATCTCTACAATGCAGAGCCCCAAATATAACTCACCTTCTTAACACTTCGCCTACGTCTCTCCCGCAAACTTCTCAGCCCTTCCACAAATTTGTGGTTTCGTCCCTCTCCACATCCCAAACTCACCGCCTCCATCTCTTTACCTCCCACATCTGCCCGCACCCCAGATTTCTCCCTTTCCCACACCTGTCACTCACGTTCCCCCACCCCGCGCTGCTGCTCCCCTAGGCCCACTGCTGCACCCTCCAGGCCCGATGCAGCACCCTAGGCCCCATGCTGCAGCCCCAGCCCGACGCTGCATCCCCCAGGCCTGCCCCGACACCTCCCGGCGCCGCCCCCATCCCCGGCCTCACCTGGATCAGCAGCTTCACATAGAGCAGCGGGTGGCTGAGCGCGGTCACGCCCGCGCCCAGCGCCACGAACAGCGCCTCGGTGGTCGGGGCGTTGTCCCCTGAGCCCGGGCCCCCCGCGCCGCCGTCCATCCTGCGCGCCGTCGGCTGCGCCGCGGGCCGAGGG
>NW_008343842.1:2261027-2282065 GCF_000622305.1 Nannospalax galili | reverse complement strand
GGGCCTCGACCCCCGCCGGCGCGCCGCCGCGAGCTCCCGCTCCAGCTCCGGCTCCCGCCATCCCCGCGGCGCCGCCGGGAGCCCAGGGCGCCACTTCCGGGTCTGAAGGCCCATGGCGCCGGGCGGCGAGGTCACGCCCCGTCACGTGTACTGACCACGCCCCTCGGCTCAGGGGACAGGGCCTGGCGGTACCCCTCGCAGGCGCCGGGGAGCGCGTCAGTGGCCTCCGGCTGGGGGCGCCGGGGGCCGAGGCGGTCGGGGCTCGGTGCTGGGGTGGCCGTCGCAGGGCTCGGACCGGGCTGGCTGGACACGGGGATCTGAGCCGAGGCGCTGGCAATCCCCACCCAACCCTGGCCCTTTTCTCCACAGCTCAGTCCCCGCCCCTTTGCGGCCCAGACCCGGTCACCCCAGCCTCCGCCTCTGTACCCCTGGTGTCCCCCTGCCGCCCCCCCTTCCTCCTCCTGCACTCCTGGTGTCCCCTCTGTACCCTCCTCCTCCTCCTCCTGCACCCTTGATGTCCCCTCTGCGGCCCCCTCCGCCTCTTTCTTCTCCTCCTCCTGTACTCCCCCCACCCATGTCCCCTCTGTGGGCGTTAAAGCCTCTCCAGACCCTGTCCACACCCTCCAGAGCCCCCGTCCTAGCCCTAATTATAAAATACGTTTTTCCCCAAAGTAGTTGAGTATCTCTTTCACCAGGATGTGAATGACTTCTTCACAAGTGTGCCACACACGCAGGCACTGTGCTAAGGGGGGCTTTAGTTAACTAGGCCTCGAGTTGCACTTTTGCTTTGCGCCTCACCATCACCCTGCCAAGAAGGTGCTTACTACAGTCAGTGGCCTGTTCTTGTTTATAACTGGGTCCCCACTTCCTGCAGCAAGCAGAGCTATACTCCGCTAAACTCTGCTAATTGTGGATGCCCAATGTAGGTTTCTAGTAAATGGAGGCTGGAGTCTGCAGAGCCCTGAACCCTTCCTGAAGAGGTCTTTAGAATAGGACATTACCCTCTCCCCCATACCTGTCCTATGAGAAAGCCACTCTTCCTGGTCACTTCCAAATACAAACCCTTGCCATGGTCAAAACCTCCCAGTCTCCCCTCTTTGTGGGTTCCATCCCCCACCTTAGACCCCCTAACCCAGGCTTGCCCAGCTGTTCGGGGTTTCATGTTACTGTATTTTTCCTTCAAATACATTCATCAAACCTTCCACCCTCTCCCAGGAGAACTTTAAAAGACTTCCTCTTGCTCTGATTCTGATTAAATTCAACAGAGGACTTAGGCTCAAGCTAAGGTTGGGGAGAGGTTGGGGAGGGGCCACCTTCCTGACACTTCCCCCATACAAATCCTTTCCTTCCTTGGATTTTTCCTGTGTCTGTTTTTCCTTCTGAATTTGATTGTTCACTATGGGGCCCTGTACCTGTCTGGCTCTTTCACACTGTGGCTGTCTGTGAGGAAGATGTGTTGTATTGTCTTGCATTATTTTCTATTTTTAACTACCCCAAATACAGGGATGTATATGAAGTGTGTGTCAAGCAAGTTGTTTCTAAGTGACTAAACCAAACAAGTGGAAGTGGGGGCTGGAGAGATGGCTCAGCAGTTAAGAGCACTGGCTGTTCTTGCAGAGGATCCGGGTTTGAATCCCAGCACCCACACAGAAGTGAACAACTGTCCATAACTCCAGTTCCAGGGGATCTGATGGCCTCTTCTGACCTCTGCAGGCATTGCATGACACGGGTGCACTTACCTACATGCAGGCAATACACTTGTATACATAAAATAAAAATAATAAAATAACAAATTGAAGTGACAGGAAGCCAGTGTGGAGTGCACTACTGTAAAACCACTACTCAGAAAGTTCAGGCAGCAGGATCAGTAATTCAAGGCCAGACTGAGCTATGCACTAATGCCGGAGATATAAACAGACACATTTGTGTTTTTCCGTTATGTCACAAATTTTGTGAATAACAATAAATACCCAAGTGACACTGATTTCCATGACTGCAGTTTGCCAAGTACTTCAAATTTCTCTTGATAGCTGACTGTTGGTAATCACAGGTTCTTTCATAACAATCTTAGTTACTAATATGAACGCAAATTACACACCACACAGTAATTATGTCTGTCTCTCAATGTATATATGTAGAATACAGAATGACTTCAAAGGGAGAGAGGCCACAGAGCTCAAGGACTTGAAAGAGGCCATACTGGAGGGGAGAAAGCTGGTACAGAAGGAAGAAAGCCACTTCCTTAGTTAGATATTAACCAGCCCAGCTGGAGAGCTGCGGTAGGCTGGAAGAGCTGCTGTAGAGTTGAGCTGTAGAGTCCAGTGGAATTGCAAAACAGCATGAGCCTGGAAGCAAGGCAAAGGACGGGGTCCAGACGGCTGGACAAATGGATGGCAGTTCAAAGAAAACACATCAAACATTAGGGACCCAGCTGAGCTGAAGCCTCTGGGACAGCTGGGATTCTCTGTCCATTGGTCCCTTGAAATACACACTAGGTGGTCAGATGACAAAAGGGTGGGGCTGTTACCATCTAGTGTTAGGCATCCTCCTCTTTATGAGGTCCAAGTGAAAGTGCTGTGCCTTTCTCTGGTCTAGTTTGTCCAGTAAAACTCTCAGGCCTAGGTTTTGTTTTGTTTTGTTTATATTGTTTGATATGCCCATATCCCTGTTCTATTTTGCCGTTTCTGATTTATTTTTAATTTTTTTAATTCTGTGTGTGTGTGTGTGTGTGTGTGTGTGTGTGTACATAAGTGCAGGCACCCTCAGAAGTCAGAGGCATTGGATCCCCCCTGGAGCTGGAGATACAGGCAGTTGTGAGTTGCCCCAGTGTATTTGCCGGAAATTGAACTCAGATCCTCTGAAAGAGGACATGAGCTCTTAACTGCTGAACCATCTCTCTAGCCCCTAGCAGGTAGGTACCTTTTTACATTCGGGAGTAAGCAATTAGTTTGTACCTTGTGGATGTTACTGTGCAGGTGGTGGCATCCACACACACTGAATCATTGTGACTCTGTTCTTGCACTCAAAATGGAGCTAAAGGCTCCTTATAAAATGGAGTCACTCAGGCCAAGGCATAGGCAGAAATCCACAGATTTACATAATATGGAGTGACTTAGAACAGAGCACAGCCTGATCTCCACAGTGAGCCCCATCTCACATATATCTGTGTATGTGTAATATAATATATATAAATATTTATGTGTAAAAAATATAATAAAATAAGAGCTGGGCTTGGTGCTGGGTGCACGCCTTTAGTCCCAGCACTCGGGAGGCAGAGATAGGTGGGTTTCTGTGAGTTAGAGACCAGCCTGGTCTACATAGTGAGTTCCAGGCCAGCTGGGGCTACTGGGAGACCCTGTGTCAAAAAGATCAAAAAAAAAAAAAAAAAAAGCATATACATATGTATAATAAAATAAAAGCATGTGAGTTAAATCAGCCAGATCCCCCATAATACCAAACAGAAGCAAATTTACACTCAGTACATCTGCATTTTTACAACCCAAAATTCATAGGGACACCGGGAAGAAGAAGAAAAGAAAAATGCAAGTCACAGACCACTCAAAGACACATTCCGCTGGGATTCAAACCTGGGTCCTCTGCAAGATCAGCCAATGCTCTTAACCGCTGAGCCATCTCTCCAGCCCCAGAACAGGTATATTTCAAAAGAACTATGTACAGCTAGAAGTAAAAAGTTCCCTCACTAAACAACTGGCTGAAAGACACAACAATGCATGTCCACAGAGCTGTGAAGCCCTTGGCTCTGGGTAGTTAACATCCTGTGGTCCATTACTCTCTGCTCTGGCCACCTCTCCCTACTTAACAAGTTGCACTGGGGCTCCTGTAAGTGTTACAATAGCAGGCGCTAGTCTATCCATGATTAAACAACAGCAGCCTATTCATGATTGGACCCTAAGTTTGGCAGTAGGATCCTAACAAACATTTACTAGGAAATGAATCAATATGTAAAAGTGCCTTTATTTATTTTTTTCTTTTTCTTTTTGTTTGACAAGTTTCCCTAGTCCCAGCCCACCTGGAACTCTCTATGTAGACTAAGCTGGCCTCAATTTCACAGAAACATACCTGCTTCTGCCTCCTGAGTGCTGGGATTAAAAATCATGCACAACCATACCCAGGGTTTATTTTTTATTTTATATATATGAATGTTTTGCTTGCATATATGAAAGTGTACTATGTGACTGCAATGCCCATAGAAACTAGAAGAAGGTGTCAAATCCCTTGAGACTGGAGTTATGGGCAGTTGTTAGCTGCCATGTGAGTACAGGGAACTGAACCTCAGGAATCAGAGAGACCACATTTCATCCATACACAGGAAGCAGAGAACAGGAAGGCAAGGCTACAAACCCTCAGAGCCTGCCTCCAGTCCTCCAGCAACCTCTACTGCCCAAAGGTTATGTGACATTCCCAAACAGCACCAACAACTGGGGACCAAGTGTTCAAATACCTGAGCCTATGGGGACATTTCTCACTCAAACCACAATGAGATGAGGACTAAACTCAGGGAGTCAGGCTTGGTGGCAAGCACCTTTACCTGCTGAGCCATTTGCTGACCTCACACTGCAGGATGGCTTACTGACCTCAATTACACAGTAACTGTAGCTTTGCAAATCAGGCCCATGTATCCCTCAGAGGGGTCAGGACTCCCGGCTGTCCCTATAGGGCAAGGCTAGTTCCTTCCCATCATTCTTTATAGCCAGGCTAGCAGGAAATAGCTGTTCACTCCAGAAACACAGGATACTTAATAGCCCCCTCCCCCAAAAAACATTAAAATAAAGGTTTGTCCCAGAAGACCAGCCCAGTTTTCCCTACCATACCTGCTCCCACCCAAGGCAAACAGAGAAGTAGAGTCCACAGCCAGAAAACCCTGGTGTGGTAGTGCTTGCTGGTCGTGTCCTGTGAAGGTAGGATCAGGAGCTCAAGGTCATCTTCAGCTGCCTGTGGGCTCTATCTCAAAAAAATCAAAAACAAAAGAAAAACAAAGACCTATGTGCTGATGCACGCCTTTAGTCCCAGCACTCGGGAGACAGAGGCAGGTGGATCTTTGTGAGTTCAAGGCTAGCCTGGTCTACATAGCTAGTTGCAGGCCAGCTGGGGCTACAGGGAGACCTTGTTTAAAAAAAAGACAAAAGCAAAAACAAAGCAGGCGGGAGGAGGGGGGAGAGAGAGAACACATATCAAGGAAGCTTCCCGACTTCCACTCGGACCCTGAACTCTCATGCTACCCCAAACTTCACATCACTTTGGATTCCCATGACCTGCTTAGTGTGATGTCAACTGAATTGCAATAGTGGGTACTTAAATTTTCTGTTCTCATTGCAACATAGTTTCCTACAGGATCCCAGAAACCTAGGATACATCATAGACTTGCTATCTCCAAGGGCTCTAAGAGTACTTTCTGGGCTAGAGAGATGGCTCAGCAGTTAAGAGCACTGGCTGCTCTTCCAGAGGACCCAGATTCAGTTCCCAGCACCCGCATAGCAGCTCACAACTATCTGTAACTCCAGTTTCAGGGGATCCAACACCTTTTGGCCCCCATCGGCATCAGACACACATGGTGCACTTATATACATGCAGGTAAAACATTCATACGTATTAAATTAAAATATATAAAATCATAAATAAGTAAACGACAGAGCCAGGCATGGTTATATACTCAGCCCTAGATAGATGGAGACAGGAGAATCAGGAATTCAAGGCCAGTCTCAGCTCCATAGCAAATTCTAGGCTACACTGGGCTGTACAAAGCCCCACCTCAAAAAAAACAAAATAGGATTTTAAAAAACTATAATTTTTAAGCCAGGCATGATGGCGCACACCTTTGATTCCAGCACTTCAGAGGCAGGGGCAAACAGATCTCTGTGAGATGGAGGCCAGCCTGATCTACATATTAAGTTCAGGTCAGGTGGGGCTACAGAGAGACCCTATCTCAAAAAGACAATTTATTATTTTTATTTTATGTGTATGAGTGTATTTCCTGCATGTTGTGCAATGCCCTCAGAGATTAGAAGAGGGCATCAGATCCCCTGAAACTGGAGTTACAAACAATTGTTAGCCACGATGTGGGTGCTGAGAATCGAACCCAGGTCCTCTGCAAGAGCAGCCAGTACTCTTAACCACTGAGCCATCTCTCCAGGTCCCCCAAATAGGATTTTATTCAGCCATTAAAAAGAACGAATTTCCGCTGGGCGTGGTAGCACATGCCTTTAATCTCAGCACTGGGGCAGAAGAGGCAGGCGGATCTCTGTGAGTTCAAGGCCAGCCTGGTCTACATAGTAAGTTCCAGGCTAGCTGGGGCTACAGGGAGACCCTGTCTCAAAAAAAGACCAAAAAAAAAGATGCAACCAAAGATTATTATAGTAAGCGAATTAAGGCAGAATCTGAACAAATACTGAAGATTTTCTCTTATTTTAGATTCTAGATTTTAAAAATATTTTATCTTGGACTGGAGAGATGGCTCAGTGGTTAAGAGCACTGACTGCTCTTGCACACACAGGGAAGCTACGAACTGTCCTTAACACCAGTTCCAGGGGAATCCGACACCCTCTTCTGGCCTCCATGGCATTGCACGACATGGGTGCACTCACACACATGCAGGCAATACACTCATATACATAAAATAAAAATAATAATATATGTATATTTTTTAGCCCAGCGTGGTGGCGCACGCCTTTAATCCCAGCACTTGGGAGGCAGAAGCAGGTGGATCTCTGTCAGTTCAAGGCCAGTCTGGTCTATATAGTGAGTTCCAGGCCAGCTGGAGCTACAGGGAGTCCCTCTCTCAAAAACGTATTTGGGCCAGGCGTTGTGACACATGCCTTTAATCCCAGCAGTAGGGAGACAGGGGCAAGCAAATCTCTGTGGGATAGAGGCCAGCCTGGTCTACACAGTGACTTCTAGGCCAGTCAAGGCTACACAGTGAGACCCAGTCTCTAAAAATAAAAACAACAAAGAAAAGCTTTTTATTTTCTAGGTGAGGTAGCCCCTGCCTGTAATGCCAGCACTCAGAACGCTGAGGCAGGTGGATCCACATGAGTTTGAGACCAACTTTGGTTACATAGTGAGTTCCAGGTCAGCCTGAGCTACAGAGTAAGACTGTCTCAAAAACAAGGTTGAGGAATGTAGCTCACTATGTAAAGTTCTTGCCCAGCATGGATGAAGTCCTGGATTTTGTCCTAGCACCATGTAAACCAGGTGTGATGGCATACATCTACAATCACAGTACTCATCATGTAGAGGCAGAATTAGAAGTTCAAGGTCAGCCTCAGCTACACAGTGAGTTTGAGACCAGCTTAGGTTACATGAAACCCTGTCTTGAAATAGGCAGGAAGGAAGGACAGAAGGAAGGAAGGAAGGAAGGAAGGAAGGAAGGAAGGAAGGAAGTGGATTTGTTAAAAATGATAACAATAGCAGAAATATATTTTTAGTACGGCCAGGGAGGGGAGGGGAGGGGAAGGGAAGGGAGGAGAAGGGAGGGAAGGGAGAAGCTTAAGCCTCCACTCAGAGGGCTAACCAGGAACCTCTGGGGATAGGGCCTGGAGTTGAAATGTTCTAGAAAAGCTCTCTTGGTGATTCTGGGCACCCAGGGGACAGGGAATCATTGCCTCAGGCTGGGGACCACAGTATACACAGAACTGGTGGATTGGCAGAGGGTAGCCTATAATCTGGGCACAGGCTTCTGTCTCCGGGCTGGGTGGTCACAGACGTACCCTGCTTTTCCCACACTGGCAACAGAGCTGGGCACAGGAGGAGTTCCTTAACTGCAGGCTGAAGGAAACAGAGACTTTTGCTTTTTGTCCCCACTCCTCACTCTCCCCAGACAGGTGCTCTAAGAAGTCCACCTTCACAGTTCCCTCTGGCCTCTGCAGGGACCCCAGGCTTGAGTTTCCTGGACAGGCTTAGCATCAATCTGGTACCAGAACGGACTGGGGCACAGTAAACCTCAAGAATCCAAGTTTAAAGCAGGGTTTGCTGCCCATGAGTCCAAAGACTTGCTTTAAAAAAAAAAAAAAAGCCAGGTGTGGTGGTGCACGCCTTTAATCCCAGCACTTGGGAGGCAGAGGCAGGCGGATCTTGTGAGCTCAAGGCCAGCCTGGTCTATATAGTGAGTTCCAGGACAGCTGGGGCTACAAGGAGACCCTGTCTCAAAAAGACAAAAAAATCAAAACAAAAACCCCAAAACTGCTTGAGTCTGGAGAGATGGTTCAGAGATTAAGAGTGCTTACTGTCCTTGGTTTGTGTGGGTCACCTCTGTATTTCTATGACTGCCCAACTTCAGAGTCAGGAAATAGAGGAAAGAGAACTTTTGGCCCTTCCCGTTCCCTCCTGGGAGAGATTTGCGGAGGGCGGGCGTGCAGCATGCCAGGCTGTGTGCAAGCCTCTGGGGACAGGAAGAAATGAGCCAGGTCTCAGGGTCTTGTAAGAACTAAAACCACACATGAGATGAGTGTCCTTTGTCAGTTTATCAAGTCCCTAGCACAGAAATGATAGAACCCAGAGCCCTTAGCACACCAGGCAAACACCCTACCCTTAGGCTACACTGGAAATAGGTTTCTGGTGTCTCTAGGGGGCTTTGTAACAGCTCTGTCTGAGGACTATCATGGGGCACTTAAGGGTCTGGAGAGATCACTCAGTGGTTAAGAGCACTGGCTGCTCTAGAAGAGGACCTGGGTTCGATTCCCAGCACCCATTTGGTGGCTAACAGCCGCCTTTCACTACAGTTCCAGGGGATCCGATGCTTTCTTCTGACCTCCGTGGGCATTGCATGACATGGGTACACTTACACACACGTAGTCAATAGACATAAAATAAGAAAAATAACACCGAGTGTGGTGGCGTACACCTTTAATCCCAGCACTTGGGAGTCAAAGGCAGGCTGATCTCTGTGAGTTTGGGTCCAGCCTGGTCTACATAGTGAGTTCCAGGCCATCTGGGGCTACAGAGAGACCCTGTCTCAAAAAGATCAAAAAAAAAAAAAAAAGAACATATTTAAAATTAAAATAAAAAAGAGGCCCTTAGTAACATGGACCATAAGGACCATAAGGCAGGTGGAGAACTGCTTGTACTAGTGTGGGTAAAACCTGTGGGAGGGTGGCCTGAGGGAGGGGGCACAGGAGAAAGAACAGCAGTTAGCAGGGCAGGAACAAAATGTTCCTTCCACACATGAAAGCCCAGTGATTCCTCTCCAAGCCACTTGTGTTCCCCCTGAGCCCCTTCAAGGCTAAAGTGGTCAGAGCCTTGAACTATAGAGAAGCCCTGGCAGGGCTGGGAGCGCCCACGTGCTGGCTGTGTGCGGGGGCCCAGAGACTTCTCAGTACTTCCCCTGGGCTCCCTTCTGGCGCCTCTGGCCTCAGGCCCCCCTCCTCTCCTAGAAACACTGAGCCTGCCCTTCTTCCAGCTGCAAATTCTCTGTCAAGTTGGCCCAGCTGCTATTTCATGCCCAGGCCCAGGCTGCCATTCCTGGATCCCAGCTAGCCCAATTTACCATCTCTGCTGACCTTGAGCCCTGCCTGGGTAGGGGGAAGGGCAGGGGCCTGGCACCAGCCCCGCTGGGTCCCTGCCAATGCCCAGCTTTGAAACTGGAGCTTTCATACACGGAAGAAGAAAAGGCTGTTTACAGGGCTCACTGACGTGCAGCAGGTGCTTGGTCGGGTGGCCCAAGCACTTGGCCCACGCACTTGCAGTCGGTCAGTCTGGCCTTGAGTGATTACAGTGGCTGGAGGGGACCCTCCCCAGGGACAGCCCTGCTTTCAAGTCTTGCAGGGCTGACTGGTTCTGAATAACATTGCTCAAACTAACAGTAAAACTATAGGAATACTCAGACTTTCCCAGGCCCACTCAGTTAAAAGTCAGAATATAGGCAAAAGGTCTTGGAAGAGGTGACATCAGGAAGGTCGTGGGGTGTCTGTGCCAGTGGAGGGGATAGCGGGCAGCTGCATACCCTTTCACAGGAAAGCCTGTGCAAATGGTGAAACTTCTGGCAGAGGTACAATTAGAAAAATTCTAGCTGATTGGGGAGAGGACAGGCAGGATAGAGAGATGCTGGGCTGTTCCCTCACAGTTTCTTCCCAGCAGAGCCAGGAACTGGCTGCTTGGTTGCCCACCCACCCACCACACTTACAATGACTGGGAGCCTCTGCCTGCACATGACCTCCCAGACAGCACCCCTCCCCAGGGCCTCCTAAAGACCTGATTGCTGGAGGAGTGGGTGAAGCCCCAGAGGGTGGCCAGGGCCACCAAAGTCACAGAGCTGACAGAAGGTGTTGGCTTTCCTCATACATCTATTGTCAGGGACCATTAAGCCCTTGCAGGAACTGTGTGCCTGGCTGATGCTGGGAGTGGGGTTAGGGCTAAAGGGAGGAGGGGAAGCTAGAACACACACCTGGTTCCCTCCCAGGCCAAGTACTGTTCTGGAGCCTTCTTTGGAAGCTCCAGGCCCTGGGAACTGAGAGGTGAGATAGTCCCTTGGGAAGGAGGAAGTGACATCAGTCCATCCTATTCCACAGGGGACATGGTACAGGACTGGGGATGTCAGCACTCCACTGATGAGTCAGATGAAGAAGTTCAGCACCAAGGAGTCTCCCCAGGCTAAGAAGAGGTGCCCAGAGAAAATGCTCTTATGGATGAAGTGGCCCAGCATTGCCTGCAGAGGGCACCTGTAGGCAGCAGCCCAGTGTCCTCACCAACCATGTGGTATAGGATACATAAAACCAAATGAGCTGGACCTGAGGGGGCACCCCTTTAATCTCAGCACTCCAGAGGCAGGTGGATCTCAGTGAGGTTGAGGCCAGCCTGGTCTAAAGAGCAAGTTCCAGGCTAGCTGAGGTTACAGAGAGACCCTGTCTCAAACAAACCCACAAACAAACCCACACAGAAAGCCCAGGGAAGGTGAAGTGTCACCGTGAAATGCAGAAGTCTGACTTGTGCCCTGGCCTTTTCTGTTTTGTTATTTATTTATTTTTTGGAGATAGGGTCTCATGTAGCCTAGACTGGCCTCAAACTCACTCTTTAGCCAAGGATGACCTTGAACCCCTGATCCCGCTGCCTCATCTCTCAAGTGCTGGGATTACAGAAGTGTACCACCATGCTCGGCTGAAGCCTTTTCAAAAAGGAAGTTTATTCTTTGACAACTTCATACATGTATGTATTGAATTTTGCTCATTTCACCCTCCATTACCCTCCCTCATTCCTCTCCCTCCCCTGATGAGACCTTTTTCACCCCATCTCTCCCCTACTTGCCCCATCTCTCCCCTTCTTTGATCTGTGTGTCTGTGTGTGTGTGTGTGTGTGTGTGTGTGTGTGTGTGTGTGTGGTGTGTATGAGACCCAGTGAGTTTAATTAAGGTTGCTTTCATGAGCACGAGTGAGGATTGGTAACTGGAACATGAGGCACTCACCAGTGACTACCTCACTCAAGAAAATGACACTCTGTCCTCCAGACACCATTAACTGCCCATTGTCCCTCAGTGAGGGATGGGGCCCATTTGTTTTAAACATTTGTTTACTATATAATTTGCATGTGTGTGTCTGTGCACAGGCATGCCTGTTTGCATATGCACATACCATGGTATGCACATGGAGGTCAGAGGATAACTTGTAGGAATCAGTTCAGTCAGTTCTCTCCTTCCACCATGTGGGTCCCAGGGATGAAATTCAGATGGTCAGTCTTGGTGGCAAGTGCCTTTCCCCAAAAAGCCATCACACACACACACACATACACCCACCCACCCACCCACACACCCATACACACACTTTTAAAAATATTTTATTATTTTTTATTTTGTGTGTATGAGTGTATTGCCTACATGTGTGTTAAGTACCCGTGTTGTGTAATGTCTATGGAGGTCAGAAGAGGGCATTGGATCCCCTGGAACTGGAGTTAAGGATGGTGGTTAACCACCATGTGAGTGCTGGGAATCGAACCCAGGTCCTCTGCAAGGGCAGTCAGTGCTCTTAATCACTGAGCCATCTCTCTACAGGACCCCCCCCCCCATTTTTGAGACAGGTTCTCATGATGTAGCCCCAGCTGGCCTGTAACTCACTATGTAGCCTGGCCTTGATCTCACAGAGATCTGCCTGCCTCTGCCTCCTGAGTGTTGGGACTAAAGGCATGTGCCACTGACCTGGCTCCCCACCCTTCTCTTTAATAGTGACATTTATGAGGGATTAGCCTTTGTTTACTTTATAGTTAGTTACACTGAGGAAATGATATCAAACATCTCTTGGAGTCTGATAATGGCAATATCATCTTTGGGGGGGGGGCTGTCTTTTGAGACAGGGTCTCCCTGTAGCCCCAGCTGGCCTGGAACTCACTATGTAGACCAGGCTGGTCTTGAACTTACAGAGATCTGCCTACCTCTGCTTCCTGAGTTCTGGGATTAAAGGCGTGCGCCACTACACCTGGCTCTGGCAATGTCATTTTATAGATATCTACACATGTATAAACATACATGTAAATAAAACAATATTACTATAATAAGTGTGTATGTGTATACATTTATACATGTGGTTTGTAGCTTATTTGAGTCCTTTCAGCTTTTAGATAGACATAGAAATATTCTTGGGTAAAATCATCTGATATCTGGGGTTCTCTTCACCATGACAAGAAGAGACAGTGGCAGGGTTGCACATAGACCAGGACTGGCTGGAAGCTGGCATTCAGGTACAGGCTGTAGGTTCAGGAGGATGTGCTGTTTGTTTTGTCTGCTGTGTATATTATAAATTCTTCATACTAAAAAGTACAAATGGACTGGAGAGATGGCTCAGCAGTTAAGAGCCTTGGTTGCCCTTGCAGACATTCAGTTCCCAGCACCCACGTGGTGGCTCACAACCATCAGTAACTCCTGTTCCAGGTGATCTATAGCCCTCTTCTGGCCTCTGCAGGTATTGCACACATGTGGTGCACTTACACACACATGTATGCAAACACTCATACACATAAAATAAAATAAATAAATAAAAATTTGTTTAAAAAGGAAACCAAACCCGAGCAGGATTAGGGATTTAGGGCTAAGCACCAGGCAGGCCTCTGGTGGAAAATACGGGTTCAGTGAACCTCAGAAGTCAGGGCTGCTGGATGGGAGGCCTCAGGCCCGAAGCTGCTGCCACTCAAGGCTGTGCCAGGTGCTTTGGGTCCCAGGACAAAGACCAGCCTCAGTGAAGGGTCTTGGCTCAGGACCCAGTGGGAGAACACTCATTGAATAGCCTTTGAACTTGAATGAATAGAGTGCCCATGTGTTCTGAAAGTGCTGGGTGACACAGGGCTCAGGAGGCATCCTGCCTGATGGGTTGCTATGAGCAGGGGACCCTGAAGATGGAGCAGTATATAGGCGGTCCTCCAGGCTTCCCAGATTTTGCTAGAGTTGTACGACATCCACCCAAGTTTGGGGAGTCACAATTCTCCCATGTTCTTCCTGGGTGACCTCAGGCAAGCTCCTTTACTTCTTTGAGTAAATAAGAAACTGGTTAGCCCAAAAACATGTTGCTATTATTATTTCAGCTGCCCTGAAAGGAAGCTACTCTCCCCTGGGGCACCAGAGCAATGTCAACACTTCTAAGAGGAGTGCACCGGAAGAGGTTGCAAGGGCATGGGCCCTACCCTGCAGCCCCACATAGCCTATGATCTGTTGCATTTTATTTTATTTTTTTACATTTATTTATTTATTTTGAGGGGAGGGGGTATGCTTTCACAGCATGTATGTGGAGAGTCAGCTCTCTCTTTCCATCATGTAGGACTCTCAGCCCCTTTACCCACTGAACCATCTCAAAGGCCTCCTCTTTTTTTTTTTTTTTTGAGACAGAGTCTCATATAGTGCAGGCTTGTCTCAAACTTACTATGTAGCCAAGGATGACCTTGAACTTCTGATCCTCCTGCTTCCACCTTCCAAGTGCTGAGATCACAGGCATGTGCCTCTACACACAGTTTATGCAGTGCTGGGGATGGAACCCAGGGTTCATGCATGCTAGGCAAGCACTCTACCAACTAGCTGCATCCCCAACCTTGTGACCTGTTTTTAATATGAACGGGGCAGATGCAGATAAGATGCTGAGGAAGGGAAGAAATAAAAACCCCTAGGTTCTTTGGGAGAGAGAGTAAGTCAGGCTGAGGGGTCAGGATCTAGAAACATACTGTGGATCTTGTTGCTCCTGCTTTTGGTTTTTTGAACAAAGTAGGGCTGGGGATGGGGTAGATGTCTCCAGGAGGTAAAGGTCAAAAGTCAGGAGGGCAGAGCTGACTCTGCAGGCACCTCCCACATGAGAAGAAACCAGCCTCTCCTCCAGGCCTCTTGGACCACTTCCTCTTTTTTTTGTTCTGAAGACAGGAGCAGCCCTACTGAGCCCTGGGGAGAGATGGGTGCAGGATCCAGGCTGCCCTAGCCCTGTCTTGCTAGGGCCAGGGCAAGTGAGTGTGCTGACTGGTGGACTTCCTGCTCCTGGAGTAGCTGAGGACTACCCTACAAGTTTGCAGGATGGAGCAGGCCAATGTGGAGCAGCAGGCCTCCGTGTGCAACCTGGTGGCTGTGTTCTCAAACAGCAGGTACGGGCAGTGTGGGGGAGGGTCCAGCTCCTCTACCTGCCCAGTGCCCTCATGCAGTAAAGGGCTCTGGGTACCAGTGCTCACTTTGGGTCCTGCCCTGGGTACTTTCTCCAGTTTGGGCAGCACCCAGGTCCCTCCATCATGAGTGACTGGCAGCACAGAAGACTGGTGGCATTAGGATCAGGAAGGGCATGCATCAGAGGTGGTGTTGGTCTGACGTAGTGGCAAAGGCCTGAAATCCCAGAACTCAGGAGGTGGAGGCAGGAGGATCAGGAATTCAAGGTTCATGGCCAACTTGGGCTACCTGAGACCTTGTCCTACCACCAGCACCCCAGAAAAAAACAAAAAGGCAGTGTTGGGCCGAGGACTCTCCCCACAGCATCAACGGAGCATAGGCTAATACTTCTCCAGCATCTGTCACTCAAATCAAGACGCAATTTAGTAGATGCCATTAAAATGGGGGTGAGGGGACAAGACACAGATGATGATGGGGCTGAATGAGTAAAGCAGGACCATGTGCACCTAGGATGGCCACAGTTCTAAGTTCCCTTCCATGTCTTATATCACCACCCTGATGGCCCTAGGGTGTACTTTTCTTCTATTCCATCTTTAGAGGAGGAAAAGGAGGAGGCAAGAGACCATGTTCATTAAGTTCCTGAGCTTTTCAGGTAGCGCCATGTGTCTAAAAGGCAAAGGGAGAGCCTGGTTTAGGAGGGAGAGGTTTCAGGTGGCCCTGGTGGGTGAGTGTGCGACATGAGTCTACTCAGCAGGCCTATGATTTGGGACTGTCTTGGGTTCTGCCTTCTGGAAGTACACTCCGAGATAGAGGTTGGCTTCACAAGGCTTAGGGGGAAGCTTCTTGAAGCAGCACTTGTAGTATTAGGGACACGGGGTTGGATGAAGGGAGAGGCTGAGCCTTGGATCATGCTGGGGAGCTCAGAGCTGGGGTGCCCCGAAATGGGCCTAGCTGAGGTGGAAGGATTGGTACTTGCACCTCTGGGTACCAGACACTGGGTGAGGCAATTCTGTTCCCTAGAGAGCAGGTCCCAGAGAAGGACTCTGCCAATAAATAACCCACTAACCACTGGGACTCCCAGCCACAGGGAGCTGAGAGAGGTCCAGGGGGAAGGACTTCTGCCTTTGGATGCAAAGTTCTTCCAGAATGCAAGTCCATGGGTGTCAGATGTCCTGGGGAGGAGAAGTGGATGCTCTGGGGTGGGGGGCGGGAATCGAGTCAGGTGAGGCCCGTGGGGCTTCCACGTGGAGACACATGTCCATCCCAGGTCGGGTGGGGGCAGTTCCACTTCAGAACTGGCCAGCTTGATGCTGCCTCTCCTGGGGGCTGAACTCATCTGGTTCAGCACCAAGGACAGCTTTTTGGTCCCACCCTTCCTAGCCCACCACCCCACTTCACCCATAATACTAGAGGGTAAGTAGGCATGTGGGTGCGACCCCTCGGGGTACTGAGCTGTGCTGGGCTGTACCTGGCAGGTGGAGCTTCCCTAGACCGGAGTGGGTCACAGGAGGTGTGGTCAGGAGGGTGACAGCCAGTCTTCCCAACCAAGGGCACTATGCCAGCTTCTCTGAGGGGCCCTTAGCACTTTAGCTGATTTAAACAGTGCTGGGGAGGAAACAGCCACTGTCCTAAGCTCTTAGAAATGCAGAAGCTAAAACCAAATGTGGAACAGAAATCCTGAGACTCAGCACCCCCACACCTCCCTGGGCTGCAGGCCCTCAGGCAGAGCAAGCTACTTTCTATGCCAGGAATGGGCCCTAATGAGCCCTTCGCCTCCATGACGAGACCAGAAGAGGCAGCTTAGCATGGATGCTCAGGCTCCATCCCGCCCGATTTGAGCTCCATCTATAGCACTTCCAAGCTTCAAGTTTCTCGTCCTTTCTGCCTCAGTTTCCGCAGCAGCAACATAGCTGCAATGATTATCTCCCTCACCAGATTTTGGAGGCACCAGATTTTGCACCTGTCTGGCTTCCAATTCCCAGCCTGCCTTTCTCATGAGGATGCCCGAATTTATTCAGAGTAGGTGGCCTCTGCCAGCTGTAGATTTAACTGGTCTGCAGGCCTGGTATGCAGCATAGTGAAGCTCTCCTTCAAAGGCCCAACATGGGGGACAGTGAACTTGTTGCCGGGCTGACTTGTGCTCTGATGATGGTGTGGAGGGCATCTGGCCTACTGAAAAGCCCCAGATCTTGCAATTCTGTCCTCCCTCTGTATTATTTCATGGCGCCCACCTTTCCTTAATGTACTCCTTCAGTAGGAGTACAGAAATGAAAACATGGGTGATCCAGACGGAGCCCCTGGAAACTTCTGTGTACAGAAGGAGGAGTTCTCTAGCTGTGGCTGCCTTTGAAACAGGGAAGTACATAGTTCCCCAGAGAATAAAACACAGTCCACAATGACTCATTTTGAAGACTGTTGGAGTTCCTTCCCTGAAGCTGTTGGATGTGGCTTAGTTGGTACAGTGTTTGCCCAGCATGCACGAAGTCCTCTTGGTTCCATCCCCAGTATCGGTTCACATCCCCAGGTGTGGTGGTGCATGCCTGTGCCCAGCCCTAGAGAAGTGGAGACAGGAGGATCAGAAGTGCAAGGTCGTCTTCCACTATCTAGGGAGTCAAGGCCAGCTGGCCTGGGACACAAGAGACCCTATCTCAAAATAACAGCATCAACAAAAGGAGGGTTAAAGAGAGAAGGGGGACTTTTAGCAAGTTCCTACACAGTACCAGGCACTCAGGGGCCACCGAATACCCTCATGTGTGATCTGTTCTCAGCAGGACCCTGAGAGCAGGTTCCAGAGCCCATGAGCTGGAGGATGGGCAAGCTATTCCTGAGCACCAGCAACCCCTGACCCCAGAGTCCTGGGAAGCACCCCATGTTGGGGAGACCGTGGGGTCTGGGCCCCGGACAGTCAGCAGGACATATCTGACCTCTCTGAAGAATAAATTGTCCAGTGGGGCCTGGAGGAAATCCTGGCAGCCTGGGGCCAGCCAGGGGCCAGAGATGCAGGTGAGGAGCTGATCTCTCTGGGGACTGCCTGCTCTGGCTGGGGGATGGATAGAAACCTCCTCAATCTTTGATTATCCGTCTGTCCTCACCTGCTTCTGTATTTCCCAAATCCTTCACTGTGGGAGTCTTTTTTATTATTACAAAATGAAATCACTTTGTTGCAATGAATTCACAAGCAAAAACATCAGGCAGCTGGATGAAGGTAGTCACTCAGACAAGCACATGCCCAGTCCCAAACTCAGTGCACGTCTATACAGTTAGAGTGGCTCAGAGGCCACTGAGCCTCGCTCAGCTATGCTTTCCCTATCAACTACATGTTTATGAATTTATCCACCACACAAAGAAAAAACGATGATGCTTGAAACTAGAAAAACAATTCGCTGTCTAGGCTGTTTCTATCTCCTTGCTCTCATAAATTCAGCATCAGTAAACATGGATGTGTAATTCTGTCTACGGGAGGGTTTGGATTTCTCTGGGTCTATGCCCAGAAGTGGAAACAGTGGGTCATAGGGTAATTCAATTTTTTAATTTTTTTGAGGAACCTCTGAGCTGATTTGCATAGTGGTTGTATGAACTGGTACTCTTACCAGCAGTGAATAAGAGCTCCTCTTTCCCACACTGGGGGAGTTTTGGGGATTGACTCAAAGCCACATAGCTGGTGCCCTTCCCAGTCGTGGCTCAGTTTCCTCATTAGAGGAGGTACTGAGTCCACACTAGAAAGAGAGGTCTGAGTGCTGACATCTCTACTCTGAGGCTGAGTGGGTCTCCCTTCCCAACCCCGTGGTGCATGGAGCCCACTGGTCATCTTACCAGCTGTCATGGGGCTGTCATTTACCCTCTCTGTGTCTGACTCTGAGTAGCCAGAGCAATGAGTTCTGGTTATCAGTTATCACTCCCAAACCCAGTGGCCAATATAACAGGATATTGGGATGACCAGGCTGCCTCAGGGCAGCTTTTCCACTGGCCTGGATTGAGGTCTGCACTAGTGAGCTCGGTCACCATAACAGAACATTGCAGGCTGGACAACTGACATGGCAGAAATTTCTAAGTCTCAAGGTTGCAGTCCTAGGTCAAGAGCCAGCAGCTTGGTTTCTGGGGAGGCCTCTCTTCCTGGCTTATAGATAGGGCCACCTTCACACAGTCCTCAGGTGGGCTCTCTCTCCTCCCTCCTCTTCCCTCCTCTACCCCCTTCCTCCCCTCCCCTCCCCTCCCTTCCTCCCTCCCTCCTTCTCCTCCTTCATCCCCAAGACAGGATCTTACTATGTAGCCCCGGATGGCCTCAAACTACCTCCCTAGTGCTGAGGTCCCACATTTGCTCCACCAGACCCAATGCTTCCTTTTCTCATAAGGTCACTAACCCCTATTGGTTTAGGGCCCACCCTTATGACCTCATTTACAGTGATTCCCCTGGGAAGCTGGGTGCCAGGCCCCCTGTCTTCCAGGGCTCTCTAAGCCCTGTGTCCCCTCTCTGTGGTGTTTCCTAGAGACCCCTCCATCAGGCAGCCAGGTCTCTTTCACAGCGTCTCCTTGGCTCCCCATTCCTGAGAGAACCCATGCGGAGGTTATCTGACCTCTTAAGGGCTCAGCCATGGGACCCGCACCTTGCTAAGTGGGCTCTTGTGGAAGCTGTCCTAGGGCCAACCCTCTTGTGCTAAGTGAGGGTGGGAATACCAGAGGGTTTGCTCACTGGGGAGCCTTAGGGCAGAGCCATTGTGTCCTCAGAGGGGTGCCAAGTCAAGCTGTCCTCCCTTTCCTCTCTTTTTCCCAACCCCTATAGGAACCAGAAGAGAAGCGGGTTGTGCGGGAGCTGCTGGAGACAGAGCAGGCCTATGTGGCTCGCCTGTACTTGCTGGACCAGGCCAGTGGGGCATCCCTAACCCTCCACATCTCATCAGGATTGATAGCAGCCCTGGGTTTAACTCTAGGAGTTCAGTCCATTTGACATCTGGGGTTTTGGTGGCAACAGGACTGAGCCCCTTATCACCACAGTCCTCCCCGGCCATCATTCCTGGGGATGTTGCAAGGATGTAGGCCCTGACTCCCATGAGGCTGTGCTGTTCCCCTGGGCAGGCTGGCTGGTGGGTGGTGGCTTCCTCTGGGGCAGCATGTGACCCTGCTGGTTCCTGGTGCAGGTGTTTTTCCAGGAGCTGCTAAGGGAGGCTGGCCGCAGCAAGGCCTTCCCCGAGGATGTGGTCAGACTCATCTTCTCCAACATCTCTTCCATCTACTGCTTCCATGCACAGTTCTTCCTCCCAGAGCTGCAGCGGCGCCTGGATGACTGGTGGGGTCCCAGGTCTCCACAGCCCCTGGGTTGCAGGCCCAGGCTAAGGAGTCAGGCCTGTGAGGCCCATGCACTTAAGCTTGATTCTGACCAGGGCTGGCTCCTGCTGGGTTGTGGCCCTTGCAGATGAGAGAGGGAGGAAGAGTGAGAGAGAGCGAGAGCAAGAGAACAAGAGAGAGAGAGAGAGAAAGAGAGAGAGAGAGAGATGGATGTCTTAAACCTTAGAGTACAGAAAGTCATATGGAAAGCACTTATTTTGGTCTCATAGCCTTTGTAGGAAAGAAAGTGTGTGAGAGAGAGAGAGAGAGAGAGAGAGAGAGAGAGAGAGAGAGAGACCCAGTCCTTGCCAGGCCAAGTGACCTGAGGCCATAGAAATCCTCAGCACTGACTGGGCCCCTGGTTTTGATCCTGACATCTGTCAATACACTTGTCTGCCAACCAACTGCATGACACATGTGTTTTACAAGAAACACAAACCCTCTTTGTGGGTCTCTCCCTCCCCTCATGGGCTGTTGGCTACCCATCCATGAGGACAAAGGGAGCAGAAGCGATGAATGGGGTCAGGACGGCCAGTGAGCACGGACAGAAAAGACTTCCCAGGGAGTCAGATTCAGTGATACAGCTCCGTTTATTCAGTGGGGGTCAGGGAAAATATAGTGTGGAGGCAGCAGCCAAAGCCTCAGCTGATAGGTGCTCATAGTATCTTTATTTACATGTGGTAGGGGGATCCTATCATCGGGCTATAGGGCAATGCCTAATTATCATATAGAAAAAACCTGGGGGCAGTTTTATTGCGGGTAACTATGCCAAAGGTCATGTTACAAATAAGGTCAGGCATCCATGCTTGGTGGCACTTTCCAGGTAAGTCAGGCAGAGAACAGGAGGCCCCCGCTGAGAAAGGAGTAGACTTTAACAGCAGGGTTCCCCAATACCTCTTCCTGGCTGAGGAGATGGCCCTTTAGTAAAGTGCCTGCCCCATGATCTCCTAATCCATGTAAAAAGTCAGTACATGTCTGTAACCTCAGAGTTGGAGAAGCAGAGACAGGAGAATCCCAGGGACTCGAGCCAGTAGTCAAATCAGTGAGCACCAGGTTCAGCAAGAGACCCTGTCTCAAAAATAAGGTAGATCAGAGCCAGATGTGGTGGCACACGCCTGTAGTCCCAGCACTTGGGAGGCAGAGGCAGGTG
>NW_008343842.1:2222094-2260897 GCF_000622305.1 Nannospalax galili | reverse complement strand
GTAGATCAGGGCATGGTGGTACGCACCTTTAATCCCAACACTCAGGAGGCAGAAGCAGGCAGATCTCTGTGAGTTCGAGGCCAGCCTGGTCTACATAGTGAGTTCCAGGCTAGCTGGGACTGTAGGGAGCCCCGTCTCAAAAAACAAAACAAAACAACAAACAAATAAACAAACAAAAAGGTGGAGAGCAATTTAGGAAGACATCTGACATTGACCTTCGGCCTCTATGGGTATGTACAACTGTACACACATGTGCACTAGCACACACACACACACACACACACAAAATCTCTTTTGTCATCACAGATGGCCAATGAAGCATTTAGTGGTAAAATTACTTTATATATGTGTTATGTATACATTTCAATTATTTTATTGCATTTATTAATGTATTTATGTGTGGGGTGCATGTGTGTGTGCCATGGCACACATGTGGAGGTCAGAGGATAACCTGCAGAAGCTGGTTCTCTCCTTCCACCATGTATGTGATTTGGGGATTGAACTCAGGTCATCAGACACTTGGTGTTAAGCTCCTTTACTAGTCGAACCATCTTACCAGCCCTCCTGTAGTTTTCCAATTTTAGTTTAATTCAGTTTTTTTACTTTTTTATTTTATGTGTACAAGTGTTTTACCTACATGTATATAAGTGCACTGAATGTGTGCCATACCCAGGGAGGCCAGAAGAGGGTGTTGGATCCCCTGTAACTGAAGTTACAGATGGTTGTGAGTTGCCGTGTGGATGCTGGGAACTGAATCCAGGTCCTCTGCAAAAGCAGCCAATGTTCTTGACTGCTAAGCCATCTCTCCAGCCCTATTTATTTACTTATTTATTTATTTTGTTGTTATCTTGAGCCTTTAATGGCCAAGCTATCCCTCCAGCCCCCATTTAAAAAAAATGTATTATTTTTATTTTATGTTATGAGTGGATTACTTTTATATGTGTGTAAGTGCCCCTGTGTCATGCAATGCCCAAGGAGGTCAGAAGGAGGTGTTGAATACCTTGGAACTGAACTTACAGACAGTTGTTAACTGCTATGTCGGTGCTGGGAATCAAACCTGGGTCCTCTGCAAGAGCAGTCAGTGCTCTTAACCACTGAGCCATCACTCCAGCCCCAAGCTGCCATTTTTTAATGGCAGGGTCTCATGTAGCTCAAGTTGGCCTTGGACTTAATATGTAGCTGACAATAGCCCTAAGCTTCTGATCCCCCTGCTTCCATTTCCCAAGTGTTGAGATTACGGGCATGCACCACCACACCCTGTTTTAATTAATTTATTTATTAATTTAAATTATTCTGATTTTTGAGACAGGGTCTTATTTGATGGACCAGGCTAGCCTGAAACTATGTAGCCCAGGCTAGCTGCAAACTCACAGCAATCCTCCTGCCTCGGCCTTTTGAATACTATGATTACAGGATTTCTTTTTCACTTTATAACTTTATTTCATAAGCCAGGGATGGTGGTGCGCATCTCCACACTGCATAAACCTGGTGTAGTGACACATGCCAGTGCTCAGGAGGTTGAGGCGGAAGGAATGCCAAAAAATTGAGGTCAATCTGGACAGCATATTAGTTCCTGGCCAGCCAGTACTGCATAGTAAGACCCTGCCTCAAGAGACAACAAAGGGCTGAAGAGATTAAGAGTACCTGTTGCTCTTGCAGAGGACTAGAGTTTGGTTCCTAGCACCCATGTTGGGTGGCTCACAACTGCTCAGCTCCAATGGATATGACACTTTCTACAGGAACCTGTACCACACACACACATAAATAAATAAATAAATTATTTAAAACAAGCAAACAGAAACACCAAAGACTTTTTTTTTTTTTTTTTGAGACAGGGTCTCCCTGTATCCCCAGCTGTTCTGGAACTCACTATGTAGACCAGGCTGGCCTCAAACTCACAGAGATCCGCCTGCCTCTGCCTCCTGAGTGCTAGGATTAAAGGCATGCACCACCATGCCTGGATTTAAAGACCATTTTATTTATTATTCTTTTTTTTTTTGAGCTGAGGACCGAACCCAGGGCCTTGCGTTTGCTAGGCAAGCGCTCTACCACTGAGCTAAATCTCCAGCCTTTAAAGACCATTTTAAAGATGTGTGTGCATGTGTGTTTGTGTGCATGTGTGTCTGTGTGGGAGTGTGCATGTGTATGTCAATGCCCCAGGAGGCACTAGATCTCCTGGAGCTGGAGTAACAAGTTATATATAATTTTTTTTAAAGGAGAAGCGGGGCTGGTGAGATGGGTTAATGGGTAAAAGGGAGTTCTTCAACGCCCAGAGTGAAAGAGGGAACCAGTTCCCAAAAGTTGTCCTGTGACTCCCACACGAGTGTTGTGGCACAAACACACCCATGCTCACACACACATAATAATAAATAAAAGAAACTTAGAGTAAGGGCTGGAGAGATGGCTCAGCAGTTAAGAACACTGGCTGTTCTTGCAGAAGACCCGGGTTTGAATCCCAGCACCCACATGGCAGCTAACAACTGTTTGGTAACTCCAGTTCCAGGGGATCTGACAGCCTCTTCTGTCCTCTACAGGCATTGCACGGCACAGGTGCACATGCAGGCGATACACGTATACACATAAAAGTAAAAAAAAAAAAAAAAAAAAGAAAGAAAGAAAAGAAACTTAGAGTGAGATAGACAGCACTGGCCATCGTGCGTACCTTTAATCTGAGCACTGAGGAGGTAGAGGCCAGTGGACCTCCGTGAGTCTGAGGCCACCCTGGGTTACTTAGTAAGCTCCAGGATAGCCAAGGCTGCATAGTGTGATCCTGGGGCTGGAGAGACGGCTCAAAGGTTAAGAGTACTTAGCCGCTCTTGGAGAGGACCCAGGTTCAGTTTCCAGCACCCACATGGCAGCTTACAACCATCCATAACTCTAGTTCTAGGGGATTCGTCCCCTTCTTCTGGCCTTCACAGGCATTGCACACACAGGTGCACTTATATACACACAGGCCATGTACGTATGTATACATAACATACATGAAATAAATAGATAAATAAAACAGAGACAAAGAGAGACAGAGAGGGGACAACCTAACCTATGAGATCACCCAGCATCATCCCCATCTTTTCATAGTAGACTGGAGCAGAGAAGTTTGCAGAGGATACACAATGTGAAGTAACTAGAGCCCAGTCATGTGGCCCAGCTTGGACTGTGCTGTCATGTGATTGATATTATCAGCTACACAGTGCCTGTCACAGTCTTGCCCAGCAGGGCCTCGCTCAGCTGGGCCTTGCAGAGAGGCTGGGTAGGGAGCGAGAGGCTCTCAGGCTAAGGCAGTGACAGATCCTCGGGGTGCCACTCTGTCCCCATGCCTGCCTCAAGGTGGAAAGGCACTTTGGGGCTGGTTCACCTGGCTCTGTGTGGACAGAAAGTAGCTAGACTGAGGGCATCCCTGTGGCCTCCTCCTCTTCACAGGACAACCACACCTCGAATCGGGGACGTGATCCAGAAACTGGCCCCGTTCCTGAAAATGTACAGTGAATATGTGAAGAACTTTGAGCGGGCGGCCGAGCTGCTGGCCACCTGGATGGACAAGTCTCAGCCCTTCCAGGAGGTGGTCAGCCGCATCCAGGTGAGGGGTACAAGGGGCAGAGGCCAAGTGGCCACCCCAAGGGCCTGCCTCAGTTTCCCCCAAGTGGTTTGGGCATCCCCCAGGGATCTGCTGCTTCCTGGGCCCTGGGGCTCCAACCTCCCACCTCCCCTCCTCACCCTCCCGCTGCTGTGCCCCACTGCCCCCCAAGCGCAGCAAGGCCTCGGGCAGCCTGACCCTGCAACACCACATGTTGGAACCAGTGCAGAGAATTCCACGCTATGAGCTGCTGCTTAAGGAATACGTGCAAAAGCTGCCAGCCCAGTCCCAAGACCTCGAGGATGCCCAGAGTGAGGATGCCCCCAGGGCCTGGGAGGCTGGGGAGGGCCAGCCCTTGCCACATGCTTACCGAGCACCTGCTAAAATGGCTCTGATGACCATCGGCCGTTCCATCAATCACTGGACTTCATAGACATTATTCACATGGTAACCTTGGTTGTCAGACAGGACACTAAGAACCAGAGAGGTTAAGTATCTCACTCAGGGTCACACAGCCCTGAAAGGAGCAGAGCTAGGATTTGAACCTATGCCTGTAGGGTGCATCCTCTGGAACTGGCTTTGCTCAAGATGCAGAGAGAGTGGCCAAAGACCTATACCTAATCGTACTGCTTCCCAGTGGCCTCCACTGGTCCCACCCTGGGTGGCTTACACCATTCAGATATCCCCTATGCTGGGCTGAGGGCAGTTGTGGCAGGTCCTCAGGCTATGCTGGGAAGCCTCAGCCCTGGGCGGCAGATCTCGGAGGTAACTGGGGTCCCGCCTCCCTATCAGGAGCCCTGGACATGATCTTTTCAGCAGCCCAGCACTCCAACGCAGCCATTGCTGAGATGGTGAGCCGTTCAGCCTCGGGGTGGGTGTTGGGGATATTCCCTGACATGCACTGATCTCTGGGTCCATGTACCACTGATTTTGCCCAGGGTACCTGCCCCATGCTACCTCTATGCCCCTGGCTCTCTCCTTGTCCCCACTCCCACCAGACATGCTATCAGAAAGCTGGGGTCCTGTCCAGTCTCTGCTGAGAGTATGCATGTCTCCAGGAGCGGCTGCAGGGCCTGTGGGAGGTATACCAGCGCCTGGGCCTGGAGGATGACATTGTGGATCCCTCTAACACCCTTCTCCGAGAGGGCCCTGTTCTCAAGATCTCTTTCCGACGCAGCGACCCCATGGAACGCTACCTTTTCTTGGTAGGGGCTGCTGGGTCTGCCAGATGGGTGAGCCCTGGGAGGCAGAAGTCAGTATGAGCTCTGGATGGCTTTAAAGTCTGTACCGTTCACATGTTCTCTAGAGACAGTACTGCAGGAGGTAATTAAGTTAGCAACCAGGAGGGCTGGAGAGATGGCTCAGTGGTTAAGAGAACTGGCTGCTAGTCCCGTGTGGTGGTGCATGCCTTTAATCCCAGCACTTGGGAAGCAGAGGCACATAGATATCTGTGAGTTTGAGGCCAGCCTGGTCTACATAGTGAGCTCCGGGCCAACTGGGACTACAGCAAGACTCCATCTCAAAAAGACCCCCCCCAAAAAAAGAGCACTGGCTGCTCTGTCAAGGACCTAGGTTCAGTTCCTAGCACCCATGTGGCAGCTAACAACCTTTAGTAACTCCAGTTCCAAGGAACCTAATGCCCTCTTCTGGCCTCTGTGGGTATTGCATGACATGACACAGGTGCACTTACATACATGCAGGCAAAACACTCATACACATAAAATAAAAATAAATTAAAAAAAATTTTAAAGTTAGTTACCAGGAAGAACTGTCAGGATCCCGTGATATCTGGCAATATTCCTACCTGAGGTTCCATATACAGACCTTGTTAGAATGACCTCTCAGGCTCCTGGAGCCTGCTTTAATTCCCCTGAAGCCCACAGCAGGGGGACCCTTCTGAGTTCATCAGTGAAGCTGGGGGCTACACAATGCTTTCTCCTTCCTGCTCACCTGTGCTGAACTGTGGACTAGTCCAGAGTGTGATCAGAGGGAGGGGAGGGGATGGGTGGGGGTCAGGAGCCACTGGACCTCTGTTGCCCACACACTCCCTGTCTCCTCAGTTCAACAATATGCTGCTGTACTGTGTCCCCCGTGTCCTTCAAGTGGGTGCCCAATTCCAGGTGCGGACACGCATCGATGTGGCTGGCATGAAGGTGAGTAGTTCCCAGCCCCACTTCGTTCCCTGGGCCCAGGGTGGGTGACAGCAGGGGGCAGATGGGAAATGTGGATAGGACGGAGTGAGCTGGTAGGTCCAGGTGGGTCTGACAGCGCAGTGTGTGTGTGTGTGTGTGTGTGTGTGTGTGTGTGTGTGTGTTGCTGGGGATGGAACTCATAGCCTAGGGCAGTTGGCAAGCACTCTGTGAATGAACCTTGCATCTCTAGCCAACTCCTAGGGGACCATTCTGAGGCTCCTGTCCACACTACAATATAAGAACAGTAAGACTGACCAGCCACTGGCTCAGTGCATCCCCATCCAGGGATGAGCTTAAATGAGAAGGGCCAGCAGCCCATCCGACTCGGTGGCCCTGCAGCCTCCCAGGAGATCCTCTCCATGGCTGTCTGGTGTAGAGTATTATCCCTGGATTGGATTGCTTTTTATCTTTTAAAAACAATTCTAGGACTGGAGATGGAGCTCAGTTGGTACAGCGCTTGTCTAGCATGCACCAAGCCCTGGTTCCATACAGAGCATCCAAGGTCACCAAATGTGGTGACCTTGCCTGGAATCCCAGTCCTCAACACTTTGCGGGTCAAATGACAGACCCCAGCTGGAGCACCCAGGCCAGAGGCAAGAACTTAGTTGTGCTGTGTCTGGCACCCAGGATCTAGCCCCGTGCCCCCAAAGGCCTCCAAAATGGTAGGCACTAGCTGAGGGTTTGAAACCCCTAACGCCTAACCTCCATTCTGAGATGGCCAGAGGGACCCAAAGGCCGGGCTATGGGTGGGTGTGTCTCCAAGGGGCCCTTGGTAAGCAAGACTGAGGGAGGAGGACAGAGATACAGGTGAGAGATAAACATAGCAGGTGCAACCTCAGCAAAGAGAGAAGGACAGAGGTCCACCTGTAGAGAAGGCAAAATATACAGGGACCAGGGCTGAACATGGGATGCATGCCTTTAATTCCAGCCCTAGGGACATAGAAAGTTCCAGGCCAGCCAGGGCTACATAATAAGTGATAAGACTGTCTTAAAAGTAAAACAAAACAACAAAATGAAACAAAACAAAAGATTCAGGGATCAAAAGAGTTACACAGCCTGGCACTGTGGCTCACACCTGTAATCCCAGCACTCGGGAAACTTGAGATAGGATTGTTGCAATTCAAAGACAGGATGGGCTATTTAGAGTTCCAGGCTAGCTTAAGAAACAGAGACTGTCTCAAAAAACCAAAACAAAACAAAACCCCCCCAAAAACATTCTCCAGCACCCAATAAACCAGGTGTTGCACACCTATAATCTCAGCACTCTGAAGGTGGGGATAGCAGAATCAGAAGTTCAAGGCCATCCTCTACTACATAGTGAGCTTCATGCCAGCCTGGGCTACTTGAGACCCTGTCTCAGAAAAAGAAAGGAGCTGGGTGTGGTGGTGCATATCTCCAGCATTTGGGAGGCAGAGGCAGGCAGATCTCTGTGAGTTGCAAGCCACCTAGTCTACATAGTGAGACCCTGTCTCAAAAAAAGAAATCAAGGGACTGGAGAGACGGCTCAGTGGTTAAGAGGACCCAGGTTCCATTCCCAGCACCCACATGACAGCTAACAATTGTCTTTAATTCCAGTTCCAGAGGAATCCAATGACCTCTTTTGACCTCAACGGGCATTGGGAGACATGGGTGCACTTATACACATGCAGGCAATACACTCATACACATAAAATAAAAAATTAAATATTAAATATTAAAAAAGTGAAAGAAAGGAATGAGAGAGAGAGAGAGAGAGAGAGAGAGAGAGAGAGAGAGAGAGAGAGAGAATCAGATGTTAAGTGTGCTTAATCGCTGCGCCTGCCATCGGATGAGCCTGACTCACTAGTGGTTGATTGGCGCCCTCTTCTGGATATTATGGGCATAGCAGACGCAGAGCTGTGCTCTTGCCTTCTATCTGTGGGACCCCGTTTTCTGAGAGGTTTGAAGGACAGTCTGACTTGGGCCACCCTTGTGGTTCTGCTGGCCTGGGACCTCCTGCTTTCCCCCGTCTTGGCTGTAAAGGCACCTAGTTCTCACGAGGTGATTGTGCCCACGGTCTGAGCTGTTTTTCATGTTTTGCCAACCCGCAAAGAAGGACAGGTTGTGCCCTCCACAAGAACACCTCATCTGAGAGGTGCCGTCTGCAGTCACCTGTGATACAGTATCATAGATTGTGTATTTATAGCGAGAATTGTTCTGAAGACGGCAGTCAAATGTCTTATCCCAGCAAAATCTGGATGCTGTGCTGTTTGGGCCAACAGATGACAGGAAAGCCTTTTGAGTCTTTGGTGATGAGCACAAAGGACTGCGTGGGCCAGCAGGGCTCTGAGCTGCCCCAGTCCTGGGGACGATGGCTGAGCCGGCCCAGCAGGGCTCCAGAAACTCTTCTCTGAGCCCTCATGGGGGCTTCTTGACTCTCATGTCGGGGTGAGAGTCCACGACTCTGTGGGCTCCCCCTTTCCCCCTTTCCTATCAAAACATTATCCCTTTTTGCCCTAGACTCCAAGCCTAGGGACTGTCCTTCCTTTTCCCTCTCCCTCCTCTGATGGGGGTGGTTGTAGACTGCAGTCAGGTCTCCCTTGCTGTCCTTCAGTGGGACCCACTCTTCTCTGTCCAGTGTATCTGTCCACTGCAGGATGGTGGCTCTGTCCCATGTCACCCAGGCCCTGCCCCTCGTCTCTTGTGCACAGCAGCTGGGTGTCTTTTTTTCCTTTCTTCTCCCCTGCCAGGGGTAGTGGTCCAAACCACACCAGGCCCTTCATGAGGGCCAGCCTGGCTCTGCAGCCTGGCTACACAACAGCTATAGCAATAAAGTCCTGACAAGGATCCTGTAGGCTCAAGGTCTGCCTGAGATGCCCCAGACCAGTCTCCAGTCTCTGTGCACACGGCCTATGGCCGGTCTGGGCTTTGGGACTCTAGGGGATGATGGGAACAGGTATTGTCCAACTTCATTCTGGATGATTGAAACCCAGAACTGGGATGGTTTGTTGTTTTGCCCTTTAAATGCTGTGTCCTCAGGCATGTCTCTATTCTACTCTGAGCCTCTGCATCCTCAGTTACCCATAAGGATAAGATCCATTTTCCAAGATTGCTGTGAAAATTACTGAACTTTTTATCATGGGAAATTTAAGTCAAGAAAATGGCCCAGGGGAGCTGGAGACTAGCTGCTCTCACAGAGGACCTGGGTTCAGTTCCCAGTACCGGCATGGTGGCTAACAACCATCTGTAACTCCAGTTCCAGGGAATCTGATGCCCTCTTCTGGCCTTTGCGGGCATTGCACACATGTGGGTCACCTCCATACATGAGTGCAAAACATTCATATACATAGAATACAAATAAAAAAAAAAATTTGTCTTTTTTGAGACATGGTCTCCCTGTAGCCCCAGCTGGCCTGGAACTCTCTAGGTAGATCAGGCTGGCCTTGAACTCACAGAGATCCACCTGCTTCTGTCTCCTGAGTGTTGGGATTAAAGGCGTGCGCCACCACACCCTGATCTACCTTATTATATATATATATATATATATATATATATCTTTTTGAAACAGGGTCTCCCTGTAGCCCCAGTTGGCCTGGAACTCACTATGTAGACTAGGCTGGCCTTGAACTGACAGAGATCCACCTGCCTCTGCCTCCCAAGTGCTGGGATTAAAGGTACAAAGAAATTTCTTTTTTGAGACAGGGTCTCCCTGGAGCCCCTGACACCACTGCTAAGATCCTTGTGCCTCAGGCCCACCTGTGTGAAGGTGCACCCCCACCCCTGCAGGTGCACCTGCCTGGCGGGACACGGTACAGGGACCTCCCCCAAACCTCAATGCTGGGGTGTGACAATCTCAGTCGCCCTCCTTGGCTCACAGGTGCGGGAGCTGACAGATGCTGAGTTCCCGCACTCATTCCTGGTGTCCGGGAAGCAGCGTACACTGGAGCTACAGGCCCGGTAGGCTATGACAGCTGGGGCAGAGGCGTGCGCGCGTGCGTGTGTGTGTGTGTGTGTGTGTGTGTGTGTGTGTTCTCAGCACTGTATTCTTTTTCCTTCTGAGCAGGTCCCAGGAGGAAATGGTTTCCTGGATGCAGGTATGGGGTGATCCAGGCCCCCAAGGGATTCTGAGCTTAGTCAACTTGGATAGGAGAGGGGAGGAGGGTGTGTACAGTGCATTGGTGCATGCATGTGTGTATGTGTGTATGTGTGCTGGAACACCTGGATGTGCCCTGCTACTCTTCCTGTGGAGTTTTAAGTCCTGGGTTCAAATCCTGCTGTGTCTCACTTCCTTGCTGGGTGGCCTGGAACAAATTGCATAAGCTCTCTGGTCCTCAGTTCTGAAAAGTGTAATCTGGGGCTAACAGCTTCTCTTTAAGTCAGGGCATGTGTGGTTAGAGTCTGGGCCCTGCAGGGTGTGTGTGTGTGTGTGTGTGTGTGTGTGTGTGTGTGTGTGTGTGTTTCATCAGTGTGTGCTGGATGTGGGTAGGATACATGAAAAAGAAGCCCTCCTTGCCTTCAGCCTCCTCATTTCCTTCCCCAACCCCTCCACCTCCACACAGGCCTGTCAGGCAGCCATTGACCAAGCAGAGAAACGAAATGAAACCTTCAAGGCTGCTGTCCAGGGGCCCGAGGGGGACACTCAGGAGCCCGAGGTAATTAAGGATCAGAAATTCAAGGTCATCCTTGGCTGCATAGTGAGTTCCTGGGGAAGCCTGGGGTACATAAGATCCAATCGCAGAAAACAAATGGGCTGGAGAGAAGGCTCTGTGTTTAAGAGCACTGGCTGCCCTTGCAGAGGACCAGGTTCAGTTCCCAGCACCCACATGGCAGCTAATAACCATCCACAACTCCAATGGACCGGACACCCTCATCTGATCTCTGCAAACACTACATACACATGGTGCATTTACAACATGCAGGCAAAACACTCGTACACATAAAAATAATAAAAATCAAACAAACATCCAAAAATAAAAATAATTCTGCCTTTGGAGCCTCCAGTCTAGTTATGTAGGGCCAGGGACTCCTCCCTCCATAGCTGAGGCCTAAGGATTGAATCCAAAACATCTGGGAAGCAAGAGTCCAGGGAAAAGTGGAAGATGGTAGGTCGGGGCGTAGGCAGAACTCAGCCTTACTCTCTGATCTGAGCTCTGAATGCTGGTTTGCTGGGTGTCTTTGCTGAGTCTCTTGACCTCTCTGGGTCTCACCTGTAGAGTAAGAATATTAGTAACTATCACACAAGCAGAGGCCACAGGGCCTCCAGGGGACACAAGATGCTTGGAAGTTGCAACCCCACTGGCTCCTGTTTTTCCCACAGCTTCAGTTTGAGGAGCTGGGCCTCCGGGCGCCACAGTGGGTCCGAGACAAGATGGTGACCATGTGTATGCGCTGCCAGGAGCCCTTCAATGCCCTGACAAGGCGGCGCCACCACTGCCGGGCCTGTGGCTATGTGAGTACACCATGGGGACTGAGGACAGGACTGAGGACAGGACTGGGGACGAATGCTCCTCTGCCCCACGTGATTTCTGCCTCCGATGCTGCACCTCAAGCCAGGTCCCTTCCTGGCCAATTTGCCAGCCTCAGCTGACACACTGGTTGTGTCCCCTGTGCCAGCAGTATCCTGCTGCATCTGGCCTTCACAGCACCCACCCGTGATGCAGGAGAACTGTTTCCTCACTTTGGAGCTCAGAAGTAGGCTCAAAGGGGTAAATTAACCTGCTGAAGCCTCCTTCTGTGACCCTCCCATTCACCTGTCCTTTGACCACCTTTTCTCAATGCTTCAGACCCAGAGCTGAGAAAGGGTCTTTGTCTGGAGATGGGACACCCACCCACCACCTTACCAACCCCATATGTACCCCACCCCTTGTTTCTCCCTCTTGTCTGTTGCGAATTCCACCTGCTTGGGCAGGCCTCAGTTTCCCCACTTAGTCATGAAATACAATCTCAGCATTCATGAGGTAGAGGCAGGAGGAGGAGTTCATGGCCAGCCTTAGCTACATATTGAGACCCTGTCTTAAAAACAACAGGCCATCAAGATGGCTCCATAGGCAAAGGCACATGCCACCAAACCTGACGACCTGAGTTCAATCCCTGGAGCCCATATGATGAAAGGAGAGAAGGGGCTACTACAAAGTTGTCCTCTGATCCTCATAGGAGTGGCCTTCGCACACACACACACACACACACACACACACAAATAAATAAATATTCAAAACAAAACAAAACAAAACAAAAAAAACAACCCTTGGGCTGGCGGGATAGTGCAGTTGTTAAAGGCTAAGGCTGGAAAAAAAAACCAATTACAGAAAACCAGATGAGGCAGCACACATCTGTAAGTCCAGCACTTGGGAGGTGGAAGCAGGAGGATCAGAAGTTCAAGGTCATCCTTGGCTACCTAGTGAGTTCCAAGTCAGCCTGGGGTACTTGAGAGTATCTCAAACAAATAAACAAGTTGGTGAAGGGAAAATAAAGTTATATGAAGCAATTTAAATTTCTCAATAAAAACAGAAAGCACTGGAGTGGTGACGGCCCTGGGCGGCCCCATCCTGACTCCAGGGCTCCCTCAGGCCCATGCACGTCCTATGCTTGGGAGCCAGTGAGTCACCCTTTCTGAGCTCCTCAACCAGTTTCTGTCTCCCCTGCCTCATGAGGCACCCTGTAAGGGCAGGGCACAGGGTGACTCCCTGAGAGCAGCCACACCCGATGGCTGATAAAGCTTGCTCCTCCCCAACTTCCCCAGGGCACCCCAGTCTTCCTCGAAGCACCCCCATCTTCCTACATCTTCCCAGAATACTCTTGGCATGTCTTCCTGCCTCTTCATTCCAGAGTAAAACAGAGTCAGACAAACTGTAGGATTTGTGGGGTGAGAGAGAGAGAGACAGAGAAAGACAGAGACAGAGAGAGTGTGTCTCCCCGAAGCCCCCAGCAGGCCTGGAACTCGCTGTGTAGACCAGGCTGACCTCGAACTCACAGAGATCCACCTGCCTCGGCCTTCGGAATGCTGGGATTAAAGGCGTGTGCTACTGGTGATTGCTGTTATGTTTACTGGTATATGTGGAGTGCCAGTGAAGGCTGGAAGAGGATGACAGAGTCACCATGTGAGTGCTGGGAGCTGAACCTGGGGCCTCTGGAAGAATAGCAAGTTTTCTTAACCTCTGAGCCACTGCTTTTGCCCCCAAACTGTAGGGTTTTAAAAAAAAAAAATCTGTTTTGTTCCTTTGAGACGGGGTCTCACACAGGCCAGGCTAACCGTGAACTTCTGATCCTCCTACCTACATCTCCCCAGTGCTGAGATCACGGGCATGTGTCACCATGCCTGGTTTATGTGGTACTTGGGGATGGAACCCAGGGCCTCATGCCTGCTAGGCAAGGGCTCTACCAACTGAGCCCTAAATAGTGAGACTTTACTGACATTTTTGTTTGTGCAATACCAAGGCTGCCAGTCAGCTGTGTGGCCTTTTCAAGTGTCCCCTCTGAGTCACTCTGTCCATCAGGGAGAAGACAAACCCTGCCTCTGTTCACTGCTGGGGACAGTGAGGTTCTGGATGCTAGGGTTTATCCTGTAACCCCCCCCCCCCCCAGGAACTAGCCACACAACAGGGAGAGTATGGAGGGAGCAAGTTAGGACTATGTGTCTGAGCTGGTTCTCGAACCCCTCACTCCTGTGCCTGTCGCCAAACTTTCTTTGCCCTCCTGCCCCCACTTGGGGCAGCGTTCTCTCTCTCAGGCGTTTCCCCTCTCTACCTGACCTCAGGTGGTGTGCGCAAAGTGCTCTGACTACCGAGCTGAGCTGAAATATGACCACAACAGGCCCAACCGCGTCTGCCTGGCCTGCTACACACTCCTTACTGGAAACGTGCTCCCTGATAGCAAGGAGGACAAGAGACGGGGCATCTTGGAGGTGAGGGCCCCTCAGACTCCCATCCATCACACCCTTCCCTTCCCAGAAGGTTCTGTTCTAGATACTGAAAAAAACAAGGCCAGCAGATCCCTCCTTCCCTCCATCTCCCTCCTCTACCCCACAGACTGTCCATCTCTCAAACACAACCACACAGGACCTGTCACCAGCCAGAAATAGCTATGAGTGGTAGGCTGTCACCCAGGCTCTTCCGCCCCTCTTCTGTGTCCCCATCTGCTAAAGAGCACAGCTTTGCTGGACAGTTCCTATTCATGTCAAGATGGCCCCTTCCCATGTGGAGATGGAATGTGTCAGTGACCCTAATTGACAGATGGGGACACCCAGTCTCCAGTCATGTGGACTGCAGGCTCTGTTCTAACTGGAAAGGGCCTCAGGGTCCTGCCCCATAGAGATCAAGATCACAGAAGTGATCCATTCTAGGTCACCAGCCTGCTATCTGTCTCATGATCTATGTGCTACCTTGAAGGCCTCACAATGCCACCCCTCTTCTGGGCTGTGTCTCAAGTGCAATATCAACAACCCAAACTTGCTATGCTACACTCCAATGAAGGCCAGAATGACCCTTCACTGTCCCTCTGAGAGGGCCTAGTCCAGCTGAGACCCACTCTTAGGGACAAACTGGCCCTTCGCACAGCCTTCAACCCCCACCCCCTCCAACCCATGTGTCCTTCCAGGCCCAGCCCCTCCCTGGTATGTGACACAGCCTTCTTCTGGAAAGTCTCATGCTTGCTAGGTCCCAACTGTTCCCTAAGCAGTTCATAGTGACAGTCCTTGCCCTGACACCTGTCCCCATCAACCCTGGCAGTCCTGCAACTCTGCCAGTGTGGACCAGGGCCACATGGTGAGGCATCTTGGATCCCAGGGACAACTAGTCACCCTTTGTAGTAACACAGTAGTGATTAAAGATAATAATTGTGGGGACTGGAGAGATGGCTCCACAGTTAAGAGCACTGGCTGCTCTTGCAGAGGACCTGGGTTCGATTCCCAGCACCCACATGGTGGCTATCAACCGTCTGTAACTCCAGTTCCAGGGGATCCAACTCCCTCTTCTGACCTCCACAGACATTGTACAACACAGATACACCTACCTACATGCAGGCAATACACTCATGCACATAATATAAAAATAATAGGGCCAGGCGTGGTGGCGCATGTCTGTAGGCAGAGGCAGGTGGATCTCTGTGAGTTCAAGGCCAGCCTGGTCTACATAGTGAGTTCCAGGACAGCTGGGACTACAGGGAGACCCTGCTTCAAAAAGAAAATAAATAAATAAATAAAAATAATAAATATTTTAAAAAGTAATAATTGTGGCAGGTATAATGACTCTTGCCTATAATCCAAGAATTGGAAGGTTGAAGCAGGAGGATCAGGAATTCAAGGTCATTCTCCTCTACAAAGCAAATTGGAAGTCAGCCTGGGCTATGTGAGGCTTATCTAAAAAAAAGGCGTAGTGGGGCATGCCTTTAATCCCAGCACTCAGGAGGCAGAGGCACGCAGCTAGGACTGCATAGTGAGACCCTGTCTCAAAAAAAAATATATATATATAGGGGCTAGAGAGATGGCTCAGTGGTCAAGCACACTGGTTACTCTTGCAGAGAACCTGGTTTTGGTTCCCAGCACCCAGGAATCTGATGCCATCTTTTGGCCTCTGTGTACATTGCACACATGTAGTGAACCTGCATACATGCAGGCAAAACACTCATACACATAAAATAAAATTAAATAGGGCTGGAGAGATGACTCAGTGGTTAAGAGCACTGGCTGGTCTTGCAGAGGACCTGGGTTCGGTTCCCAGGTTCCCAGCCCACATGGTGGCTAACAACTCCAGTTCCAGGGGAACTGACACCCTCTGCTGGCCTCCATGAGCACTGCATGACATGGACACACTTCCAGGCACATTAAATATAAATCAATTAATTGAGCTGGGCATGGTGATGCATGCCTTTAATCCCAGCACTTGGGAGGCAGAGGCAGGGGGATCTCTATGAGATCAAGGCCAGCTTGGTCTCCATAGCAAATCCAGGCCAGCTACAGGGAGACCCTGTCTCAAAAGAACCCCCCAAAAATAATTAATTACAATTAATAAAAATTTCAAAAGTTTTTAAGAGTGACTGAAGTCCCAGGCTGATGTCTGCTGACTGTCCTTTCTACTGCAGAAAGGGGCCTCTGTGGGGCCTGACCAGAGTCTGATATGCAGCTTCCTACAGCTCATCGGGGACAAGTGGGGTAGGTGTGGCCCCCGGGGCTGGTGTGTGATCCCCCAGGACGACCCTCTTGTGCTGTATGTCTACGCCGCCCCCCAGGTATGCCACCCCTGCCCCGTCCAGCCTTACCATTCCCACAGGGATGGGGAAGATGGAGCTTGGGGCATCATTTGCCCTATGAGCCAGATGGGGAAACTGAGACCCAGTGGGGATGTGGGACCCTCAAGTCATGGGTTAGTGGGTTCCAGACCTGGACCCAACCTGTAGCTCTCAGCTGCTTTGTCCTTGGAAGGCCCATCCTTCCCTCCTCTTCCTCCTTGATCATCCAGTGGCCCCCAGTTTCCAATGTGAGCAATGTGGGTGGCTGGGGATAGAGGGCAGAGGGCTGAAGTGGAGGACAGCAGCCCATCTCTCTCTCTCTCTCTCTCTCTCTCTCTCTCTCTCTCTCTCTCTCTCTCACAGGACATACGGGCTCACACCTCCATCCCCCTGCTGGGCTACCAGGTGACCTCAGGGCCCCAGGGAGACCCTCGAATATTCCAGCTGCAGCAGTCAGGCCAATTGTACACTTTCAAAGCCGAGTCTGAGGAGCTGCAGGGCCGCTGGGTGAGGGCTATCAAGCGTGCGGCCAGTGGCTGGACCCCCGAGGGACCTGGTGAAGGGGACATGTCTGACTGAGTCACAGCTGGCTCCTCCCTGAGCACCTCGCCTATGATAGCCAGCTTACTGCCAGAACCAGTCCCGATGCTCTGTCACCCCACCCCAAGCTGGCCTGATCCCTGATCCATTCTGTCATCTGTACCCAGATGGTGTGTCCTGACTCCAAATTCAGCAGATATGGATTGCTTCCTTTAAGAAGCAGCTAAATGACCCAGCTGGCCAGGGGTGAGGGGATCCCTGAGTCATAAGACATTCACTGTTAAAACTGGGAAGTCACTGGGTGTGGTGGTGCACGCCTTTAGTCCCAGCACTCAGAAGGCAGAGGCAGGCAGATCTCTGTGAGTTCAAGGCCAGCCTGGTCTACAAAGCAAGTGCCAGGCTAGCTGGAGCTACAGGGAGACCCTATCTCAAAAAGACCAAAAAACAAAACTGGGAAGTCTGGTCAGGGTTGTAGCTCAGTGGGAAGAATGCCTTCCTGGCATACACAAAAGCCTTCGGTTCAATCCCCAACACCACATAAACCAGGCTAGGTGAGCCTCTTCTGTAATCCCAGCGCTTGAGAGGTGGAGGCAGGAAAGTCAGAAGTTCAAGGTCATTCTTGGCTATGTAGTGAGTTCAAGGCCAGCCTGGGATACTTGAGACCCTGTGTCAACCCAGGACTGTTATCACCTGAGTGAGGGTCTCAGCCTGGGCCGTATGTTCATCACCTGGGGGAGCTTTGGGAAAGTTCTGGTGAAAAACAGATACTGATTACATTTAAAATTAAATGCATCTGTGTCCACTAGCAAAGCATTTTAAACATTATTATCTGCCTGGTTTGGGAAGGTGGGAGGGTCTAGAGAGTGCCCACAGGAGGGCAGTGTACAGCCTGGCCTACACCAGCTAAAGAAGAAACAGCAGTTAACTCAGGGCTGATGCGACCATGATCACACAGTAAGCGAGGGGCGTTTTAACTCCATAGTCTCAATCTTCACAAGTGGAGATCTCCATTTTCCATGGGCTCAGAGAGGTTTACTAATGCCCACAGGGTCACACAGCCAGAGGATATGAGAGCCAGGCTTCAGCCCAGTGGAATGAAGTCAGAACAAGGAGGGGAGGAGAGTGGGAGAGACAAAGGCGGGAGAAACGGGGGAGATGAGGGAGAATGGGGTGAAGTGTGTACCTCTGTCCCCTCTCTCTCCACTGGTGGAGGCTACTTTTTCATAAGAGGCCAGCAGGGGGTGGCAGTGGTCAACAGAGGTCCCTATAGGAAAGATGGTCCCAACTGTTTCCAACAGACCTGCTCTGCTTGGCTCTGCCTTAATGACTTAAAAACGGGTGCTTCTGGCCAGCAACAAGGCTCAGCAGGTGAGGGCGCTTGCCAAGTCTGATGACCTTGGTTCAATCTCTGGGACCCACATGGTGGAAGGAGAGAACTGACACAAGTTATCCTCTGATCTCTGCATGCACGCACACCATGGTATGTACACACACACACACCACACACACACACACACGCACTAAATAGCTGTAATAATTCTATAAAACCTGAAGTATTGAGTCACAGGAAGCCCTTCTTTGCAGGTAAACTGGAATCCAGACAAGAAGAAAAAGTAAGGGTCAGATGTAGCGGCACACATGCTCTATCCCAGTACTCGGGAGGTAGAGAGAGGAGGATCAGGAGTTCCAGGTCAGCCTTGGCTCTGTATCAAGTTTGAGGTCAGCCTGCGCTACAATAGATTGTCTCAACAATAGCTGTAATAATTCTATAAAACCTGAAGTATTGAGTCACAGGAAGCCCTTCTTTGCAGGTAAACTGGAATCCAGACAAGAAGAAAAAGTAAGGGTCAGATGTAGCGGCACACATGCTATAGCCCAGTACTCGGGAGGTAGAGACAGGAGGATCAGGAGTTCCAGGTCAGCCTTGGCCCTGTATCAAGTTTGAGGTCAGCCTGCGCTACAATAGACCTTGTCTCAACAAAACAAAGTAAAGGGGCTGGAAAGATGGCTTAGCTGTTAAAAGCACTGGCTGCTCTTGTAGAAGACCCTCATGATGGCTAACAGCAGTGTATAACTCCAGTTTCAGGGGATCTGATGCCCTCTTCTGGTCTCTCCAGGTATTGCATGCATGTAGTATACTTAGATAAGTGCAAGCAAAACACTCAGGCACATACAATTTTTTAAAAATTAGCTGGGTGTGGTGGTGCACGCCTTTAATCCCAGAGCTCAGGAGGCAGAGGCAGGCAGATCTCTGTGAGTTCAAGGCCAGTCTGGTCTACATAGTGAGTTCCAGGCCAGCTGGGGTTATAGGGAGACCCTGTCTCAAAAAGACCACCCCAAATTAAATTAAAGGCCAGGCATGTTAGCACACACTCTTTAGTTTCAGAACTCAGGAGGCAGGGGCAGAGTTCAGTTCCCAGCCCACATTGGGAAGCTTACAAACACCTGTAACTGTAGCTCGAGGGGACCCGACACCCTTTTCTGGCCTTTGTGGGCATCCACATACATGTGGCATACATTCACACACACACACACACACACACACACACACACTAAAGTCTAGGATCCTCATATGAGAGAAATATTTGTCTTTCTGGGTCCAGCTCACTTCACTTCACATAATGATTTCCGGCTCCATCCATTTTCCTGTAAATGTCTTGACTTCATTCTTTACAGCTGCATAAAATTCCACTGTGTCTACGCACCACATTTTCTTTACCATTCATCTGTTCATGGACATCTAGCCAGTTCCACTTCCTGGCTACTGTGAATACAGCAGCAATCAACATGGCAGTGTGAGCACCTCTGCGGGGTGCTGACCTGGGGTGCGCACCCGGGAGCGGACAACTGGGCACCTAGTGGGGTGCTGACCTGGGGTGTGCACCCGGGAGCGGACAACTGGGCACCTAGTGGGGTGCTGACCTGGGGTGTGCACCCGGGAGCGGACAACTGGGCACCTAGTGGGGTGCTGACCTGGGGTGTGCACTCGGGAGCGGACAACTGGGCGCCTAGTGGGGTGCTGACCTGGGGTGTGCACTCGGGAGCGGACAACTGGGCGCCTAGTGGGGTGCTGACCTGGGGTGTGCACCCGGGAGCGGACAACTGGGCATCTAGTGGGGTGCTGGCTCGGGACGTGCACTCGGGAGCGGACAACTGGGCGCCTAGTGGGGTGCTGGCTCGGGATGTGCACCCCGGAGCGGACAGCTGGATCGCCTAGTGGGGTGCTGGCTCGGGATGTGCACCCCGGAGCGGACAGCTGGGCACCTAGTGGGGTGCTGACCTGGGGTGTGCACCCGGGAGCGGACAACTGGGCACCTAGTGGGGTGCTGACCTGGGGTGTGCACTCGGGAGCGGACAACTGGGCGCCTAGTGGGGTGCTGACCTGGGCTGTGCACCCGGGAGCGGACAGCTGGGGCACCTCTGCGGGGTGCTAGTTCAGGGTGTGTACCCAGGAGTGGACAGCTGGGTACATGGTCCTTTGAGTTTTAGTTTTTTAGGAACCTCCACACTGATTTCCATGGTGATTGCAGCAGCTGACACTCCCACCAGCAGTGAATAAAGGATCCTTTTTCTCACATCCTGGCCACCAGCATCTCTCTCTCTCTCTCTCTCTCTCTCTCTCTCTCTCTCTAAATTTCTCAAATTATTATAATGTGAATACATGTTCATTTTTCTTTGCTTGGAAAAAAAATAAGCCTAATGAGTGAAACTATTTCAGCTTGTTACGCCAGAAGAAAATTGAACCTTTGGTGTGATTTCCGTCAGGGTTGGACTCTCCCACCCTCTGTCTGTCTGTCTGTCTGTCTCTGTCTCTGTCTCTGTCTCTCTCTCTCCCCCTCCCCCACCCCCTGTCTCTTTCAGTTTCATTTTGGTTTGTTTGTCTTTTTGAGACAGGGTCTTCCTGCAGCCCCAGCTGACCTGGAACCCACTATGTAGACCAGGCTGGCCTGGCACTCTCTACAAAGAGCCAGGCTGGCCTTAAACAAACAGAAATCCTCTATCTCCTGAGCGCTGGGATTAAAGGTGTACTCCACCATGGCCAGCTATTTTTTTTCTTTTTTAAAAAAAATACTTTATTATGGGGCTGGAGAGATGGCTTAGCAGTTAAGAACACTGGTTGTTCTTGCAGAAGACCCAGGTTCGAATCCCAGTACCCACATGGCAGCTAACAACTGTCCAAAACTCCAGTTCCAGGGGATCCAACAGCCTCTTGTCTTCCTTGGGCATTGCACGACATGGATGCACTTACCTACACACAGGCAAAAGACGAATACACATAAAATAAAAATAATAAAGGCTGGGCGTGGTGGTGCACGCCTTTAATCCCAGCACTTGGGAGGCAGAGGCAGAGGCAGGTAGATCTCTGTGAGTTCAGGGCCACCATGGTCTACATAGTGAGTTCCAGGATAGCTGGGGTTACAGGGAGACCCTGTCTCAAAAAGACAAAAAGTAAATAAATAAAAATTTAAAAAAACTCTTTTTTTTCATGTATGAGTGTTTTGCCTGCATATATGTAAGTGTACCTATATCATGCAATGCCCGTGGAGGTCAGAAGACGGCATTGGATCTCCTGAAACTGGAGTTATGTACAGATGGTTGTTAGCTGCCATAAGGTTCAAACCTGGGTTCTCTGCATGAGCAGCCAGTGCTCTTAACTGCTAAGCCATCACTCTAGCCTTTGTTTTTGTTTTTTTGAGACAGGCTGTCACTATGAAGCTGGCCTCTAACTTGGTATGTAGACCAGGCTGGCTTAGAATTCATGATCCTCTTGCCTCAGCCTCTCAAGTGCTGGGATCACAGGCAAGCGGCATCATGTCTGGTTGTCACTGCATCATTTTTACAGTTGTCCTCCAAAGTGGAAACTTGCCTAGACAGTCATCAAGGGAGACTCATTAATAAACATCCTTCTTGAAAGTAACTTGGTGGGTGAACACCTATGTGTTCTTTCGAGGGACAACCATGGAGCTATTTGACAAGGAGCTTCACGTGCAAGAGATGATGTAGCTCAGATCAGGGAATATGCCCAGGTGTACAAGTCTTGGGTTCCATCCCCAGCATGGAAGGAGGAGGAGGAGGAAGAGGAGAGGGGAGAGAAGAAAATAAAGCGAAATAATAGACAGAGAGAGAGAGAGAGAGAGAGAGAGAGAGAGAGAGAGAGAACAAGCAAAGTAAGAGAGAGAAAAAAATAATGGAACCAGGGGCCCCAGCAGCCTTGCCTCTTGCTTTGGCATGGAGCCAGGGCTACAATGCTTTTTATGAGCAATGAGCACAGAGGGCAGACTGTTTACACTTGCAGGGTCCCAGGCACAGTACCAAGGTCCTGGTGCACGTTCATTCTTCGAGCTATCCGGAACATACACTCTACACAGTTCTCGGATCATGGATGAGGAAAGCCAGGTGCGAAGGACTGAATCACTTGCTGGTGGCAGTAGGGCATGGTTCCTGACCCCAGGGCATCCTACTTTCATACCAATATTTGACACCTGTTTCTTGCTCAGGGGCATGGCCCACACTGGGGAGTGGTTGTTTTGCTTTCTCCTTAGATGCTTCTGTGGTATTTAAGTTTTCCCAGCGTCCATGTCTCTCCCACGTGAAGGAGGAAATCAAGGACGGTGCAACACAGCCTTCACCTGCTAGGCCTCCTTAGGGTCTGACGGGTCACACTGCAGCTCCTCACACCCCATTCCTGGGACCAGAGGCTATGTGCCTAGCTTGGGAGCTGGCACAAGGTCAAATGTGGGGACTTGGAAATGGGTCCTTCGGGGGGAGGGAGGGGACTAGGCTTGGGAACCTGCCAGAAAGTCATGGACATAGAGAACATGGGGCTCTCCTAGGAGTTGGTCAAATTCCAGGAGCCCCCAATGTCAGATTCTTCTCCCCAGTGACACTGGGTATCCCAGGCTCAGACCTCAGTGAGCAGCAAAAACTCAAGGCACCTCTGATTTTTACTACCATGTGGAGGGCTAGAACTGTTGCCCTGCAGTCTAGGGCCCACATGTCCTGGGAGGGGACGCTCACACAGGGAACTGTAGGCCTCAAGTCTGTCTGGACAAAATATTGCCCCTAGCTCTAAAGCACCCTGCTGACACCAGTCCAAGTGTCCACAGGTACAGACAGATAAGGCATAAGAGACTGAGCAAGGTGGAACCACTTGTCTAGGGTCACCCCCAGCCGACACTAGAGGGCAGTGTCTCCCAGGGGTTAGTCCACCACAAGGCTCTGCCACCTACTGCCTCTGTGGGTTCCCTCACTTTAGTCTCCCTGGTGCTGGCACAGGAGGTACAGAACTTCCCATTAGCTTTTGTGGCTTTTTTTTTTTGAGACAGGGGCTCACTATGTAGCCCTGGCTGGCTTTGGACTCACTATGTAAATCAGGTTGGCCTCAAACTCACCAGAGATCCACCTGCCTCTGCCTCCTTAGTCCTGAGATTAAAGCCATGAAGCACCAAACCCAGCAGCCATATATATATATATAATGTGTATGAGTGTTTAGTCTGTAAGTATGTAAGTGCACCCATGCATGCAATGCCCTTGAAGGCTAGAAGAGGGTGTCTGATCCTCTAGAACTGTAGTGAGGGATGGTTGTTAGTCATCAAGTGTATGCTGGGAACTGAACCCAGGTCCCCTGGAAGAGCAGTAAATGCTCTTAACTGCTGAGCCATCTCTCCAGCCCCCACCCCCTTTTTATGGCAGGGTGTTATGTAGCCTGGGATGGCCTCAAATTCAATGACCTTGAATTTTTTTATGCATATGTGTATGTGTCTGTATGTGGATATGTGCAGGTGGCCTCAAGATCTGCCTGGAGCTGGAGTTATAGGTAGTTACGAGCTGCCTGATGTAGGTTTGGGGAACTGAACTCACATCCTTTATAAGAGCAGCAAGTGCTCTTAATTGCTGAGCCATTGCTCCACCCCCAGCTTGAACTTCTGATCCTCCTGCCTCTACCTCCCAGGTACTGGGATTACGTGTGTGTGTGTGTGTGTGTGTGTGTGGAGAGAGAGAGAGAGAGAGAGAGAGAGAGAGAGAGAGACCATGCCTGGTTTATGTGGTGCTGGGGATGGACTTGTGCATGCTAGGTAGGTGCCCTACCAACTGAGCCACATCCTTGTGTTCCTAGAGTAATTCTTTCCAGGAGAAAGCCCAACCGCTTCCCCCTTCAGCAGGTATTCCAGGACAGCCCCTGCTTACCCTTCTCACTTGGACCACCACGTTGGTCCAAGCTACTATCATACATGCTCACATTCCAGCAGACTTCAGCCTCAGGACCTTTGCACCTACTGCTCCTTTAGCCAGGAGACTCTGGCTCACCTTCTCATGCACTCCAGACTCTGCTCCACTCTCCTCAGAGAAGCTTCCTGACCTACTGCTTTTCCTAGTACCCTTTGCCACTCTGTCCTCGACTACTTCACTCTGTAACAGTCATAATGTTAACGCTGTTTATGTGATTATCTGTCTCTGTCAATGAACTTGCAAGTTCAAGTCTCCTTCACTGTTGTGTCCAGTGCCATGCACGACGTCAGTCCTCACTGAAGATCTGGGGGACAACAACTTGCATTGCTCAGGTATGACAAGGCAAGTAACCCGTTCTCAGGAGACACTGCTGTCACTGTGATGATGTCACAGACCTTTCATGTCTCTCTGTTCCCCAACACTCATTCTTTATCATCACTAGTTCCCTGAGGTTAACACACAGGAAGTGCTTAAAAGTATTGTCAGGGCTGAGAGTGCAGCCTGGGTGGTGAGTGCCTGCCTAGCATGGGTTCCATCCCAAGTACCCCATAAACTGGTATGGAGTTCAAGGTCATTGTTGCCAATGTAGGAAGTTTGGAGCCAGCCTGGGCTACATGAGACTCTGCCTCAAAATAACAAGAAAGGGCTGGAGAGGTGGCTCTGTGAGTTAAGAGCACTGGACCTGGGTTCTGTTCCCAGCACCCACATGGTCCATAACTCCAGTTCCAGGGGATCTGACACCCTCTTCTGTCCTCTGCAGGCACTGTATGCACAAGTGTACTTACATACGTGCAGGCAAACATATATATAATAAAAATAAAATATTTTTTTAAAAAGACAAGAGGGTTTGGAGAGATGGCTCAGTGGGTAAAGAGCACTGGCTGCTCTTGCAGAGGACCTAGGTTTGATGTCGAGCACCCAATTAAAAAAAAAAAAAAAAAGATGTAGCCAGGCATGGTGGTGCGCCTCTTTAATCCTAGCACTCAGGAGGCAGAAGCAGGCAGAGGCAGATCTCTGTGAGTTCTAGGCCAGCCTGGTCTACATAGTGAGTTCCAGGTCAGCTGGGGCTACAGGGAGACCCTGTCTCAAAAAGACAAAAAAAAAAGAAGATGAAGATGAAGACAAAGATGATGATGAGGAGGAGGAGGAGGAAAGAAAGAAAGAAAGAAAGAAAGAAAGAAAGGAAGAAAGGAAGGAAGAAAGGAAGGAAGGAAGAAAAGAACTCTGTGCGAGCTCTGGGATCCCTCCAGGTCTGCTAGCCCACTGTGTAGCAGGTGTTCTCTGTCTTCTGTTGGGGTTTCTGGAAGTCAGAGGGTGAAATGATGTTTCTGATGTCACAGAGCAGCTCTGTGAACTCCAGGGAATGAGGACAGGCCCCCCTAACTCTGCCCCAATCTCTTTGCCCTTACCTCTTGGTTGCCTGGCCCTCCCCTGGGGCTAAACTCTCTGAGATCAGCTGCTGTTGACACCGACCCAGTGGGAGTAGTTACACTATGGGAATTTGCAAACGTGAACATTAGCAAATCAGTCCCTCTGACCCCTAACACCCATCAAAGAGCTGCTGTTAAACTATTACTAGCACATGCCGGACGCAGGGCGAGGAGGGGGCCACTCTCAAGACATGGAAGAAACCGCTTTGGCTTACACAGCCACGGCCTGAGTTGACCTGGACCACCAGCCACTTGGGTGGCCAAGGCACCTTCCCATACCCTCTCTTGGCCGCCTATCCTCCCTGCGTGCCTAGCTGGCTGCCAGCTGGATGCAGACCTTGGCAAATGGTGAACTGCTGCAGGTTGAAGGCCAAAGTGGAGTGAGGACACACAGCCTCTGCTCGTGCCCCAACGCTGGCCTCTGGTCACCCCATTTCTGTTGCCACCACCTGGCCAGTAGCTGAACAGGACCTTGGAAACTCTCTTTCTTTTCTTTCTCTTTTTAGTTTGAGTTTTGTTGTTGTTGCTGTTTTTTTAAGACTTTCTTTTCTTTAAAAAATTTTAATTTGCCAGGCGTTATGGCGCACGCCTTTAATCCCAGCAATTGGGAGGCAGAGGCAGGCAGATCTCTGTGAGTTCAAGGCCAGCCTGGTCTACATAGTGAGTTCCAGGCCAGCGGGGGCTACAGGGAGACCCTGTCTCAAAAAGACCAAAAAATTATTTTTATTCTATGTGTATGAGTGTTTGCCTGCATTCATATATGTGTACAACATGTGTGCAACGCTTGAAGAGGACAGAAGACAGCTTTGGATCCCTGGAACTGGAGTTTGGACAGTTATTAGCCACCATGTGGATGCTGGGAACTGAACTCAGGTTCTCTGCAAGAGCAGCCAGTGCTTGTGACCTGAGTCAGCTCTCCAGTGCCTCTTTATTCTTGTGAATGTGTATGTCTATGTGTGGGTATGAGCACGTAAGTGCAGGTACAAGCAGAGACCAGAAGAGGGCATCAGATCCCCTGGAGCTGTAGTTAACACAGTTGTGAGTCGCCCAACATGGATGCTGGGAAACAAACTCAGATCCTCTGTAAAAGCAACCAGCACTCTTAACCACTGAGCCGTGTGTCCAGCCTCCAGACTGAGAATTTGGAAGCCTGGGTCTGAGTCCTGCCTCTTCCCCTCCACTGCTAAGCTTCCTTCCCCATTTATAAGATGGGACGATTGACATGTCTGTCCATTTACAAGGTCACTTGGAATCCTATGATATATGTGAGTAAAGAGACTATGAAAATGGGATCCAGGGGCTGGAGAGATGGCTCAGCGGTCAAGAACACTGGTTGTCCTTGCAGAAGACCCGGGTTCGAATCCCAGCACCCACATGGCAGCTAACGACTGCCTATAACTCCATTTCCAGGGAATCTGATGGTCTCTTCTGTCCTCGCGGGCATTGCACAACATGGGTGCATTTACCTATATGTAGGCATAACACTCATACACATAAAATAAAAATAATAAATAAAATATTTTAAAAAGAAAAAAGAAAGAAAATGGGATCCAGTAAGTGGATTATTAGGATGTGGCCAGGTTTCCCATGTTTATGACATCTCCTCACGGCAGGATTCCTGAACTGGGCCCAGTGAGCTCCCGGCTGCTGAGCATGTCTACCCTCTGTCAGCTTTGCCTAAAACCTGCCCAAGTCTTTGGAGCCTCAGCTTCCCTTTCTTTCCCTTTCACCTCATTAATCCCAAGCAGAGAAAGTGGAAAGATGTCCTTCAGGCCTCCGTTGCCCAGGGTGACCAGCTGGCCACTCTCCAGACGAACTAACTCACCTTCTGCATTCCCAACTGGTCAAGTAGTTGACCTCAAAACTAATCTGAAGGCTGGAGAGATGGCTCAGTAATTAAGAGCACTGACTGCTCTTGCAGAAGACCCAGGTTCAATTCCCAGCACCCACATAGTGGCTAACACCCATCCATAACTCCAGTTCCAGGGGATCTGACGCCCTCTTCTGACCTCCATGGGCACTGCACATCTTGGGTGCACTCACACACATGCAGGTAATACATTCATATACATAAAAAATTAATTTTTAAAAACTAGCTTGAAAAAAGTCTTCAGAAACCCCTAATTTTTCTTTGTTTCTTTGTTTGTTGAGACAGGGTCTCACTATGTAGCCCTGGCTATTACAGAACTAGCTATGTAGACCAGGCTGGCCTAGAGCTTTCAGAGCCCCCCCTGCCTCTGCTGGGGTGAAAGGTGTGTGCCACCATGCCTGGCAGCAGTAAGCACTCTTAAATGCTGAGTCATCTCTTCAGCCCTCCAGTGTTTCCTTTTTATTTCTCACAGAGATCGGCTTGCCTCTGTCTCCTGGGCACTGGGATCAAAGGCATGAACCACCAAGCCTCTAAAAAACAAAAACCAAACTGGGCATTAGGTTCACACTTGTAATCTTAGCACTTGGGAGGCTGAGGCAGAAGGCTCAGGAGTTCAAGATCAGTCCCAGCTATGCACCAAGTGTGAGGCCAGCCTGGGCTCCATGAGACCCCATCCCCCCAAAAGAAAACAAAACAAAAAAGCCAAAACAACTCCTCTCCCTCAGCAATTCTGACTTGGGAGAGGGCAAGTCTAAGAACAGGATGGGTGGGACTTTCCCTCTTAAACTTTGTCTCTTTTGGGGCTGGAGAGATGGCTCAGTGGTTAAGAACACTGGTTATTCTTGCAGAAGACCTGGGTTCGAATCCCAGCACCCACATGGCCGCTAACAACTGTCCGTAACTCCAGTTCCAGGGGATCTGACAGCCTCTTCTGATCTCCGAGAGCATTGCATGACACGGGTGCACTGACCTACATGCAGGCAATACACACATATGCATAAAATAAAAAAAAAAACAACTTTGTCTCTTTTAAATCGCGTGACATTTAAATAACTGACTGTTCAAAATAGATCAATATTGTGTGGGCTGGTATTGACCAGGGTAGGGTAAAAAGAGCCACCCCCGAGGGGGGGGTCCTGGAAAAACTGTTGCTGATGGTAGCCATGTAGGTGGACACAGGGGAAAAGTCATCAGCCTGTGACTCATTGTTTATTCTAAAAAGTCATGTTCAAAAACATTTTCTTTTCTTCTTTTCTGATAGGGTCACATAAACATGTTGTAGCTTAAGCTGACCTTGAACTCACCCTGCCTCAGCCTCCCAAGTGCTGAGACTACAGATCTGTGCCTCCATTCCCAATATAAAGTATTAGTATTTTATTTTTATTTTTGTTTTTTTGAGTCAGGGTCTTCCTATAGCCCCAGGTGGTATGGAACTCACTATGTAGACCAGGGTGGCTTCCAACTCAGAGCTCTGCCTGCCCCTGCCTCCTAGCTGCTGGGATTAAAGGCACCACACCTGGAAGATAATATTCTTTTATGAAAAAAATTATTTTATTTTGTTTTTGAGGCAGGTTCTACTGTATAGCTCTGGCTGACTGGAATTCACAGAAATTTGCCTGATTCTGCCTCCTGAGGGCTGGGGTTAAAGGCATGTGCCACTAGACTTGGCACTTATTTTATTTTTGAGACCAGGTTTCATGTAGCCCAGGTTGGCCTGGAACTCACTATATAGCCAAGGATGACTTTGAATTCCTGATTCCCCTACCTCTACCTCCCAGGTGCTGGGATGACAGACCTGAGTCATCATACCTGGGAAAAGAATGAAATGGGTTTTTTTTGAGGGGGCGGGGGATGGGGTTGTGTGTCTTTTTGAGACAGGGTCTCCCAGTAGCCCCAGCTGTCCTGGAACTCACTATGTAGACCAGACTGGCCTTGAACTCACAGAGATCCACCTGCCTCTGCCTCCCAAGTGCTGGGACTACAGGCGTGCATCACCATGCCTGGCTACAGAATGAAATGTTTTTAAAATTATTTTTTTTAAAGGAACATTGGTGGGGGACAGGCTGGAGAGATGGCTCAGTGGTTAAGCGCACCGGCTGCCCTTGCAGAGGATCGCAGTTCAGTTCCCAACACCCACATGGCCACTAATAACTCCATAACTGCAGTTCCAGGGGATGGGATGCTCTCCACTGACCTCAAAGGCAATATATTCACACATATAAAAACAAAATAAAACAAAACAAAAACAAACCAGGGACAGTATCTACCTATGTAGCCCAAACTGGTTTCAATCTGTGATCTTCCTGCCTCAGCCTCCCAAGCTCTAGTGTTACTGGCCCTCGTCACCATGTACTGCTTGATATAACTGGTTTCCTGTAGATACTTCCAAGGAAAGAAAAGTGATGCACAAACATTACACTTTGTTCATTTCCCCTCTTTTTACACAAAATTATTATAACTACCCAATTATTGGGTAGTTACAAAGGTACCAATTACTGGGTACCTTGTTTTTTGTGTGTTCAGTTGTGTTTTTTGCTTGTTTGTCTTTTGAGATGGTCTTAAACTGAATCCCAGGCTGGTCTCAAATTCTCAGTAATCCCCCTGCTCTGGGCTCTGGAGTGTTGGGATTACTGGAGTGAGCCACCTTGCCTGGCTGGGTTTTTATTTTGTTTTGTTTTTCACATAATAGCACATTTTAAAACACTAGAATCAGGAGCTGGAGAGATGGCTCAACAGTTAAGACCACATACTATTCTTTTTTTTTTTTTTTTTTTTTTTTTTTTTTGTCTTTTTGAGACAGGGTCTCCCTGTAGCCCTGGCTGTCCTGGAGCTCACTATGTAGACCAGGCTGGCCTTGAACTCACAGAGATCTGCCTGCCTCTGCCTCCCGAGTGCTGGGATTAAAGGCATGTGCCACCATGCCCAGCTTACATACTATTCTTGTAGAGGACCTGGGTTTGGTTCCCAGCACCCATGTTGGGTGGCTCACAACTGCCAGCAACTCCAGCATCTGATGCCCTCTTGTGGTCTCTGAGGTCACCTGCACACATGTGGCATACACACAAACACAGACAGACACATACACAAAATAAAATTTAAAAATCTTAAAAGTCCAGTGTAGTGGTTCGTACCTTTAATCCCAGCACTTAGGAGGCAGAGGCAGGCAGATCTCTGTGAGTTCAAGGCCAGCCTGGTCTACATAGCAAGTTCTAGGCCAGCTGGGGCTACAGGGAGATCCTATCTCAAAAAACAAACAACAGCCGGGCATGGTGGCGCATGCCTTTAATCCCAGCACTTGGGAGGCAGAGGCAGGTGGATCTCTGTGAGTTCAAGGCCAGCCTTATCTACATAGTGGTTCCAGGACAGCTGGGGCTACAAGGAGACCCTGTCTCAAAAAGACCAAAAAAAAAAAAAAAAAACAACCAACCAAACAAACAACAAAAATCTTAAAACAGTGGGCTAGAGAGATGACTCAGCAGTTAAGAGTACTGGCTGCTCTTGCAGAAGACTCAGGTTTGATTCCCAGCACCCACATGATGGCTAACAACCATCCATAGCTCCAGTTCCAGGGGCTCTGGACACCCTCTTCTGACCTACGTGGGCATTGCACGACATGGGTACACTTACATAGATGCAGGCAATACACTCATACACATAAAATAAAAATAATAAAGTTAAAAAAAAAACTCTTAAAAACATAGCCAGGCAAGGTGGCTCATGCCTTTAATCCCAGCACTTGGGAGGCAGAGGCAGGTAGATCTCTGTGAGTTCAAGGCCAGCCTGGTCTACATAGTGAGTTCCAGGACAGCTGGAGCTACAGGGAGACCCTATCTCAAAAAAAAAGGCCAAAAAAAAAAAAATTCGAATCAAGAATCTGTTTAATAATTTGCAAATTAATAACTTTACCAACAGTTCTTTATTTTAGTATTTTATTTATTATTTTTATATTATGGGTATGAGTGTATTACCTGCATGTATGTAAGTGCATCCGTGTCTGACATAGCCCGCAGAGGGCAGAAGAGGCCGTTGGATCCCCTGGAACTGGAGTTATGGGCAGTTGTTAGCTGCCATGTGGGTTCTGAGATTCGAACCCACGTCTTCTGCAAGAACAACCAGTGTTCTTAACCACTGAGCCATCTCTCCAGCCCAACTTTACCAACAGTTCTCTTTTTAAAAAACCTTGGTTTGCCGGGTGTGGTAGCGCATGCCTTTAATCCCAGCACTCGGGAGGCAGAGGCAGTTGGATCTCTGTGAATTCAAGGCCAGCCTGGTCTACATAGTGAGTTCCAGGACAGCTGGGGCCATAGGGAGACCCCGTCTCAAAAAGACCAAAAAAAAAAAAAACAAACAAAAAACCTTGGTTTAACAATTCAAATTTTCAAACCAAGCAATTCTAAACTTTGCCTAGGCCCCTTGAGGGGCTCTGGGCTGTAAGTCCAGCTATTATATCCAAAAATATAATTCAAGGTACTGAGAATGTTGTGGCTGGAGAGATGGCTCAGTGGTTAAGAACACTGGCTGCTCTTGCAGACTTGAGTTCAGTTCTCAACACCCACAGCATGGCTAACAACCGTCAAGAGCTCCAGTTTCAGGGGATCCAGACACCCTCTTCTGACCTACGTGGGCATTGCACGACACAGGTACACTTACACAGATGCAGGAAATACACTCATACACAAAAAAATTTTTAAAATAATAATAATAATAATAAAGTTTAGAGCTGGGCGTGGTGGCACACGCCTATAAAAATAAATAAAGGGTTTTTTTTTTTTTTTTGGTTTTTTTGAGACATGGTCTCCCTGTAGCCCCAGCTGTCCTGGAACTCGCTATGAAGACCAGGTTGGCCTCGAACTCACAGAGATCCGCCTGCAAGTGCTGGGATTAAAGGCATGTGTCACCATGCCTGGCCGTAAATAAATTTTTTTTAAAAAACCTCTTAGAACAAAAACATTAGAATCAAGAATCTGTTTAATAATTTGCAAATTAGTAATTTTACCAACAAGTTTTCTTTTTAAAAAACTTGGTTTATTTTAACAATTCAAATTTTCAATTAAGCAATTCTAAATCTTGCCTAGGCCCCTTGAGGGTCTCTGGGCTATAAGTCCAGCTGTCATATCCAAAAATATAATTCAAAGTACTGAGAATGTTGTGGCTGGAGAGATGGCTCAGTGGTTGCACAGCAAGCCCGAGGCTCTGGGTTCCATCCCCAAACGGTGTGGTGCAATGTTAGTACTTGGGAGATAGAGGCAGGAAGATCAGAAGTCTTAGTCAGAGTTCAAGATCAACCTGGGCTATATGTGACGCTACCTCCAAAAAAGAAAGGAAGAAAGAAAGAAAGAAAGAAAGAAAGAAAGAAAGAAAGAAAGAAAGAAAGAGAGAGAGAAAGAGAGAAAGAGAAAGAGAGAAAGAGAGAGAGAGAAAGAAAGAGAGAAAGAGAAAGAGAAAGAGAGAGAAAGAGAAAGAATAATTATGGAGGCCAAAAGAGGGCCTTAAATACTTTGGAGATGGAGTCACAGGCATTTTTGAGCAGGCTAATGTAGGTGCTGGAAAGAAAGAAAGAAAGAAAGAAAGAAAAGAAAGAAAGAAAGAAAGAAAGAAAGAAAGAAAGAAAGAAAGAAAGAAAGAAAGAAAAATATGATCAAAATACATTGTATAGATTGTATAGTCTGGGCATGGTGGCACATGTCTTTAATCCAAGCACTCAGGAGGCAGAGGCAAGTGAGGTCTCTGTGAGACAGAGGCCAGCCTGTGTCTACGTAGTGAGTTCCAGGCCAGCTGGGGCTACAGGGAGAGCCTGTCTTTTTTTAAAAAAATTGGTATGTATGAATGAAATTTTCAAAGAATTACTTTTTTTTTTTTTGAGACAGGGTCTTACCATGTATCCCTGGCTGGCAGGGAACTCCCTGTATAGACTAAGCTGGCCACAAACTCACAGAGATCCACTTGCCTCTGAGTGCTGGGATTAAAGGTGTGCGGCACCACACTCAGCAAAAATACATTTTTTTGAAAAAGAAAGAAAAGAAAGGCTGGGAATATAAGCTCAATGGTAGAGCACTTACTTGGCATGTATGAGGCCATAAGTTCAATTCCCAACACTGGAAAAAGAACAACAACAACAAAAAGCCAAGAAAAGAAAAAGAAAAACAAAACAAAACAAAAAACGCCTTGTGCAGTTTTCCTAGGAAATTCGCAGGCCAGCTCTGCCTGGCTTCCTCCTTGGGGAGGGCAGGTCGGGCTTGCCAGATGGAAGCCAAGGGGCCTGGGCTCAGGCCACGAGTTCCAGGAAGCAGAGTGGGGACCTGGCAGAACTAGGAAGGAGTGTGAACTGTCCAAATCCAACCCTCAGATACATCAGCAAAACCAGAGCCACAGCCACAGCCAGCAGGACAAGCAGAGTGAAAAGCAGGCCGGAAGGCACCAGGGTCACTGCTTAGTGCCAGGTCAGCGTGTGCCACGCACAGCCAGGGTATGTATCAACATGCTGGGTCAGCAAAGGGCAGATACGCACCCGCGGCTTTCCACATGTCCCTGGGGAGGACTGTGACTATAGTGGTCCTCAGTAGAATTGGGGCCCTGCCCCCAGGTCCCTTTGCAATTTAACTCTGCCACTGGAACAACTGGGTGGAAAGGTTTCATTCTCATCAGCCTAGAAAGAACTATCAGCCTGAAGGAACACCTGGGGCAAGAGACAAGCATTCCAGTTATTCTAGACCTTCCAATCATGCAAAGCCCTTAGCAGCCTATAGCCACACAAATGAGCCCAGCAGAGCCATCCAGCCAACCACCACAAAATCACAAGAACTAATCAATAGCTGTTGTAAATTTCTAAGCTTTGAGTGTTTTGTTACACAGCAACAGATAATTGATACATCCTGCTTCCTGCTTCTGTATACAGTTGCTGCTCAAATCCACAAAGAACTTCTCAAGCCTATTCTCTCCTCATACTGAACATAAAGAGTTGAATATGGGGCCTGGAAAGATGGCTCAACAGTTAAGAGCACTGGCTGCTCTTGTAGAGGACCTGGGTTTGATTCCCAGTACCCACAAGGCAGCTAGCAGCTGTCCATAGCTGTGGTTCCATGGAATCCAAGGTCCTCTTCTGATCTCCACAACATTGCATGGCATGGATGCACTTAACACACATGCAGGCAATACACACACACACACACACACACACACAGGTCTTTTTGAGACAGGGTCTCCCTGTAGCCCCAGCTGTCCTGGAACTCACCATGTAGACCAGGCTGGCCTTGAACTCACAGAGATCTGTCTGCCTCTGCCTCCCGAGTGCTAGGACTACAGGCATGGCCACCATGCCCAGCTATAAATAAAATATTTTTAAAGAGTTAAATATGGTGGTGTGCACCTGTCATTCCTGCCCTTGTGAGGTGGAGGCAGGAAGATCAGGAGTTCAAGGTCATCCTTGGCTATATAGTGAGTTTGAAGCCAATCTGGGATATCGGGAGAGAGAGAGAGAGAGAGAGAGAGAGAGAGAGAGAGAGAGAGAGAGAGAGAGAGAGAAATTGTATGAGCTGGCTGCCAGGGCACTACAGGATACCATACATCCTTGGAAGTAAGTGCTCACAATTTAGCCTCTGGCCAAGGGTTGTGAAACCTGGTTTATAATCTTATCTTTAAAGTCAGTTCAATTCTATCCACAGAAATAGAGAAGATGTAGGTATGGGGAGATAAGACAGATCCAGAAACCAAAATGTGAACAGGGTTTCCTTTCTTTTTTTAATCTCTCTGTATCTTTGATTCCCTTTTCCTTTTTAAAAATCTGTTTTTTCAACAATGAACATGTGCTCCTTTGTAAAAATGCAAACACTAAAAGTTCAAGAACTGAGGGGCCATCAAGATTCAATTCCCAGCACCACATTGTGGCTAAAAACCATCTGTAACTCCCATTCCAGAGGATCCCATGACCTCTTCTGACCTCCATGGACATTGCATGGGTGCACTTACACACATATAGGCAATATACTCATAGACATTAAAAAAAAAAAAAAAATCCTGGCATGTGCCCGAAGGGAACCTTACAGAGCTTGCAGAGACCGGTGGTAATACCCCACTCTCCTGGGGGAGTGGGGATTTGCAGGGGAAGAGTGGTGGGCTTCCAGCTGGCTTTTCACTGGGAAAGAAAAACCAAGTCCAGGAGGCTCCATATATCACAGAACTCTAGCCTCCTCTTGAGCAGAGCTCAAAGGAGAAGGGAGACATTTGGAGCTCCCAGGGGTTCCTGAAATTAGAAAATGTGCACCTGCCCCTAGGCTGAGCTTGAGCTGTTGGGAAGTCTCAAGAAGGGGCCCCAGGACCTTGGTGCTTTTTGCCCACTGAGTGTAAGGCTTGCCTGATTTAAAACAAAAACAAAAACAGGACATCAGCTAACTGTGAATTCCACAAAGAATAATATTTTTTAGCCTTCAGATGTCCCAAATGTGCTGGAGAGATGGCTCAGTGATTAAGAGCACTGGCTGCTCTTGCAGAGGACTGGAGTTTGGTTTATAGCACCAGCACCCACATGGTAGCTAACTATCTTCTGTAACTCTAGTTCCAGGGTATCTGATCCCCTCTATTGGCCTCTGTGGGTGTTCACTCACATGGTATGTTTTACATGCAGGTAAAACACTCATACACATAAAAGTAAACCAATCAAAACCAGTCTTTTTTGCGTTGTTCCAAATGCTACTCTGTATCTGAAACTCAGATTTAAGCAGACATGTGTATTTTTATTTCCTGAACCTGCCTACCCTGTAAGCATCCCTTTCCTTGGGTTCCCCACCCCAACCCCTGCAGCTGTGCTGGAACAGCATGAGTCACGCAGCTGCCGACCTTCAGGCAAATATTTTTAAAGGGAACAGCATCATGGTCTGGGGGAATTCCCCACTGTCATAAAAACACGTGTGCTGGCATAGCAGAAACCCCAAAATAAAGTCCTGGGAGGGAAACAGAAAAGGTGACAAGAAGTTAAAGAGCAGGGGTACTCAGGTCTTTTCCCCACAGCTGGCTGCAGGAATCTCAGGGTAGCGGAAGAGAAGGCCTTCCCAGGCAATGCCTGAGGACCGCTAGCCTCCTCCATCCCATGCTTTTCAAGGAAGACAGCTCCCTGGAAGGGTGGGCTTCTGGCTGTGGGAGCAGGCAGGTGAACTGACTTGGAGATAGTGATCATATCCCTGTCGTGGACGCATGGTGGGGATTGTAGGAGGAAATCAGTGCAAAGTGCTTGGCAGAGGTCCTGGCACAAGGTTGGCACCTGTGGTCAATAGTAAATAATGTTCTAAGAAGTTGCTCAGGTGAGCACATTGCTTAAGATGGTGTACTATAGGCTGGGGGGTTGGCTCAGTGGGTAGAGTGCTTGCTAACATGTACGAAGTCCTGGGTTTGCTCCATAGCATTTCACAAAACCAGGAGTGTGGAGCACGCCGGGAATCCCAGCACTAACATAGTGAGGGCAGAAGGATCAGGAGTTCAAGGTCAGCCTTGGTTGGTTTAAGGCCAACCTAGGTAACTTGAGACCACATCTCAAAAAAAAAAAAATATATATATATATATATATATATATATATATGTTCAGTTCTCAGGCCGGGTTCCTGCAGAACTCACCAGTGTGTTGGTGGGATGCAGAGGGTCAGGAAGGCCCTCATGGAAAACACTGGGCTAATTTCCTCTTGTGGACTATCCACCACAGGCACCAGCAAATGAGCTTTGGTTGGAGCCTGGCTAGGGAAAACCCCTGAAGTGGAATTTCTGTTCCTTGAACATTTGGCTCAGTCAAGGGCCCTGGGGTTGGGACACTTGAGCTTCTTAGAAAGAAACTGAAAGCTCTTAGGAGAAACTCCACCACTTCCCCTTCCCTGGTAAGAGGAACTTGGACTTGCCCTGACAGGAAAGTCTTAGTGGTGTTTCTCGGAAGCCATCACCATTTCCCTGAAGAGGAAAACCGCAGGTGGGGGTGGGGACAGGCCAAGGGACAGGCCTGGGGGGCAGCCATTGACTGTTCACTTTGGACAGAACTGGGAAGCTGGAACCTCCCCTGTGGGGTCTTTGAGCTGCCCCCCCCGCCCCCCGGCTGCCCAGTGCACCCACCCTGCACTAGTTTTCAGCCAGCGATCCCATCAATGTCCAGCAACCTCAGAGGGCTGAGGTTCCCAGTAGAGGTGCAAAGCTGGGTTCTGGTATAGGTCACACCCCAGAGCTGTCATGAATGGCCTAGTGAACTAAAGAGAAGGCAGGGACTAGGGACATGGGGACTGAGCAGTGCCTGCCATCAGCTTTCTGTGTTCTAGATTGGACACAGGCTTCTCTGTGGGGATCAGGCTCCCCCAATTCCGGACTTATCCAGGAATGGCAACTATAGCCAACCAAGACTATACAGGGACCAGTGCTAGCCAAGACCCAGACCTCAAAGGGGTCTCAGAGTCACAAGGTTCAGGACCAATATATCAGGATCATGTGGCTGCAGAATCTGATCACTGTGTGCGGGGAACAAAATTCAAACTCCTGTGTAAGACCCTGAGCCATTGCCCAGCATGGTGGTACATGCCTGTCACCCCAGGATTTGGAGGCTGAAACAGGATCAGAACAGCCTGGGCTATAGAGAGGAGCCCCATCTTTCAAAAAATAATTATTTTAACGGAATCAGCAAGATGGCTCACTGGATAAAGGCACTTTCTGCCAGCCCTGAGGATCCTGGTTCAATCCCAGGACCCACATGGTAGGAGAGACCTGCCTCCTGCCAACAAGTTGTTCTTTGACATCACCAGGTGTGGCGCAGACCTCTAATCGCAACAGTCCTTGGAAGGTAGAAATAGGAGGATCAGGAGTTCAAGGTCATCCTCAGCTACATAAAAAGTTAGAAGTCAGCCTGGCAGTATGGGCCACATGAGACCACCTGGAAAAAAAGCTCCTTTACTAGGTGAACTTCTTCCTTTCTAGTCCCAGCCTAGATGGCAGGGCACTCCTGAGCCCAGGTGACCCCAAGGGTAACGTCTCTTTCATTTTACCTTGAGATCTCCAGGGTGACGGGTCTGGCATATCCCCACACCAGATGAGGAAATACATGGACGAAGGCAAAAATGCAGTGTTATCTACCAGCCTTGGGGCTGAGAGCCCACGTGCCCAGACAGCCACGTGTGATCTTGTACACCCGCGTGCAGCAGAGATGGCACGTGGTCGCCTGCCTTAGTGCTCCCGAGCCATGTGTCTGTGGCTCCCTGCGTTCCCCCAAGCAGTGCTGTTCTCTGGCCAGCAGGTGGCACTGTATAACCTCCTCTGTGGGGTTCATCCAGACTTGAGGTCACCGGCTGTCTGGATTGAAGAAGCCTGGGCAGGCAGAGCCTTCAGGGGATCCACTCTGTCTGAGGCTCTTGGGGAGTCAATCTGGTTTTCCTACCCAGCATCTAGGGGTCTGATAATGGCCAAACCCAAACTCCAGTTACGTCACATCCCTGCGGTCTGTATGGCCTTTGGGCAGCCCTCAGGGAACCCAACTGGACAGTATGGAGTCCAGACAGCTTATGGCACGGAGGTTAAAAGGTATGGCCGGAGAGTCCCGAACTGTCCCTGTCTGGCTGAGTGGCCTAAAGCAAGCCTCTTAACCTCTCTGAGCTGGTCTTCTTGTTTGTAAAGAGTTATGAGCAGTCAAGATGGCTCAGCAGGTAAAGTTCTTGCTATACACACCTGAGTTGGATCCCCAGAACCCACATAAAGGTGGAAGGAAATAACAGATCTTCTGACTTTCACACATGTGCTGTGGCACACACCCACTAGCATTAATAATATATATATA